>NC_067282.1:102623435-102926769 GCF_020740795.1 Apus apus
TGGGGCCAAAAGTATAACAACATTAGCAGAAGACTCCTTTGAGAGTCAAAAGGAAGATGAGGAGTGAAGTGCCTCTCTAAACAAGTGTCTTTGCTACAAGAAAGAAAATTATCTGAATAGATATAATCAAGATTCTGAATTGTTTGTAGAGCAGGTGATATATAGGTAGAAGAAAAGGGCATCTTCTTTGGGCAAAATATATTATATTTTCGCTCTTCACCTGTCATTTGTTTATCAAAATTTTGTGTTGTGCATTGCAACTGGTAGACACAACATACCCTGAACTTCACTGTAAAATGCAGTCCCTTCTGCCTGAGGTAAGCTGAATTTAAAACCTTATATGTGCATTTTCTAATTTTGTCATGCAGAGATTCTCCATATAACTTATCATTATATGAAATTCCATGAGGTTGCTATGGAAGAGCTCTGATTTTTATATTAGCCACATATGCTGCAAAAATCAACATTTTCTTCCTCATTTCTCTTATTTATGAGGAGATAGGTTCTACCTGGATCTGTACCCATCCTTGTATGCATGGGTCCTGGTAAGTCCTGTGGGTTTCCTCAGAGACAGCTTATTTTGTCTCAGGCGTGGTGCCTGCAAGCATCTCGCTTGTCCCTGAGCTGCATAGCTGTGCACCTCAAAGGAACACAACAGCAGAGCTGACACAGAACAGCAGAGCTGACTCACTCCTAGACCAGAGACTGACTGGCTTGATATGAATGCGTGTCAAAAAGCATTCAAAGGAAGACTAGTTATGCACAGATGGGTGCTGAAAAAAGTGTTTGCAGACATGCTCTGAACCACCTCCGAAGTCCCATGCTGGGGCAGAAGATTAAGTGATGCAGACACCTGTTAAATAAGAGCGAAAAACAGACACCAGGTCTACCTCCTTTTGAAAAGGATTTGGAAATTTTGTTCCTTCTTGTTCTCAGCACACTGAGAATGGTTGTCCAGTGATGTTATCTCCAGGCCAACTGGTTGCCTGTCTGAGCACACAAGCCTCAGATCACTTTTTTTTTTTTTTTTTTTTTTTTTTTTTTTCAATTAGTAGGCTGATCTAGTAGAACAGTTGTGGCTCACTGTCTTTCTTGGCAGAAGCTCCAAGCCAGGCTCTGACAGCCTGGGTCTGGCTCACTGTTGGGTCTGTATATTGTAGATAGTTCCTAAGACAAAGTGTTCCCTATCCAGTGCCTTGTGCCACATCTGTGTAGGTGCTGCAGGCCATCAAGCATCCAGGAATGCTATTCTTCAGGAGTTGTCTGCACGTTATTACCTGCATCATGAGCCAGTCTCCCACCTCCAGCAGCCCAATGCATTTAAAAAAGCTCTTGTGGGTTTCAAAAGCCTCATATGTCTTGTTTGATACTGCTACAGCCTACGGCAGAAGCGGGAGCAGGGAAAGGAGGAAAGTGAAGCCAGACAAGTTACACGTGCAGGAAAGGAGCTGGATTCTGTGAAAGAGATATTGGACGTATATCTTATGAGAATTTGTCCCACATACTGGCAGCTTTGATCTAAGTTCATGGTTCCCCAAACTGAGGGAGACAGACTGTTGCTGTTTATGAGACCATGCAGGATCACATCCCTGTTACAATGTTTTTACATAGTGTTCATAAAAAACAATGTCTGGTAGACTCTGATCAAACCAGAAATTTGGTACTGGTTTGTAGTTAAAATTTTCTGCAAGCACAGGAACATGCTATCCATCATCCTGCTGGGGGTCCGGTGGAACCTTGCTTAACTTTTTGATATCACACTTTCCCAGTGGGCCCATATGAAGACATCATCTTGTTGTGAAAGAAAACTTTTCCTTTTAAGAACACAACTCAAGACAACCAGCAGTAATATCCCCAGCTGTTTCCGCATGCTCAGTGGTGGACTCACCTTGAGTTTTGTAAAATTAACTGTTGTGCTAGTAACATGGGAAAAGATCCTCTGAAGAGGCTCCTTATGGTTGCCTTTGGATCTCACATAAATTTGATGGCAAACCCCATGTCAACAGAGGAATGGTATAATTTTCTGTATTTCACTATGCATTTTGTAATTGTCTAAAAAGCAACAGCTCCTCTTTACCCTTGTCCTTTTGCTCTGTTGCTGTCCTCTTCCACTTGTAGATGTACAAGGGCCTTACAAATCTCTACAGTTTTGGGAAGGAAGAACATTCTTCGTGTGCTACCCTAATAAGCCTAAGTGAGCTGCTTCTTCCGCCTGTACTACAGGAGAACCCTTAGGGGCAAATGCATGGCTGTGATACAAGTCAGAACTTGACCTGTAAATAGGGAAAAAGCTGGGGTACTTGATGGCCAGCAAAGTAACAGCTCCAAGTTGTTTTCTTGTTTTCCTTGGAAGGCAGCACAGATGCTAGTGATTTCAGAATTCCAGGATGCAAGGGGAGAAGCTGGGATCTTTAGCTAGCTCTCATTGCACCTTTGGCAAGCTCCTCTGCTGGCTCGTTGGAACAAGCAATAGTTAGCAATGGTGCATGCTTCCTTTCTTTCAAAACCACCATCTCTTCACAAGGTGCAGGTAAAAGTAGACAAGTATTTTTTTTTTCCCAAGCCTATTGCTCTGGGTGGGGGCACCTTCTTGCCTCCAGATCCCTAGCAGATCTCATGATGGCATATGCTGTATGGAGTAATTATCAAATTCACAGCCTCTCTGCCAGCACAGCAAGCTTTTCAGGTCTACCTGATACTTTTCTGCAGTAATATAGCTTTAATAGTTAAAAATGTGTGCTTTATGTGTTTTGAGGAAGCAATTCCAGGACAAATCACAGAACAAAGGCACTGACTGTTAGCAGTTCACCATGTTTACTGCTTTTCACCTCTGCTCCCTTACATAAACAGCAAAGCTTTAGCTTTTCTTTAATATCAGAACATAAAAGTACTTTCATTTTTAAAAAAATAAATTATTTAAAATTTCTCTGCAGTCAGCGTTTTCACTAACGTAATAAAATATAATTTTCTCTCTGCAAATCTCAAATCAAAAGCTGTTCCTTTGCCCCATACTCCTGAGCTCATAAGATTTAAATGAAAATTAAAGTATTGCATTTGAAGGATTTTGAAGCTGAATTTTACTACAAGGCTTAGACCAAGACATACATGATTTTAATATCTGGAAATGTGTGGGTTTATTTCATCAGTTATGTAACAGTGGGTTATTAGCTATTCCATTTCTGTGCTAGACTGGGATGCATTTTTTAAATTCCTTAAGGTGACCTGGAAAAAACAAAACATAATGGACTAAAATGTAATGGTTTGTCCCATAAACAGCAAATGAGTACACAGATCTGAATTTGAGAGTTTTAAAAAAAGTTCATGCAATTTAGAGATACATTGAGTGAATATTGACGCTGTGTTAAAAATATGTGCTCGTTTCCTTGACTTTGCTGTTGGGCTCAAAACGTCCTCCAAATACATGCTCTCAGATTGCAGCTGTAACTACATCTTCAGCAGATAGTCTTGCATGTGGGGGGGAGAGTGGAGAAGTCAAGGAGACAGATTTGGGTTTCTGTTTATTTTTAAAAAGCTACAAAAATACGTTTCTATAGAAGCCATATGAATTTTATTCCTACACAGTCCCCTCCCAAGCATCGCCTGGGCTATAGACAAAGGGCTGTGTTGCTTAGCAACCCCCCTAAAGCTCATCAACACAGCCTCGGTATTAATATTTATCCCCCCATAAAAAAAAAAAAAAAAAAAAAAAAAGCCTGACTGTGAAATTTGAAATGGGATCTGTCCTCCCTCTCTTTTGTGCAATTAAAGTAATACTGCTCACTTTTTTCCAATTAATGTTACTGGCTAAGCAAACCATTTCTGCCAGGCAGGCCAAATCCAGCTCTTGGGCAACTGACTAAAATAAAAGTTATACTGAGGATGGATTTCTGTAGGAAAGTGTGTCTTCTGCTGTCAATGTTTTGTTGTTTCTCTTTCCTTTAGATAGTCTAATTCCATATGTGCCATCCTCCCAGCCTTTTTTCTTGAGTCTTCTCCATGCCCCTGTTGAGGGGCTCCCTCCTGGCTGCATGTTCCTCACTGCCTCCAGCAGCTCTGGTTTCCTCAGAGGGGCAGTGGGGAAACAGAAGGGGTTCCCCTGAAGCCACCAAGGGCACCTGGACACCAGGTGCTGAACAAAACAGGGTGAAAAAAATCCATTAAACAGGATGAAAAGCTCAACTATCTACACTAGGGCTAACCAGGACCCCGCAGTTACTTGATAAAACATTCCTCTACACCACCAAGAGTCCTTTGCATTACCTGAGTCCCTTTTACATACCGTTTTTGAGAATTTTGGTGCAATGTAATTATTGCATAGGCCTAGAACAGAAATGAACAAAAACACTTCTGGGGAGAGCAAAACAAATTATTCAATGCCTCGGAAATATTCTGGCTCATCTCTGGCTTTCTATTTGTGTTAAATGGCCATGAAATCCAGGAATATTCACTTTTCTGCCCTCCAGCCTTTACAGAGAAGGACCATCACAGGATGCAGAAACAGAGAACAGAGTCCATCAGGCAGCATATACTCCTGTTGCTGTATCAGAGCACCATGGTTGTGTTGGGACTTTGTGTGAAATAGAAGAGCAGAATGAGAAGAAGTCAGCTGGAGCTAAATTGCGCTATGCTCTGCTGAAAAAAGGGCACTTACACAAGTGCCTCAATATGGGCTTAGTGCTTGAAGTTTTGGCCCCATTTGCTTTCTTTGAAATCTTGGCCATAAAATGTGATGCTCGGTGAGGCACAGAGTAAGCTGGGATGTATGAGACTGCCTGCCAAAGCCACTGAAGGATGAGAAAAGAACTGTGATTCTGGAAGCAATTTCTCTCCAAAATAATTTTCCTTTGGGGGTGGAGGGCATATTATTTTAAGGTCAAGAGGAGATGTGTATGGAAAGCTAATTGCAAATGTGATAAAGGAAGAGAGGCACAGGGTCCTTCAAACGGAAGCAGCAACTCTGTGAGCAGCAGGCAGTTTTGACTTCAGGCTCTGGCAGTGTCTTAATACTATTTATATTCTTTCTTTTCCCCTTAACTTCCCTACCCCTTTCTCTCATGCTGAGCAATAGTAGGAACTGTTTGCTGATATCAGAGAGACAGGAGTCCACAAACACTTATGTTTGTTAGGCTAAATGAGAATGCGGAGAACATTGTGCAGACGCCTCACAACCAGTTCCTGTCTGCCCTTCCTCTGTGTAAATACTGAGCATATCTCAGGCCTACACTTCCCCTGGAAGGTTACACCAAGGCCTGTCACATAGACTTTTCTCTACCTGTAAACTCATGCAGAGCTGGTCTTTAGATTAGTGTAAATGCCACCTGGCCAGATCCTCACCTGAAGCCAGTCAGTACATCCATTGTTTTCATCATCTACACTGCCTACAACAGCTGGGAATGATTGGTTCTTTATATCTAAAAACTTACTTTCTTAGAAGTCCTGAAGTCTGGAAGCTTCTTACTTTTAGTTGGCTCCATTCTAAAGAAAATCAGCTTTCGGCCTCTATAAATTGGACCTCCCTTGATTCCACTCTTTTTGTCACTGGCTTGTGAATGTCCTTTAGGACTACTGCTGACTTATACTGTTATAAAAACAAGAAGATACAGGACGACTAAGTGCATTTAGAGCCGAAATGTGTGTAGCAAAATACATCTTGGCACACTGGGTACAAATCCAGGAAAGGAGAGAAGTAAATGATGCAGATGTGAGCAAGCTGTGGCAGCTATGCAAGGGGCTCTGCAGTTTAGAAAACAATAGAAGCACTGCAACACCTCCATTGCCTCTTTTGTCAGTTGTTGATGACTTAATCTCACCTTTGCTAGCTCTCACATCATGCAGGCTATAGGCAGACTTTAGGATCCTGCTCTGTCTGGGAGCAAGTACTCTTTAGCACCTTGCTGATAGACTTTAAATGATAGAACCGTTTTGGTTGGAAAAGACCTTTAAGATCATCAGATCCAGGTGTTAACCCAGCACTGCCAAGTCCACCACTAAATCATCTCCCTAGGCACCACTTCTACACTCTTAGATACCTCCAAGGGTGGTGACTCAACCACTTCCCTGGGCAGTTTATTCCAGTGCCTGACAAACAATTCAGTAAATAAATTTTTCCTAATATCCAGCGTAAACCTCCTTTGGCACAACTTGAAGCCATTTTCTCTTGTTCTGCTACTTGTTACTTGGGAGAAGAGAACAACACCCACCTCACTACAACCTCCTTTGGGGTTCTTTCCCTTCTTGACTCATCTGGCAAGACAATGGCTTGCATAAACTTCCCCAATTTTACTTTAGGAAAAAAAGTAGGCTGCCCAGCCTATTCATGCCTGACCTTTCCTGCTGTGGGAGAGAAAGTGTACACATGGGCTACTCCTTCAGCACATCTGGAAAGACCACAACCTGGTGGGGAGGAGGACCTGAGGGTAAGGTTGCCTCCCAGAGACATTACTACATGGAGAAGAGGCTGACTGGTTGTTGCTGTAGACACACTGTTAATGCTGCCTTTATGCCCAACAGCTGAGAAGTTGTCCTCAGAAGTTGCAGAACAGCACTTCCAAATGTAACTAGTATAATTGCTTTTGTCCTGCTAAGTTTATCTCTTTAAATTCCGCCTTAGGAAGCCTGTTGCTTTTCATTTACTTCCTCACTCTTGTTTTTTTGTCAGGAGATATTAGTGCTGCTCATCCTAATCTCCTGAGCAGATTCTCATCTTCTCTGAGACAGCAGCTCCTTTTGTGAGCTGGGCATTTGCTTTTGAATTATTTTAATTTAATTTAATGCCAGTGAGACGCAGGAGGAATAACTCTGTGATTCTGCCTTTAATCCCAAAGGCTGAATCTAGCCTGGGCAGGGAAAGTGCAATTTTCCTTTCCTTGGCCTCTCTCAAAAGCACACCTGAGGCAGCACTGAATTTGTTTGCTCTTCTGAGAGCCCAACTGGGATAGGGATAGTATGTTTTCCAGTATGGCCCATGCCATACCTGCTGCCAGACTGACTGGGTTGAGAGGCCACCAGACCATCAGATGATTGCGTACTATGTTGGGACTGAGCCAGGACCAAAGGAAAAGATCCTACTTGTGCACCTCACCTTGCTTTCAAAGGGCTGAAAGGTTTTGTGTTTGCAAACCTTTCCATGTTAGGAAGATCTGCCTTCCTTAGCATTCCCACATCCTACTAGTTTTGAGGTACCCAGTATTCTTAGTTGTGTTTTTTTTTCCTTTGTTTTTAAGCTTTTAAAATCATTTCTCTAGAGGGAAGAGAGGGTTTCTTGTCCCAGAGAAGCAACAATACTTAACATGTGTAAAGTGCTTTTCACCTTTCATGCAAACTCAGTTAACTAATTAATCCTTGCAAAATCCCTAGAAGGAAAGTAAACATTATCTCATTTTTACAGCTGGGGAAACTAGGGCAGGGAGGTGAAGTGAATTGCTCAAGGCCAGTGAAGATTTAGTGCTGCAGTCAAGTTTATAAACACAGGAGTTTTCTGGCTCCTGGTTCTGCATGCAGGCAACTAGTCCAAGTCTCCAATGGCTAAAATAGGCTTCAGGCATGACCTACCCCTTGAAGCAATAGCATTGCTATGGGGTCTCCAGGGGGCTGAGGCTCAGAGCTAGGCAGAGGTGAGGCAGGGGCAAGCCCTGCCAGGCAGGCCCTTTTTCATTCCTGGTTAGAGCCCCAGTCCTTCTCTAACTGTGCTCCCTCACTGCTCCAAAGATACATCAAGCTGCCTACCGTGTACACCAAGGGGAACTGCAGAAGGTAGCAAGTGTCCTAAGTTTAGTAGCAGCTATGGGAAGTCAGTGCCTGTAATTTGGAAGCAGTGTGAAAGATGAGTGCTGCACCTCCTGCAGAAGAGTCTCCATACAGTGGAGATACGATGTGCTATGCCTGTCATCCAGGGAAATAAATAAGAATATTCCTCTGCCTGTCTTAGGTTTTTTCCATCTGAGTAGATGGTGTGAGCAACTTTTCTGATAAATACTTTGTGCTGGTGCTGTGCTCATTCTGCTTGAAATAGTTCCACTTGTTCCAGAGTTATGGAGAGTGAGCCATCCAGCCTTACCCCAGCGCTGGATAAGGAGCCAGATTCTGTTATCGGCAACCATGGTGGAAACAGAGAAGCTCCATCAACTGCAGAGCAGCTGCTCAAGCTTTCTGCTGCTGTATCTGAGCTCTGGGCTGGCCCAAAATATCTGTCTCTGGACCAGCTGAGAGAGGAAAATTAGAGCATTTGTGAAGCATACAGCAAGGAAACTTTGCTATGTCACCAGCCGGCACCATCAAAGCCACTGCTCTATGGAAGCTTGCACAGGTGCTTCAATCTTGCTATTAGTAATAAACATTCCTGCTTTTTCTGAGGAGGATTGGTGACTGAGGAATTAACACTGACCCTCCAAACTCATCAAATCTTTCTTCTAGTTTGAGGGTCCATGCTTTAAAACAAAACAAAAAGCACCAAAAATCTGGTGAGTGCCAATAATTTTTATTTCTGCACTGAAGAATATTCTGCCAAGCATTTTATGAGAGAAGGACAAGAGAGGACAATCCATCAGTGCAGAGTACATCAACATATTAAAAAAATGCAAGTAGTGGGGAAAGCTTTTAATTTGAATTATATCAGTGCCCACAAGCGCAACAATAATTAAAGGTCTGCCAGCATGACTATTACACATTCTGGTTTAGTGCATTTAATATCTCAGCTGCTTCAAATCACATCAGCCTGATGGCTGGCAAGCATGTTTGCACTCTGGATGCAAATCAAACTCTCACACACCGTTCTGAAGCCTCACTTTGAGGGCAGGACTTTTTTGCATCGGGACAGGACAGGCTGTCCTTTGTCCTTGCAGTTCTGTGATGCTGGTACACTTCTGCTGCCCAAGAAAGAGGAGAATAAATTATTCTCCTTATGGTTAGACTGAAGTTATATTGTACCCTATTTCAGAGCAGTTTTTCTAGTTCTCAGAACTTCTCCCATGTCAGGTGTATGTTCTGTGAACAGGCTGGGATGGTCCCTGTCTTTGGGGCTGTAACGAGGGTAAGTGAAGCGATGTAGTCCCTCTCTCCTCTCCAGCCCCCAGCTGGAGGCTGACAGAACACAGTGGGCTACATTGCATTCATCTTGCACTTCGTGGGCTTTTTGCTAGACTGCAGCCATCTCTGGTGGGGCAGGTGGGAGACCAAATGTTTTTCCTTCATCTTTTGGTGCTTCCGTGCTGCACTATTCCTGCAGTGCCACAGGACCTCATCAGGAAGAGCAGGCCAGAACAGCACTGGCACAGAACCAGAGGGAATGGAAAGAGATTATTGCTTTTGCAAATATTTAGTTTACAACACCCCCAAAAACAAGCCAACAACTCATTTTATTTTCATTTCAGCAGGGAGACAAAAGGAAGAGAGAGACTAACAAGCAATGTGACTAGCATTACCATGAATACTGCACTTACATGTCTCCCACTCGCCTTCACTCTGCCTGCTTTCCCTTTCAGCCCATAACCTCAGGAGGGCAGGAGCTGTCTCTCACTGGGTGTTTATGCAGATCTGAGCACAATGGGGCCTTGATCCTCCCTAGGTTCCTTCTGATGCTACTGCAGTACAGCTGATTAGGAGGTTTTAGACAGAGATGGCTGCCAGCTTCAACTTGTAAGAGACTGAAAGTGCCCTGGAGGTCATGGGGGAGACGACACATCCTGCAACCTTGAGAACATTAAGGAGTAGAACAATTGGCTGGCAGGAGGTCAGCTGGGAGAGTGCTGAATCTGAAGCCACCAAGCAAAAGTGCGACCTTTTTGGGATTAAAAAGTGGAGAGTTTAAAGGGATAGAGGAGAGAGACTGGGAGGTCAAATGAAGGGGATGGGTAGATAGATAGATAGATAGATAGATAGATAGATAGATAGATAGATAGATAGACAGACAGATAAAAAGACTAAAAAAAATCTGATGGCAGTTTTCTCTGCCAGTTTAGCATCTGCTGTTGTACCAGCTCAGTCTCTTGGAAATCGCATTTGAGCAGTTTTTCCTCCTTAAGAGACATGGTAAAAACAGTGACACATGCAATTCTAGACCCTTGCAAATGCAGGGTAGAGAAGCACTTCAAACAAATTGTGTATTTGCAGTGGACAAGGAGAAGATGCATCACAGGTGCATATCATATCAGGTGAGGGGCAGAGACTCCCTCTTTTAGTGGTCAAGTATTTCTTCTGCTGACCACTCAGGGCAGCTTTGTTTTGAGGGTACTGCCATGTGTGGATTCACTCCTCCCAGAGAAGGTGCAAGCTCATACTGCAGCCTTCCTTCTGTGGGGACATGAACAGAGCTCTGTCTGTCTGCTCCTTTGCATACACATTTTGGAGCCTGGTCATCTTTAAAACCTTTCATGCCCTGAAAAAGTATTCAAAAGATATTATGAACAGGTGTCTGCCTTGACTATTTAGTGTGCTGGAGAAGTTCTTGGTGTAAATTCTCCTTGCATCCTTACTTGAAGTCTTGCAGTTGCACTCAAGCACCTATCTGGTCACAGCAGCGACCAACTCAGGGCCATTTCCCAGCACTGATGTGCCACACAGGGTGCTCCACTTGCAGAGCAGACAGCAGGTCTGCCAGCTGATAGGACTCTCAGTTTGTGTGGTGTGTCGAACCACAAACTGCACAGGTACAGACTTCATGGCTGGAAAGGATACAGTGTGGATGTGTGGCTGTGGAACTAGAGTCCTTCCTGCTTAGCATGACTCCAGTTGATTATGTCAGTGGACCCACAGAGCGTTTGAAATCAGGTAAACCTTTGTGTCTCCAGAAGACACACGACTGAAAACGACACCAGCCCCAGTCAAGTACTGCTGGCTAGATTTGGTTGTCAGCTATAATGAATAGCTTGAAACAGCATCAGTTTTAGTGACTGTGTTGTTAATTTTAATAAGAGTTTTGTTTTATGCTGATCCCTGTAATGATTAGTTTAAATATTGCTGTCTGCTATTAATTGGTGACTGTGCCGTCTGCCTGGCTCCGTGCTGCCAGCGCCTAGCGCGAGCCGCAGCGCTGGCTGCCTGCAGGACAGCCTGCCAACACAGCCCGCCTGTCGGCAGGCTTTTGCACAGAGCTGCAGTCTGAGAGGAAACCAGATCAAACACACTTTCATTTGTGTCGTGCTCCTCACCCACAGGATCCTGCTACCCAAACCAGGGCAGAGGTTGCAGTTACTACTGCTCGATCGTGTCATATCGCCCTGGCCCAGGCCATACTTGTTACTCCTTTCCATTCTTCACTTGCATTCAGCATCCTGGGAGCTACCTGCTGGCTTTTGTACATTGGAGGTGCCCTGAGGCTGATTTCTGTGAGGCCTGCTCTTTTTCGAAGCATCCATCTCCCATCATGTAGGCTTTGATGGAAGCTCCTTTTCCCCTGCCCTGCCCATTGGCCACAGGAGCACACCAGATTGCTAGCTAATATCTGGGGAGAGCTGACTGTGAAACCTGATTTGGGGAAGTGCATCCAAAACCAGTGTCTGAACCAGAACACCTAGAAAAGGCTGTCTAGTAGAAAACTTCAGGCACAGGGAATAAGCTGAAGACAAAGTTGGCCTAAAAGCAGCTAGTTTATGCTAATTGTAAATACAGCAGATCCTACTCTCTCTGGCCACCTGTGAGGGTTTTGACAAGATGCTACCCCATAACCTTGGTTGCTTCAGATATGTGGGCATCCAAAACGTTTTGGAGACAGTACCAGGTTCCTCTGTGCTGCTAAACATGCCACTGCTCTGCAGCCTCTCTCTGTAATGAAGCCTTTTTCTGTCAGTCTTCTGAGGTCAAAGCGCTCTCATCAGTTCACTGGAGGGCAGCACCCTCAAAAACAGCAGAGTGCAAACACAGGGTTCAGTGTGCAGTAAACATCAGGTCCTGACACCCTTTTGGATGCATCCCATGCCACTTCATGAGAGCACTGTCCTGGCCAGGCAAACACTGCATGGGAGAGAGGAAACCCAAAGCGTACTTCTACGTTTGGAAAAGACTGGGCTCACAGAGTTGTGGGCCTGCTCCATCAGTGTCCTTCACCATCTCAGCCACATCACTTCAGATCTCTGGGCCAGCCGAAGAGCAGATGACCTCCAAAACTTCCCTCAGCACAGAGTTTATCACTGCAGGCTCGGGCAGGGTGCTCCAGAGCCTCTGGTTCAGGCTGTGTGTGGGAAGCAGTGCAAGGGACTGAGGAGGAACTGGAGCATAAGACAGATGGCATGGGAGGGGATTTATTCCAAAAGGAGGGACGTATTAGAGCAGCCTGAGATGGGATCATAGCAGCAAGAGCAATAATGGAGCTTTTTTTGCTACAGAATAAAAAGGAGTTAGATTGACATGCTGATATCACTGCTGGCAGATATAGCTCCCAGGGAGTTACCAGCGACACTATTAAAAAATAACAATTTTTATTATATGCTTTGTGCTTCAGAATAATTTTTTTTCTCATGGCTTGCTTGCTATATTTTTGAAGGAACACTGACACGAGAGTGGAACTTGGGCACTCATCTTTCTAACACATTCTTTTACCCTTGTCTTCTTGTGCCTGCAGGTGGCCATTTTAGGGGGAACAGCACATTTTTGGGGATTACTTCCATATCTTTCAGCACTTGGATTTTGCATTTGCTTACACCCAGTGTCAGAGAAAGGCCATTAGAGGAAATACTGAGGATTGGGGAAGCTGGAAGATGCAGATGTTTCCTGGGTGGTATGGAGATTTTTATACTCCCTTTTATCCCCTTGAGCACAAAATAGAACAAACCCTGGGCCAGGCCAGTCCATCCCTGCCTAGTCTATGTCTCCTCACAGAACACCAAAGCTCCCCAATAGCTTCCCATTCTCCAGGAAAAAAAAATTGGTGACAGGTGCACATGAACATCTCTGATACAGCACACCTTTGTCTTCCCAGTTTTACTCCTGGGGTTGCTAATACCTAAATTTAGTGTTTGAGAGCAGCAGAACATGAATGGAGAAATGTATCCAGAGGCTATATTGGGGAAGTGTTTGAAGAGCTGCAGAAAAGCAAATCTAAACCCCAGTAAATCTTCCCTGAATGCCAGCATCAAAATCTTGTCCAGACACCACATTTGTGAATTATATGCTTGTGATCACAGAGTAACTTCTATTATTTTAAATGTAATGGTGAAACCAAGGGGCAGCACAGAATGAATGAGAAATTGATCACCAGTTCTGGACATATCCCACTATTTTCTGTAATCTATGTGCATGGCCCAGATACTACAGTGATAAATGCTTTGGAGACATTTATACACTAGATTAGACTCATGCTGTTTAGGGCCCAGTGTATGAATTCTGGAGCTATGCCTTTGGAGTTTATGACTTGCACCAAGTTTTCTGACCAGCACAGTTTATTATTTTTTAAGGGATTGTGCTCCAACAAATAGCTTTAAATGCAAGCAGTCTTAAAAGTTCACAGATTAAGATTCTGTTGCACAGATTGTTTTTATTTCTTGAATTCTTTTTTTTTTTCTTTCCAAAGGTAACTAAATAAAAATTCAAATCAACTAAGATCAATTCCCTGTCAGACAGGCACATGCTAATATTTCATACACAAGTTTAAGTACCCAAGCACTGTCTTTAGATCAGCCTCCTCATGCCTAAATCTATATAATCTACATCTCTGTTTCATTGCAATGCTTGAAAAAACACTCCAGGTTTGTTTTTTTTCACAGATTAGCAGCAAGCTTATATTGAAGTCCAAATCTCTGAGACATGCTCTTCAGGCCAACTTTCATCTAGCTGTGTCCAAGACTAAAATGGTGTTCGCTACCCTCCTGAGGACATCTCACACTTTTTCTCCCTCAGGGCTGAAAAAACTTCCAGTCAGGCAGGCTTGGCAGAAATGAAGGAAGGCCCTTTCCAACCAACCCTTGGCTTCATTCTCGTATAAAACTCCTGATATCTGCTATCCTGAGGTCCTTCTCTTCCAGATTATCAAAAGAGGAAAGAGACAGGTGGAGCACCGGTCTTACAAGAAGAGAAACTGCTGCAGCTGTAGTTTTCCCTCAAGCAAAGCATTCACACACCCCAGGTTGGCTTGGCTCTCTCATAGAGCTAATCAGCTCTGCTAATAAGTCTTGTGTTTGGATTTTAAAGCCTTGTTTCTGGGTCAACATCCACCCTAATAGTAGCTTAATCTTTACTGGGAAGTGCTTTCCGTTTGCATCAGACTCTCCCCTAGGAAGTCAGCTCCCCTGGTTTGATAGCATCTTCTCCAACAGCAAAGATTAACAGGTGGGTATTGCTGCTCTCTGCATGCAGCCTGGAGCAGAGGCTGCTGTGTGCCAGGTTCAGCGTGGTGCAGAACACACTGCCAAGGACACTCAGGGTTGTTGGTGTGAGCTGCATGGCCCTTGCCAAGGAACCACCTGTGTTCCAGGGAGCAGTGAAGGAGAAACCATGGCACAAGACTGTGGTTAAAAAAAAAAAAAACCCACAAAAAAAAAACAGCAAAAAAGATGTCTTTTCTTCAACAACAAAAAGGGAGAAATAGCTGACTAGCTAGCCTTGGACTAGAAACCAGAATCGTACAGATAAATTCATCCAGTCTTGAAAGAAGGGTGCTTGGGTTCAGAAGAATGTCTGTCTTAGTCACTTCATGAGAGACATACACCAATTTGGGACCCACCACCCAGCTAGAAATCTAGAAGAATTGCCAGAACACTTGGGGGAATACTTGTGCTGAAGCAATATAAAAATTTAATCCTCAAATTCCTGACATTTTGTTGGATTATGGCACCGCTACGGTGCAGATTAAAAATCTTTTGATAGCTTTATTTTTTATGTTATGGGCTAGATTAATGTCACCATGTCTGTTATTTTGCCAAATTTAACTGTTGGTTCAAAACTTCAAAACAGGTCTGTGAAAAACGTCCAGTAGAGTATTTTCTATCCAAGATTAAGTTCTACCTTATCATCCATGGTTAATTTAGGACCATTAATGATGTGTGGGCTGGACATAAGTTTTCAGGCATGTATTATTTTATTACTTGATCACATAATTAAAATGTCACTTATCAAGGGACAGATTTTAATGAAGTTAAAAGCACCTTGATGACATATTATTATTTGACCTATTATATAAGAGGATTATTTCTTGCCTGTTACTGATTAAGTTTCTTTGACAGCATGAAAATTACTGGTTTTCAATTAGCTTTTTCTTCAGAGAGGGGCAAAGACACACACTACATCCTTCTTATTACCTCCAAGACCCCCTCGCGGTGAGGTACACTGAGAACACCCTCTGTTTTTACACTTTGAGCTCATCAACTCACTCAGTTGCTAAAGAAAGAATAAATGTTGCTAGTCTGTGATAAAATATGTGAAAAGAGGGTCAGAAGGAGAAGGCTGTAATTATAAAGATATCTGCTGAAGGTCACTCAAATGGAGCTCAGTTCAGCTAGTACTGGAGGAGCTGACTTAGGAGACAATAGAAAAATGTAAATTTCAACTAAGTGACAGCTAAGAGGGTGACAAAACAACCAACAACATGCTTCTGGAGAATGTATATACCCTGGGAAGAGGTGAATCTGGCATGATGCAAGATGCTCTAGTGAAGGATAATGTCAGGAACCAAGAAAAGCAGGTATTTCCTGCTGGTGCCACTGAGAAGACCAGTGTGAGGCTTGGCAGGAAGGGGTTTGCTGCTCCTCAGGCAGTCACAAACTGGATGAATCATTGACATTCCAGATTCTGAAGCCTGGCAACAAGTTTTATTCTTGTATGTGCTCAAACTGTTGATTCTGAGTTTACTTAATAGAGAACCCAACATAATTTGCCAGGATTTCACCAATCTTGTTAATGTTCAGCCAGCTTGCTTGCTTGCAGCAGTAGCAGGCTGTGCTCGATGCTTTCTAGCATCTAGAAGCTGGAGGGGGCAAGAAGGTATGAGGCAGTTACCTATAGCAATGCACATTCCTACACACCCTTGTTAGACTCATCATGGCTGAGGTCACCCACAGCTTCTTCTAAAGATGTTAATAAGATTTCATTGGTGGTTGTGAAAGGAGCCAAAGTCAAAATATAATATGTTTTAGGGTGAAGCAGGAACTGTGGAGTTAATTCTAAGGAGACAAAATGTAAGACTAACTAGCAACAACAACAACAACAAAAAATTCCCTCTGGAGACTCCTGCTAAGCTTCAAGATGGTCTCTGAAGAGTAGAAGTTCCATCATTTTGGACACTTCAAACATATACAACAAAGCAGTTGTGAGACTTAAGAGGGGAAGATGCTTCAAGGGATGGAAGATGGAATAGATTGTCTAATGCTGTCTTTTATCTCAGTTTATGATCTTGAAACTAGACAGGCTGTATTCCAGTTACATAGCTTCCAAATTACAAAGATGTACATTATACCAGGAATGAATATAGCAACTTTGACCAGCCTTGAGTGAGATAAAGCATTAAATACTGCTGTTGCTGCCTTCAGTCTGGTAGCGGTGGTGGGTTCTCTCTAATGCCACTATTGTACCCCACACGGGATGTACATCCTTTCTAAGAGGTGCACCAAGACCAATGGTTCCCATTTTTGTTTCTTTAGTAGATGGAGCATCACAGTGGGATATCATGTACCTTGCCTGGTGAGGCAGCACCTCAAATCCTGTGTTCAGTTTCGGGGCCCTTGCTAAGAGAAGGACCTTGAGGTGCTGGAGCGAGACCAGATAAAGGCAACAAAGCTGGTGAAGGGTATGGAGATCAAGTCTTATGAGGAGCAGCTGAGGGAACTGGGTTTGTTTAGTCTGAAGATGAGGAGGTTGAGGACAGACCATCTCACTCTCTACAACTACTTGAAAGGATGTAGTGTGGTGGGTGTTGGTCTCTTCTCCCAAGCAACAAGTAATAGAACAAGAGGAAATGGCCTCAACTTGTACCAGGGGTGGTTTAGGCTGAATATTAGGAAAAACTGCTTCACTGGAGGGGTTGTCAGGCAATGAAACAGGCTGCCCAGGGAAGTCATAGAGTCACCATCCTTAGAAGTATTTAGAAGAATGTACATTAGGGAGATGGTTTAGTGATGGACTTGGCAGCGCTGGGTTAACAGGTGGACTGGATGATCCTAAAGGTCTTTTCCAACCAGAACAATTCTATGATTCTATGAAAAGTCGGTTGCAGTGCAGTGACTACTTCTCTATCTGACACAGTGGCAACAGCATAAATTCAGAAATTTTCTCTGCTTATTCTGGATCAGAGTTCAGCTGGGGGGCCAGCGCTACCTTAGTCTGGCATATGCTGCCACCTGCATGAAAAGCCCTGACCACCAAACCCCCAGCCTTTGGGACAATTTGGGCCCCTGAGAAGGGGCTATCAGGCTGTTCATCTCCCACTGCTCCTATCCCCCATGAAAGGAAAGTCCTTTAAGCCTCAGTGGTGTGGCACCCATGAGGCAGGCCCTGCAAGTTTCTCACTGCCAGGTAAAATGTACCCAGAGTAATGAAGGAGCAGTGAGGAGCAGGAATACACTGCTGCAGGATGTTTTGAGCTGTGTAAACTCCAGGCTGCCTTCAGCTCAAACCAGTTTATTGCTCCAATCCTGGAGTGCCAGGACACTCATCCCAGTGTAGCCTCTCATCTGCTGCTGCCAGGCAGAATCACTGTGGCCTCCAAGATCAGCTGGCTCTTGGCTACAGCTGTAAAGTCCCTCTGCCTGGCTGCACAGAAAGGTTTGGTGGACTGCAGCTGGGCACAAGCCAGGCTTCCCCTCTACTTACCAGCCCCACTTTGACCTTACCTAGACTAAGTACAAGCTCTTTTGCTTCCGCATGTCTCCTCTGCTCACATAATCTGGCAAAATTTGGATGCTATGTTATCCACAGTGACACAAAGTTTGATAAAAGACCTCACCCAGTGTTCCAGTTCCTTTCAGAGCCCTGAGACCTACGTTACACAAAAAGACCAAGGGCAGGGAACCACCTACAGCCACTTATTACACATTATGGTTTTCTTTCCACTGTGAGAAATGCTCCCTTTTTCAAAAAGCCACCTTCCACCCCCTCCCTCACAACTATTGATTCCATAGACCAAAACAATAATGTGCACCTTGTGGCAGTGAACTTATGAATGTCTAATTTTGAACAGGAAAATGTCACAGACCTCCACTCACAGGCAGGACTTCTAACTGAAACGTATATCCCATCTCTGTGTCTGTGGTTTCCTGCAGGGGTACATTTACTCCCTTCAAAATTTGCTATTAATTTAAGCATTGTTAATGATACCCAGCCTTTTGCTGGCAGAGAGGAAGATGCAGTTGTCCATTTTGATTCCCAGGAGGTCCTTGAATGGCTGTGACAAGTACCAATAATAGGACTTAGATAAAAAGAGAAGTTGCTAACTTTGTCCCAGTGAATCACAGTTATAATTTCCTTGAAAGATGAAAGGATTGTTAAATTGTCTGGGAATACAAAGCAACTCTCCTCAGATTGAACTGAATCATCTTTGCCCATTTCAACGGTATTGTTCCTTTTCTTATCCAAATGTGGTAGAGTCCTAACATCTCTTGCAAGCAGATTATTCTCAAACCCACGCCTTAAGTGACACAGGTGCAGGTTTGTACGAGCTTAAGGTGCATTGAAAACCTTGTCCTTGGATGTATTTAGATGCATAAAAATGCAGAGATGCCTAGTGATATTTTTCTCAAATGCCCAAGTTTACAATTCCTCCTGGACTATCATTTTGAATATACGAAAACAGAACAATCAGTAGAATTTTGACCAGAGTTTCTGTCATAGTGGGCCTCACCATTTGATGAGAAAGTTTCTATAATATTATATTCTTATTACGCATTACTGGATAAGTCTCGATTTTTGACGCATTTGAGATCCCAAGATTCCTATCAGAAAATAAACTCCACCAAATCATAGGACTTTACAATAGGAATGCTATAGTTCTTTTAAAGTATTGCATAAAGGTTGATTGTGCTGAATACGAAGAACCTGTGACTATGGACAGGGATAAATATCCCCTTAAAAAATTTCAACATTTCTTATTTTATAGTTACTAGGAGCTTTTAAGAGAGCATATTAAAAATAAAAGAAATTAATTTTCTGCTACTTTTTATCTAGTTTCACCTTCAGACAAAGACATTCTTAGAATGTCAGCTCTCAGCCATGCAGGTTGTAGCACCAGAGGATTCTAACAGGGAAAACTGCCAGTGTGGGAAATTATCTTTCCCCAAGAAGAGGCAGCCAAGAGAAGAAGTTCATGTTGTGGATCTTTGCAATAGTAGAGCAAGGGAAGACTTGCACTGGTCTAGAGAACTCAAATGAGACCTTAAAAGGAACAGAATAAGGGCTCTTCTTCTTGGAGTGCTGAGAAAAGTTGTGGCCTCAGATTTAAAGACCTACGAAACTGTCAGGCATGAGCTTAGAAAAGAGCAGGAGAAAATGGGGTAAGGTTGGAGCCTGTAATAGGTTCTATGTTCCAGTGGAAGACACATGATCAGAGCAAACATCTGTAACCCGTCTTACTTCACGAACCATTTCTTTGCATCTAATTGCTTACTTCATTATTTAAAGACACATTTTCTTTCCCTGATATTTGTATGGGATTATCACCGTATTAAAAACTGTATGGATTTCCAAGAGGAAGCTGCACATTCATGTGCATGCTGTGTTTATGGGTAGGTACACATATCTGGATTAACTCTGTTATCATGCAGACTTCATTCAAAATATATCAGAGGAAGACATTATTCAACAACTAATAGATGTTATACCATCAACATATTCTAATGGGCTGATTAGCAATTTTATTGTATTCAATTTGCTCCATGGCAATTCCGTGTCAGGTGGAAGAGCTATCAAAATGAGAAACTGCTTTAAAATTAAAAACCAATAGTCCAACTTTCAGTCTGAATGAGCTGCCTGGTAGAATGATGAAGTGTGGTTACCCGTGAGTCTACCCAGTAAAAACGGGCTATGGAAATCCTTGGATAAAGGTGGAGAAACTAGTTGCTTCTGCTATTTCACATACAAAATTAGTGACTATGTCACAGGACTTTTAGGGTTTCCTTTTTTAATCCTCTCTGTTTCCTCATGAGAATAACCCTGAAGAGCCACAACCCCGTGTATTTCTGCCTGGAGGACCTTTTGTCCTGTATTCAAAAACCACTTTTTTTGTCTGCTCCTTCCTGAAATACAGGGATGGAAGCAAGAGCTTGTGTCCTTTGCCTCTTATTTTCTCACCTACAAAGCAGCCACCTTTCCACTCACTGGCAGATATATATATATAATGCAGCCAAGCTGTCCTTCCTTTTAAAGCATTAGTCCTTCTGTCACTGGTGAATATTTTTTTTTTTTTTTTGAGCATGTATCATGCTCATTCCTTCACAGAGCCTAGGCAAAGGCAGAGCTCCTTCCTGAAAGCCAGCCAGTCTTGAAGGGAACGGGTAACAACCACATTTGTACACCCAAATGTGAGAAGGAAGCTTCTTCCCTCCTGAGCGTCCCAGGTGGGGTCTTACAAGAGCAGAGTAGAGGGGCAGAATCACCTCCCCTGACCTGCTGGCCTCACTTCTTTTGATGCAGCCCAACCTGCAAGTGGCCCTCTGGGCTGCCACTGCACGTTGTTTGCTCATTCCCAGCTTTTTGTCCACCAGAATCCTCAAGTCTCTTTCTGCAGGGCTGCTCTCTATCACATCATCCCTCATCCTGTATTGATAATGAGGATTGCTCCTACCAAGGTGCAGGACCTTGCACTTGGCCTTGTTGAACCTCATGAGGTTCACACAAGCCCACCTCTCTAGCTTGTCCAGGCCCTTCTGGATAACATCCCGTCCCTCTGGCATATTGACAGCACCAGTTAGCTTGGTGTCATCTGCAAACTTGCAGAGGGTGCCCTTGATCCCACGGTCTATGTCATTGATGAAGATATTAAACAGCACTGGTCCCAGTGCAGACCCTTGAGGGACACCACTTGTCACCCCTCTCCATCTGGACATCAAGCCACTGACCACTACACTCTGGACGCAACTATCTGGCAAATTCCTTATCCACTGAATAGTCCACCCATCAAACCCATATTTCTCCAATTTAGAGAGAAGGATGTTGTGGGGGACTGTGACAAAGGCCTTACAGAAATCCAGATAGATGACATACATAGGTCTTCCTTTGTCCACTGGTACAGTCACTCCATTGTAGAAAGCCACTAGGTTGGTTAGGCAGGACTTTCCCTTGGTAAAGCCATGCTGGCTATCTTGAATCACCTTCCAGTCTTCCATGTGCCCTGTCAGAGCTTCTAGGAGGATCTGTTCCACAATATTCCCAGGCACAGAGATGAGGCTGACAGGTTGGTAGTTCCCAGGGTCCTCCTTTTTACCCTTTTTAAAAGTGGGTGTAATGTTTCCTTTTTTCCAGTCGCCAGGAGCTTCACCTGACTGCCATGACTTGTCAAATATCCTGTGGAGTGGCTTGGGAACTGCATCAGCCAATTCCCTCAGGATTCTGGGCTGCAACTCATCAGGTCCCATGGACTCATGCATGTTCAGGTTCCTCAGGTGATCCCAAGCACTGTCTTCACTTACAGTGGGAGACCCATCTCAAGGTTTAGCACTGGACTTGATAGAATTAGGTTAATGGTTGGACTTGACCTTCAAGGTATTTTCCAACCAAAATGTTTCTGTGATATGGTGTGATTGTCCGTGCTCCTCATGGTGTGGTGGCTTCTTTGGTGAGGCCTTCCTCACCAAGAGGACTTCCCTGTCCCTGCACCCTCACTGTTGCTTCCACCTGTTTTTGTACTAACGCAACCTTTTGTGAAGCTGCACTTTGACACCTTGGGTTGCTACGACGATCCTGGTAAAAATAGCATCCCCAAAGAAAGAAAGAAGATGGATTTGCAGCAGGTGCAGATTCTTCTGCCATCCCTGCCCTTCCCTCTCTCTGGTGGAGTGTCTTGTCCCATAGCAAAGGCACTGGCAAGTCTCTATGGCTCTGGCACTGCTGGTTGTAGGTGCTAAGGTGAACCAAAAACTGACAGCAGCTTAAATTAATGCTCAAGCTCTAAACCCAAAACGCCACTTTGCTGTCAGCTTAGGTGAACTAGTGACTAACAGAGTAATGAAAAGGAAAGTGCCCACTTCTCCCAGCCATATGCTCCTGCCACCTCATCACAGGGTGGGACAGGTCATCTTGCTGACCTGGTGAAAAGGGATCCTTTTCTACTTTTACTGCATGAGTTTTCAGCTCCATTAGCATGCAGCTCCCACTCCCTGTGAGGCTGCAGGGTCAGCAGCGCCAGCACAGGGGTACTGGGAACACACAGCCTTTGGCCAGGAGCATGATCTTACTTTCAATTACAGGGCTATGTCTCGGGAAAGTTGTGGAGAAAATGCCCAGCCCAGTCAGTGAGTTTCCCTAAGTGGCAGTGACTGCCAGCCAAAGACCATGGCAGACATCTGGGACAAGAACTGCTTCAGTTCTTCTGGCCATTAAACCCATCAGGGGTGGTGGGGCATACATAAGCACCCATGAGGCTGGGGGAGGTCTTTGTGTAACCAACATGTTTTCACTCTATGTGTTTGCAAATGCAGCCCCTTTTGGCTCTCTATCTCATACAGGCAGTAGAGAAGCAACCTGCCTGACATAACCATGACTTCTAGGAATGAAAAACTTTTGGAACAGATTCCTGGATGAGCCCTACTGGGCCAGACTCCCTGCAGCTGGCTGAAGGCAGCATGAAATGCTGCCCAGCACAAGCGGCTGCTTCACAGCCCCTTTGCAAATCGCAGTAGAGGGTGCAGTGCAGTGAGGCATTGGGTCCCCTGTGCTTGGGGAAAGGCTTGGATGAAAAGGAAAGTGGCACAGGTGAACACACACAGCCCTGCTACAGTCCTGTTTCTGCAAAAGACACAAACTGACTGAAGCCGAATCTGCAACACACTGCAGGACCAATTCCGTGTGCCAATCCTTTGTGACATGTGACATCCTTTTAAATCCTATTTGGAACTAAAATATCCTCTTTTTTTCCTCCTCCCAATGAAAAACATGTTCTATTGTTACTTAAATAGCATATATTTCTGTAATAGCTTTTTAATGCAGAGCTGTTTTTCTTTAGGGCCTTAAATATATGCAAATGTAAATGAAGGAAAGAGCTGAAGTATGAAGGAAGCACAGTAGTCTGGAAATAACAGAGGGGCGAGTGACTGTAAAGATCAACTGGCAACGCAAGTTTATTAGGCTTTTGGGGGAAGAAATAAGAGTTATTAAATGCCTAGTGTCTCATCCTATATGAATGTAACTGCCTTATTACAGTGGCTCTGCAGAAGTCAGAACACATGAAGGAAGCAACATCCACTGAGATAAGTGATACAAATCAGAACATTTTCATTCCCTCAGCTGTGCTGCCATCCAACTCCGAAGGCACTGCTTAATTATGAATGGCATCCTGTTCATGTATTAACAATAGGTGTACCCATACAGGCTTGCAGAAATGCAAAGATTGCTCTGCACACAAGTCTTTCCCACCAAGGCTGCCTAGAAAAATAGCATCAGGACACAAATTGATAACAATAAGTACAGCTGAAGCCAATAAGGAGGTAGAACACATACACATGTGTGAGGGGTGTAAAACCTTGGCTAAAAATCACGTGCCTCTTAGGGTCTAGTGACACCAGTTCCCCAGTGCTGCTGCCCCTCTGCTCTTCAGTTGCACATGTAGGGGCAGGGATCACTCCTCCTGCTTCCAACACCTCAGACAAGCTTCCATTTTACAGCACAGAGGCTGCTAGAGCAGATGGGCTTGGAAGGGTTTTGTTGCACATGCGCAGGTTTAAGCAAATATGATGATTATGCTGAAATGTGCTTAAAATGAAAATGCCATTGGAACATAGGAAAGGGTACACAAATGGAAAGCTTGCACTGTGGTATTAAGTGGGTACATCCCATCTGATCAATGAATGCATTAGTGCTGCCCAATTTACACACACTTTTTACACATCCTTTTTACTTTTACTTTTACACATCCATACACTTTTTAAGGAAGAGCTCAAGGATAGGGAATTCCCAATGTGGAAGTTTAAGGGGTTTATATGCTTAGTATTTCTGCTATCTTATCACAGGGAGGGTCATGGAAGGTCCCCATGACATTTCTGTATATAGGGTGCATTTTTTCCAACTCATCTACTGTTTTAGTCTAGTGTCCCTAGCTGGGCTGGAAATTCTGACTAGATAAATTTTTTTCCAGCCAAGAGCTCTCAGAAACATTATTTGTGAACATTAATTCAGAGAAAACCCTGAGATTTGCCTACAGTCGTTTTTCACCAGTATTTGCACTAGTGATATCACTGAGTTTGCCAGAACATTGGTGGAAAACACAAGCCTTGCAAAGGCTCACGTGAAAGTGTCTGCATGCAAGTTCACAGAAGAGGTTTTTTCCTTCCCGTAATCACTTTTGCTGGTTTTGCCATAGAAAGGGTAGAAACTGCTCCTCAGGGGACATGTCACATATCTCTGAATTCTCACCACGTCCCAAAACACAGCATATGACTAGTCCTGCACCTTCATGCCAAGTTTCTGCTAAAGTTCACCCAGCCTTCAGAAACCAGGTTGGAAACAGGTCATCAAACCATTTCATAACTGTCAGAGAAGTGTCCTGCTTTTTGGTTTAGCTGGAGAATAGTTAACCAGGTGAAAGGCACCTGAGTGACTTTTATCTGGAGAACTCCCTAATATCACTTTTCTTCTGAGCAGAGGTAACCTCAGCCAGAAAGCTGAACTCTGAGAAGCCAGGAGCTTTTTGTACAGGTAGAGAAATTAAACTATTTGCGGTTTAAAATCCAACAGTTACAAGCCAAACTAGTTACAGAGGATACAAACAGATGCAACACGTTCTAATTTCTAAGTCTTCTCTGGGCCACTTTGTATTTGGTCTCTGTACAACAGGCCATCGTCTCACCTGCAGTGAGGAATCTTTTGGTCTGTACAGTAGCCTATTGCTGTAACTTTCATCGTTCAACTCTGAAATTCCAGTGAACTAGAAACTTGGAAGGGTTTTGGGGTTTTTTTCCCTGAAGTTTTATCTTACTACCTTGCATTCAGAAAACTTCCAAATTGTGCGTATCACCTGAGAACAGAATTAGTAATTATATGATCTGTCACAAGGATTTGGCTTTCACTTTGACAAATCACAGAATCACAGAATTAACAAGGCTGGAAAAGACCTTCAAGATCATCAGGTCCAGCCTCTGACCTGACACCACCACATCAGCCAGACTATGGCACTAAGTGCCACATCCAGCCTTTCCTTGAACACCTCGAGGGATGGTGCCTCCACCACTTCCCTGGGCAGTCCGTTCCACTGTCTGATCACTCTCTCCATGAGGAAGTGCTTCCTGATTTCCAACATAAACCTCCCCTGGAGCAGCTTGAGGCCATGCCCTCTTGTCCTGTCACTAGTTACCTGGGAGAAGAGCCCAGACCCCACTTGACTACAACCTCCCTTCAGGTAGTTGTAGAGAGTGATAAGGTCCCCCATGAGTCTCCTCTTCTTCAGGCTAAACAACCTCACCTCCCTCGGCCTCTCCTCGTAAGATTTTCCCTCTAGTCCTTTCACCAGCCTTGTTGCTCTCCTCTGGACCTGCTCCAGCACCTCAATATCCTTCTTGAACTGAGGGGCCCAGAACTGGACACAGTACTTGAGATGAGGCCTCACCAGCACTGTGTACAGGGGGAGAATAACATCGCTATTCCTGGTCACACTATCCCTGATACAAGCCAGGATGCAACTGGCCTTCTGGGCCACCTGGGCACACAAAGGGGATATTAAGCTCTGCCAGGCTATAGAGCTGAGAAGGTCTGGTGTGTTAGCAGGTACAGAGTGCTGTTCTTGGTTTCTTCCCCGCTGTTTCTCACTTGACCTTCAAAATGTCCAACCAAGTGGCTGTGAATCATGCAAAATACCCATGCAACTGAATGGGAGTTTTCCTTAAGAACAACAGGTTCAAGCACCTGAAGTGATGCAAGTCAACACTACCTGTGATTCAGAAATATGTTCAGCTCTAAGAGGGGCCAGATATTAGAGTTGATGCCACCCAATGAAGAGAGATAAGTAGGGCCACCTTTACCCTGGAGGCCACATGCTGCAGGTATTTTCTTTATTCTCATATAAGCTATGCTTCATAACCTTACCATATCCTTTGTCTTACACATTTTACAGTAGCTTGTCTATGTGGTGCTTCTCCTTGTGTTGAAAGAATCAGCCCTTAGAAATTTATGGCAAACACGAATGCCCAGGGAGGAATTCCTGAAGTAGGGCTTTAAGGATACGATAACGCTGGGAGCATTTACTCTTTCTGTTATTACCACAGATTGTGCTCAGGTGCTTTTCTCCTTGCTTAAGTATATTGAGCGGTTTGTTGCAAAGCAGTAACAGGACGTGCAGGTTTGTGTGGTATCTGACATTATGGAGCTGCACAGGATGAGGAGGGAGGCTAAGGTTCAACATGTTTACCAAACGCTGGTAAGCTTCAAGCAAGGCAATGTCAGTGTCCTGAGTGAGATCCTTTCTGTGGCTAGCTTCCTCTGACCTTCCTCTTTTCCTTGGCCCACAGAGCCAATTTCAGCCAAACTCTGTATCCCCAAGGATGGTCCTCCCTCTCTGAACATCTGCATCATCTCTTTGCTCTGTTCTCCTACATGCTTAGGCAAATATGTTTGGTGCCTTTCATAGGGATGGTGGCAGCAACAACAGCATTCTCTGCCCCCAAGCCTTGAACATCCATCAAGGAATCAGAAGTCAAGGAGCTGGGGATGCCCCAGATACACAAGCTGACAAAAAAGCTGTACTCACACCCAAAACTGAGGCCACCTGATGAGGCAGGAGCTGGGCTCCTGTTTCCCGAGCAACCTGGATACATTCTTGGCCAGAGGCACAGCAGGTAACAGCTGAGACAAATATGTCTCCAAATATGTACAGGACATTTATAGCAAAGCCCTGTTCCAAGGTTTAGCTTCACCTTCCACACCCCATTCCCCTCGCCCTCCCATAACAAGCAGTTTCTGTTCCATTTTTGTTTGCTGCCTTCCTGCCATCGTGGAGCAGGTTTTTTCAATTAAAATGAGCTTAGTTTTTTTGAGGCACTTAGCAAGAAGGCTTTCTAGGTTCTGTGGGAAAATGGACCTCATCCAAACTCTTTTCCCATGTTTTGGTCACATATCACAGAATCATAGAATCATACAATGTCTTGGGTTGGCATGGACCTTAAAGATCATCTAGATCCAACCCCCCTGCTTGGGATTGGGCTTCTGTTTTATTAGCCAGCAGATGTGAGTGGTGGGACAAGGCAGTAGGGCCATGATTCTCTAGGCACTTTTGCTGCAGGTGGCTGTGAGGTGCAGCTGGACCTGTGGCAACAGTGCCAGCATGGCAAGGTGCAGTGTGCCTGGTGTCCTGCTTTGGTCTTCAGTTCTCTAGGAGAAGGTAAACTCGCTTGCCACTGCATCTAGTTGTTTGTATTGACTGCTTTCCTGTGGTGTTCTCTCTTTCACTGTGAATTTTTACCCCAACTCAGGGTATGGCTAAAATTCTGAAAGCTGGAATGATTTAATTACAGCTGTGTAGAGAGTAAATGAGAGCATGCTCTCAGTCACAACTCCTGCAGTTAGGATGATAGAAGAATTTCCATTATCCCCTTATTTTCCATCTCAGGAAAGTCTGAGTAAAATCTTCCACTCTATTTGAACAGTTGTAATTTAATCAGTACAGCTTTCAGAAGTTTAATCTTACCCCAAGTTGGGGGGCAGTCTCTGCAGATAACATTCTTACCACTGAAAGTTACTGACATCAGACTAAGAAATAGCTTCTAAAACCAAAAATTATCAATGTACAATATACCCTGGCATAATTTCACTCTTCGTGGAACAGCTACATGAAATACCAAATCTAATTGGCCCCTTGAAAACTGATATTACACACCTGTGTCTAGGCTGTTATCAAGCCACATCTTCAGGCAACTTGTTATGACTTCACAGGCTCAACCTAGTTGTCAAATACCTGGCCAACATGCTATGACTAAGAAACAAAAAGTATTTGTTTACTTTCATGTGAACATCTCTACTTTCTCTCTCCTTGTGTTATGTGCTGAAGAAATTCCAACTCAGCTATGGGTTTAACTCTTCAAATTTTAGGGTTAAAAGCTGTTTTCAGGTGGCTACGCACTTCTAATCTTTATTCAGCCTTTGGGTCTCCAGGGGGGCAAGAGTTAAGGAGGTGGGGACAGCCACCTGCAGTTGTGCTGGCCGAAGGTACCAGCCTGCACACTTCTCCTGGTGATCCCTGCGTGGTCCGTGAGCCACAGCACCCCTCAGGCCACTTGGGAAGGTCCTCAGGACCCGATTCTGCCTTGTTTGCATGTTTGTTTCCTCCTAAATGTGGAGAAGCTGGGAAGAGCTGTGCATTGTTGAGGGCCGCTTGCCATGGAGGCACTCTGCCTGCCTCTGCTGTGGTGCGTTCATTATCCCAGCCCAGGATGTTGTTTCTGGTATTGCAATATGGCCTTGCTAACTTTAGGTTTTCATTAAACTAAACAAGCAAGACTCAAAAGATTAATTAGGATCCAGAAGGGGCATTACTGTTTTTTGGCCAATTTCCTTATCACTGCTGTAGAAGTGCGAGGAGATGCGTTATAGGACTACGGTTTGAAACCATGCCAGCAGAAGAATTTAGCCTTTTCCAACATTAACAAATCCAAGATGTAATTTCTCCAAGAGGTTTGATAGTATAATTTTATTTTCTTTTCCAGCATGCCTAGGTAGTGCCTTCTATAAACTACTGCCAAGGAAACTCTTGAAAGGTTTTAGCTGTTATTAAACTTAATTTTAGAGACAATTACCAAAGCATGATTAACACATGTGGGAGGGTAAGTGTATAGTGCACTTTTATTACACAGCCAGGAAATGGTGCTTGTTTTTCCAAAATTAGAAGAACTCTTGGTCTATGTTATACAGACACGTTCACCAACACATTCATTCCCAGGACCCTGCTGGCTTTCCTCTGTGGTGTCTCTCTTGTGTGCCTAAGTGCCCGCAAGATTCGGGCTGTGGCATGCAGTGGGGTACTGGAAGGTGAGGACAACAGGCAGAAGAGGAGGAAACCTGTCCACAGGGCTGCACATGCCAAGGCAGATGTCCTCTTAGCTCAGCACTGGAAGAGCTGCAGTGGTAAAAGCCCTGCTCATTCCCTAAGTCAGCACAGCAGGCAGTTGGACGGTTTATCTCATTAGTTACACATGTACTAATGCTCCTTTGACCTAAGGCAATGCGGGAAATGCAAAGAGCACGTGGGCACCAGGCTGCCAAACGTGCAGATGAAAGGCCTGCTCCTGCCCTCCCTGCCTGCACCCAGCCATGCAGAATTTCAGACGTGCCCAGTTACTTCCTGGTACTCACTGCTGATATTGTCTGTAGGGAGGATGTTCACTGTGTACTCTTCAAACATCTGGGGACCATTCTACCCTGCCAGCTGTGCAGGAGCAGCCTCTGTGCATGGCCATGGCTGCTGCAACCTGCCTGGGAAGGCACTGGTGGCTCCACCAAGAGTAAGGACCATGTGGCACCAACTTTAGCTGATAAAAGGAGCAAAGGGGAAGGGGAATAAGCACCTGTGAAAAGCAGTCCTTGCATGTGAGGTAACAAGTGACAATACTTCTGGTGCTCCCTGTGCTGTTCACAGGCCTGCTTTAAAGCTTTCAGTTAGGCAGGCTGAGCATTTACTCCCATTCTGGGGGAAAAAAAAAAAAAAAAAAGCTTAATCTCAAACTTCATTTCAGCTCCAGCCTCAAAACATGTCAGCATGTGAATAACCAAAGCATTACTGCTTTTCAGAGTACTGGAAGGGCAGGAGGATGGTAAATTGAAATTCAGTATCTAATTGCCAAAATGTTTTCCCCTCTACTTACCTTACTGTGACCAATGGGTGCTTTATGTCAGCTGAAAGGAGTCTGAAGATGCTTTAGCATTTTACTTTTTTCTGTCTAGCCAACTGTGTTGGCAAGTCAGTTTATGAAGGCTGAATCACAAGCAGTAGATCAGAGCTGGAAAAGGCTATATAATATAGAATAGGCATTGCAGGGTACAGCTCTCTGCCTGAGGACTTATCTGATGCCAGGCTGACAGTATTCTTGCCTGGCGGAAATTATTAGTCTTTGAAAGGAGTATGTAGTGAAACACATTAAAAATGGCAGTGCAAAAAAAAAGCCTGTCTGCTCATCAGTTATCACAGGTAGCTACACCTCACTGCATGACAACTGGGGTGGAAACCCATCCAGTGCTGGAGATGTGCCAGCCTTTGGGACAGATCACAGAGCGTATCAGATGACAGTGCCACATTTCCTACAGGTGGATGTGACTGGTCATAGAAATAAGTATGCAGGGTGACATGGGCATAATTAGTTTTCAAATCTCTCAGAGGTCACCAAGTGTACCTATACAATTTTATCTAATTAACTAAAATTAGTTTTGCATGTTGCATGGCAGGGGTGTTTGTAAGGTTCTGGAAGTAAAGACTGGAATGATCACTATGGTTCCATAGGCTGCTAAGGCCTGAAGCTCTGATTCAGCAAGGTGCTTTAACACATGCATAAATTCAAGCATTTGAGAAGTCCTGTTGTTGACAGTGGGACTACTTAGGTGCTTAAAGATGAATAACTGCTTAAATGTTTTGCTGAGTATGACAATGCTGAATAAATGTGGTACAGGTCTAGAGCTTTTAAATGTCATGTCAGGCAGAGCAAACACCATTAACGAACATCAAGTTGCTGTCAAAAGGGTACCCTGCTTCTCCAGGGCAAGGGAGATTTTGAAGTGGTGATGCTGTGTGGGAACAAAGTCAGAACTGACTGTAATTCACTGCACATTTACCTTTCCTTGCTGCTGAGACTGCCTCTCAATTCTTCTCTGGTAGCAGTTTTGTACTACTTCTCCTTATTAGAAACAAACCCCCTGAAAATTACAATCTAAGCGCAAATTCTTGCGATTCTTGTGCAGTTTTATTCAAATTAGGGGCCATCAACATGCCCAAGATGTATTGATCTGCTGAGGAACCTCAAAGGCTGCAAAATCCAATGACAATTCATTTTTTGTTTCAACAGATTGAGTCAGAAGCTAGGGAGGGGCAGGGGTGGAACATTTCCATGGTTGATATTGCATTCATAAATCCAGCCCTTTGTTCAGCTGAGGACTGCACGCTGACAAATGTGCTGTTTCCTGAAAGCCCTAATGTCTTTGTCTGGTGCCCAGGTGCAGGAAGTAGGGCACAGACGGGGGCAGCCTGTTTGTAAAAAGGATTTATTTTTCTAAATCATTTTAAGATGAAGAAAGCAACCCAAAAATCTCAAGACATGCTTAAGATCAACAGGGCTGCAGCTCAAGAAAATATCAGAGCCTCTTTTCATCCCACGGCTAACCACCTTTCTCCACTAATAAGGCCTGGTTGAATCAGCTAATATCTATCTTTTTTCATAGGCATTGCCTTGTTTTTTCTTTCTTAAATCTTCATTAAGTCTACTGCAAGCTACAGATGAGGTAGTTGTGTGTGTATTGAGGTACCATGTCAGCTTTCTCCTTGGCTGTGATTGACAGAAGGCCAGTTTTGTGGCGCTGGCAATTAGTCAAGAATGATAATACCCTGAATGCTGAGTTCTCACATATTGTCGCATTAAATAATTTTACCCTTGAGTTACCTCAATACCCAAGCTAACACCCAGTCAGCCTATCAGTTTCATACAACAGTCCTCAGATTCAAAATCAGTAGGAGGCAAGCAGAGGGTGGTAGGGTCCCATGGAATGTGACAGCTTAGTATCGAAGCACAGTGCACACCTCTTAGCAGGAAAACATGTGACTCAGTATGCAACAAAAGTCACTTTTTCACTGTGGTGTCAGAGCTCAAAAATTGAAGGAAAAATACTCAAGATTGACCTAGGAATTTTTTGTATTTTATTTTTTTTAGAACAAAAAAAACATTTTGGCGTGTTTTAAATAAGAATGGAGGAGATTAGAAGAAAAAGACTAGATCACAAGTCTTAGACATTAGCTTAGACATTGCTCACAAAACTATAGAGGAAAAGCTGTCCTTCTCTTTTCACCTTAGCCTGATCATCCGCACTGCAGAATGCCATTTGTCTGCCTGTCCCCTGATTTAAACCCCATGAGCACTATCCACAGCAGCCTACAGAGTACTGAGTTGATTTTTGAGCTCTCCAGCACTTGGACCAAGATGTGAGTGACTTAATTACTGACCTGCAAAGTCATTAGCTTTCTCTAGTTCAATGAATGTTCAAGTGTCTCTTTCTACTGAGTGCAATAGCACTGCCAGGGCATGAAGAACACATCCCTCTGGACTGCTTGGTGGCTAGTAGCTGCTCCTGGCAGAGCCTGGCTATCATTTTTATTCCAAAATATGCAGATAAGGCCTGTATACCTAAGCGTCCCATACTCTGGGATTGTGCTTTATCCCTTGAGCCACCATGGACGAGAAAATATTAAGATGGCTTGGATATACCAAAATTTCAACATTTCCTTTCCTTTTTCTCTTTATATTAGGTCATAACTGTTTTTCAAATTCAACTTTGAATAGAAAATGGCTTCCTGTGATCTGAAACTCCATTCTTTTTCTTTTTATTTCAGCTAATATGTTTTTACAGCTGTACCTATTAAAGGATCAATTCACAGCCCAAATTGGATCCAGTACTCAGTGAAGTTGACACAAAGCCACCAAATTAAATGGATCTTGGACAAGCCATGAAACTCCCTGCAGATAGTGTAGAAGTGAATATGAAAAATAAAATATAAATATAAACAAGCATAAATAATTGCAAATTATATCATTAAAACCAAGTATGTTCTTGTGTTTCACCACACTACTGTTTTGCCGCTTGGTTTCCGAGCAGCCCTAATGGAACACACTCCATATTAGGTGTCAGGAAGAGCTGGGCTGTAACTACATTCCTAATCCAGATGTGCTGGGTAGTTTTTATTTAACTGTCCTGACTAGCTCTGGCACTTGTAAGTCTCTTAAACACCTTCTCAGGGGGAAACCATGCATTCAGTCCTTGTTTTCTCAGCAGCCAAGGAGACTACCACGAGGTACACAGAGAGGGAGAGGACAGTGTCTCACAGCATTTAGAGGGACTCGTCTGTAGAGTAAGGGCTGAGGAAGACCTTCAGCCAAGCAGGGAGGCTCCTCTCCTAATCTGCTCCCTAAGACCACCCTTAGTCACCTTTTGCAAGGTGGAAGGCACAGCCAGATGCTTCTGCCAGACTGGGGTTATGATGGTCTTAGCTGTAGCTTATAACCTTCAGAGTTTGGGGTGGTTTCTTGGTTGGTTTGGGGTTTTTTTCCTAAGTATAGTGTACCTGTGCTCAGACTTTGCTTCTCCACCTTTCAGCTGCATATCATATAGTACCCTAGACACTAATTACTTGGGAGGTCAACAGGCAATCTGGGGTGACTCCTGCTGCAGTAGTTTCCAAAGTAACCACCCACAGCTTTCCACTGCATCAGTCAGTTGAAATATTTGGCTCTTTCGTGGAAGGAGTTGAGCGGTCTCTGCCCACATTGAAGTCTCTGAGATGAACGCAGTCCTGGGAGAGGAAGGGATGGACAGGAGTAGTTTCCAGTGCTGAGCAAGATTCTCCGTGGCTCATCAGTCAATGACTGTGATGAGTCTCAAAGCACCCCTGGAGACTACATGGGGTATGACTGTTCTGGTCTTACCAAAGGAACTGCTGCAGTGAGAGGGGCCAGTGGGAAGCAGCCCCAGACTCTGCAGTGCCCTGCTTCACCTCCTGTCACACCTCTACTAGCAAGGGGCTGTCTCCAGGGAAGAGCTGAGCACTTGCAGCATGCCTGGAAATCTCCAGGCATTTCAAACACTCACTGCACCTTGGGGCTTAGGTCTGTACAAATTAGGGGATTCCTTTGTAAAAGGTAGGGGGCTTCAGTACTTCACATCCTTATTTGATCTCTGCTTATTTATCCAGCCCGTTTTTTAAGCTGTTTGAGGTTGGCTTTCATTGTACAAAAGTGAGGCTTCTGGACATACAGATTGTGTCAGTGTAGAAACCACTGCTTTTGCTAAGCAAAGGCTCTTCTCTAAATCCTGTGCTGAATCTCTCATGCTGCCTGAGTCATCAACTATGTCATTCCTGAGGGATACTCCCAGGCAGGGCAGTAAACGACCCAGCTGCTGGGCACCTCCTTGAAAGTATGCTTGTTGTTGTGCATTTTCCCTGAATTGCTCAACAGCACCTATTGTCTCTGTTCAGAAAGTCCGTAAGGAAAAATTACATCTTCCAAGGATATGCTCAGGAGTTTGCAGCTTCCATGTCATAGCCACATTTCACTGAGGGCACAGGGCAGAACAAAGGGCATTTGTCCATTCAACCTAGTCTATTTTCTCTTCCTTAATCTCCAAGGATTTGTTTTTTTATTCCCTTTCTCTTCCATGGAAGATCATGAGTTTTTGTTCCGTGTGGTGCTTTTCCAGTGTGAGGATATTGTCTAGAATATTGTCTAGAATACAACTCCTTTGTACACCTCTTCTGTCTTAAATCCTTCATCCACCCTTCAAGGAGGAGAATAGAGCCAAGATGGCCAGGAAACATGCAGATACCTGAACAAATTTTGAGTGTGTTCATTGACCATTGTTCTTTTTCTGATCTGCATCAGGTATGTTTCCTTGTAGTAAGATGCCATGATATCACACGCTGCCTCAGTCGTTGTCATTTTGCTGGTCTTACATATGCTTCTGAGGTACTGTAAGGGTTAAACATTGGAAATCGTATCGTACAGGACAGCCTCCTACAGTGGGAGAAGATGCTCTGTTATGCATGCAGTTGCCATTAGATGTCTCTAGCCCCTTGGTCTTGGAAACAGAGGCAGTCAAGCATGACAGTCGCTGGTTGGTAGCAGACCATGGTATTGGAAAGTGGTCATTAATCCTCATAGTTAGCAAGCAACGGCTGATTCAAAGTGTCCAAGCGCTTGGGAAAGAGCTCTGTGACTGCAAACTAAACTTCTTATACTTCAAGGTCCTCTCTGACCTCTGGTGGACCTGGACTTTCTGAAGGAAGCAATCTAGTTCTCCAGTGGAAACAGAGGCAGTGGTGGAGAGCATGCTGACATCAGGATGTTCTGCATGTTATAAACATGGGTCTACAGAATTTGCTTCTCAATTGGTGTGGAGGCTGCAGTTATTTTCCTCAGTTTAGTGTGCTTATTTAGACAATACAATGGATTTTCCCTGTCTGATTAACAGGGATTTTTCAAAACAATAAGGCTTACACTTCCAAAAACAAGCCAAGCAAAGCCAAGCTTCTGTTAGTTTAGTTGGGGCTGGAGTAGACCATTAACATGGATCATTTGCTATTTCCACTATCTATATTAATAAAACAGCCTAGACTAAAGTGAAATGACTTGCCATGGCCACGATGCAAGTTAATGACAGAGCTGGAATTTGACTAAATGCTCAGTCTGGTCAGTTTGTCGCTTTCTAATATTTTCATGCAGCTCATCACAGAAGAGAATGGCCTGTCTGTTCTTTGCTCTGGGCTCACTGAACGTAATTAAGAATGGCAATAGGTGTTAAGATGAATGAAAGAGGCATGGATAAGAAAAAACTGCAATGTACTAATTGCATTAATTATGATCAGAGAAAACTCTCCCCTCCTCTCTTCCTAGAGTGAAAGAGTTTTGGAGAACTTGACTGCTGAACCATGTTTGGTGCTCAGCAAAACTTCATGGACCCAAAGCTAGCTGACAGTCAAAGCAGCCAAACTAGACCAGCAGCAGATGTAAGAAGGGTTTCACCACTTTAGAACAGAAGTTCATATCCGCCAGAGCAACCAAAAGTGGAGGCCTGGATGTGGGTATAAGTCTATGGCAAAGGTCTCCTCCTTCCCAGAAGGCTTTCCCCCTTCTCTCTCTGCCACTGGTTCCTGGCCATATGCCCAGGCAAAGGGAACACTCACACCAGTGCGGTCCCTGAGGATTCTTCTTGCACATGCCTGAATCATTTGCCTGGGCACCCTGACCCTTACTCACGCCGCCACTGCAGGCACTGGCAACCCTGCCAGGGACAGGTCCCTCATGGGCAGGCTCAGGCTGGTCATGCTGCATTTGGCCACATCAGACTTTAAATCACTAGCCATGAACAGTTACAAGGCCACATAAACAAATAATTATTTCAAAAATTTCCTGTAGTTGCTGAACTTCTTGTAGAAAAGAGTTAACGAAGACAAATGAAGCAAATTCTAAGTGTCTGAGATTTATGGTCTATGCAATGACCTTCCTTTGAAACAGTGTCAGTGTCATTCCCCTTGCTGGCTGAGCGCACACATGCACACACACTGTCTCTGCAGCTCTCCCAGCCCATTTCTTTCTGTTTTGTTGTGAGGTTTTTTTCCTCCACCCTGATTTATAAGGATGTGCCCTACCTCCATGTCTTGGAGAATACATCAGGCTTTCAGTAAACATACGCAATGCAGTTCCTTTTTTCCCCCAAGAGTCAGAAGGAAAAGGCTCCTCCCCATAAGATAAACAACCCACCCACCCATTCCCTTGAGCAAATACGTAGGGGAAGAGATGACCAGCTTTGTGTTGTGTCCAATAGGTCTTCAGGCTGCCACCTTACACAGTGAAGAGCTCCAATTGGTGAGAGCCATCTCTTGAGAGATCCCTGCCGTGGATTGCCCCAGGTGAAGTCTAGGCTCCCAGACCCAGCAGTATCTAATGCCTGTCTTCTCCCTTACCCTTTTGCCAGACTGGTTATGTTCCACCAGGGTGATACAAAGCCCGAAGAGCCAGGTGTTACAGACTGCACTCCATGGTCTTCAGAAGTTGATCCTGTTCCTGGTAAACTCGTACAAAGAGATTCTGTGGCTGATGGCTGAAATGTCTTTAAAACTAATAGTGTGGCATGGTTTTGATTTAAAAATAATAATAAAAATCCATTGACCTAGGGACCTTGAAACTTGTCCAATTTGCCTTACAACCTGACCCCAAGACGACTAAAGTCAGTTTAAAGTCTCCCTTTGATTTCATCAAACTTTACATTGGCCCTTGGCAAATGTTTCAATTAATCTTTGCCAGGTTCCATGTTTTGTAATGAAATCTAAATTCATGTTAGTTTTGTGCAGTCCTTGTTTTTATAAGAAATGTTTTTCACTGGCTTGTTTCCAATAAGAAATGGGCTCAGCTACAGAAATAAGAAACCAAAGGAGAACCAGTTGCCATCAGTTAACTGGCAGAAGACAACTGTCTGCATGACTAGTCTTAGCCTACGGCGATTGTGAGGTCATTCACGTTAGTATAGACATCTCTCATCTTCCATGGAGGATGCAGAGATCTCAAATTATCCTACACAGGCCACCATGCAAATCAGCAGGGACAGTTGCCATGGATCAGCAGACACCTGATAATTTGTTACCCAGCAGTAATTCTTAATGAGTTCAAAGCCATGATCTCCCTTGGGACTGAAAGTTGGTCTGAAATGTTTTGGAGTGTACCAGGCTTTCTGCCTATAACTCAGATACTGTTTACCTCTTTTTAATCCCCTTTTATTGTTATTTATTTTTAAGAAGGTAGTCAGAATTCCAGTTCCTGTTGTTCTTTATTAACTGGCATTTCTTGTTATTCACCTGCTGACTGGAGTGTTTATTTTGGAATATCCTTAGTGCTTGCCTCTCTCTTCACTCCAGTTTGGGGACTATCGTTTTGGGGCTGCTCATTTTTTGAATGGTTGTGTGTTTGATGGTTTCTCCACGTGGGGATAAATCACTTCCAGACGGGCTGTGAAATTTTTTCAAAACACCAATATTAACCAGGCTTCAGCCCTTATCCTTTGTGTCGCAGCTGCTTGTCTCCTCATCCCACCAGAAATGTTTAAAACTTAACCAGAACTAGGAGAGCTTAAATTAGCTTTAAAGGACACAAGGTCCACATCATATTCACTTCAATTCAATTCTATGTTCTCAACAGTGTTGGCTCAATGATACCCCTGTATTCCCATCCAGGGTTTACTCAAGGTCAGTCTGCAAAGCACATCTGCTGAGGACAGCTAGCATTTCCCATTTGTAGTCCACAAAGGGCCATGATGTGGAGGTGGCAACTGGCTTTGGTGTCTTCTAGAATAAAACCTTGCACAGGCAGAAGCCATGGGACGTGTCAGCCACTCAGTGTATCTGAGCAGAAAGGCAGGCTGGATAGCACACAGCATATGGGAGACCTGGAGAAGTTGATTTAGTGCAAGTCTAGCTTCCACGGCAACCAGCAGCAGTGTCACATCCCTGGGGTATGTTCTGCCAAGGAATCTTCGGCAGACGTGATGCTCAGACCTCACTGTCATACAGGAGTCTTCTGAGGGACAAAGCAGTGTGACACTCCAGTTGACATCGTCATCCTTCTGCTTTTGTGTGCCATTTCAGTCCTGTGTGCTGTGCCCACTCTGGGTTTGCACAGAATTAATTAATAGTTCTTGCTAATAATTAAAGGATCATGGTCTGCATGTTCTGCAGAAGGATGACTGATTACGTTGGAGTCCTTTGCTGAGCTGCAGTTTGGGTACCTTTCTTTATCTGGTAGTTAACTGCATATCCTGAATTAACACAGATAAGCTCAGCTGAATAAAAAAATCCTTTTAGTCAGGGTTTAAGGCCCTGTTTCTTGAAGAGATAGACAAAGGTGTACTAAAAAGCCAAAGTTATCCCAAAGAAAGCTCATCCCGAAGTACAAGGTATCTTGGCTAGTCACACACTGCAAAGGAAATGTACAGTATTCCTTACAAATTACAAAATATTGTGTTGTGTTGTGTTGTGTTGTGTTGTGTTGTGTGTTGTGTTGTGTTAGAGAAGTTCTAAGGTAGGTCCTCATGTCTGACTCAGGGTGCTAAAACAACAACAAAAAAACCCTATAAAGCAATAATTAGAAGGACAAGCAGGAGCAGAGAGCAAATGCAAACCACACAGAGCCTTGGAAAATACAAGAAAGCAGAAAAAGCCTATAAATACTTATGTCAATAAAGCAAGCCACTGGCCTTCATTTAATTAGCAATTTTTATTAACAGTGGTTTGTTAACTAGTGTAGTGTTTACCTAGGGCCCGCATAAAGAGCGTTACAATCGGGAGATAGTGGCATTTTAATCTCCCTATTCCCAGTGTGGAAATGAAAGTGCTAAACTGGTCATTTGTGTCCATCAATAGACCAGAAGCAGAACAATCACCAATCTTGGTATTTTCTTTGGGGGATGGGATGAGGAGGGGTATACCCATGGGCCCAGCTGAGCTGCAGCTTACAGAGGCAGGAGGTAAAATTGGCCACTGTTGTTTCGTCTGTTGCATGTGGATTCCTAAGACTGCAGCCAGCAAAGCAACTGCTGGTTTTCAAATCCATCTCTTCCTGCTGGTGGTGTAGCAGGATGTGAGCCCAAAATCACATATTTTATTTTCAGTATTTGAAGTCAATTAATTGGAAATCTAAATTCTATATCTAAAATGTAGACTTCCATTGCAGCAAGGCAAGCCCACTAGAGACTTTGGGTTGAAGGCAGGGGACCAGGATCCACCTCAGCAGTTTATTTACCACGGTACTGAGTACTGGAGTTATCGTCCTTGCTCCCTCTGTTGGCAAAATGGGAAGCAAGATGGTCCATGATTGGTTTTTTTTTTCAGAATGTCCCCTCTAGAATTCTGAAAACATTGTTTTGTGCCTCATTTATGCTTCCCTTAATCTGAGCTCAGGCAGAGGCTTAGCCAGATCCAGAAATGTCTTATAAGGTTCAAAACGAAGTGTTAGATGGAGCTGTTTAGAATGACCCCAAAGGATCAGTGCACCACTGAGGCTTGCTTGTCCCCTCCCACTCTTCCTTAGTGCCCTGTGCTTGTGCTGCTGGAGGCAGTGGGTTGGTGGCAGGGACCTGGTGACAGGAAGGGCTTCCCCTCCATCCCTTCTGTCCAAGGTGAGCCATGTGGGAAGCCAGCTGGAGCAATGTGGCCAGCTGGTGTAGGCAGGGGGCAGGATATTGGCTGCAGTCCTGGCTTAGACCCAGAAGTGTTGCTGGTCCCGTCGCTGCTGGCTCCTCATCCTGCTGCGTGGACTCGCGGTATTTGGGCAGGAAGCCTGGTGTGGCAGGAACATGACCTATCTGGGTTACATTACACCCCACCCCTAATTACAGTAAAAGACTTCCAAGTCAGACACCAGTGACGAAATGGGTGTGGACTGAAATCCTCTTCCAGGTGAGTCGGCCAGGTTCAGAGGAGGCTGAAGTGTGGCTGGGACGGGCTAAGTCCCAGCAGCTGGTTCCCTGGCCAGCAGTGCGTGGCCAACTGACAGCTCTCTTCTCCCTTCTCCAAGCTTTCCAGTTAAGTCCAGCAAGGATGCCCCAACGTTTGCTGGGCGGAGGCCACCATCAGAAGCAGAATGCTCCTGGCTTTGCTCCGGGCTGTGGGTTTGCGAGCAGTGCAGCCCTGAGAGCCGTGGCTCCACACCCACCAGCACAGCCCAGCCAAGCCTTTCTCCTGCCTGGAGCACACGGGCATCCTGCCCCTCCACACAGAGTCACCCTTTGGTTGAAGAAGATAGCTTTCCACTTCCTCAAATGGCACACCTAACAACTATCCCACCTCAGTCTGCTGCAGTGGGCAGTGAAGAATCTGAGCTTTTTTCCTGGGTTACATTTTCCTGAAAAAGGACGGGGACTAGAGCTGCCAAAGCAGGTCTCCAGCTCTCTGCTTCTGTAGCTGCACTGGGCATGAAGCACGCCTGACGGCTGTTGGCATCAATGACCTTTATCTCCAGGAATGAGGAGATGAGGGATAACTCACAAGCAGCTTTAATGGGTGAACATAAATACAACGGGAGACCCGCAATCATATAATTATCTGTCTAATCCATCCATCTGTCGTACACACACTTTATTGATTATACACACACACACATAACATATATCTGCAATATGTATATATATTTGCAAAACACTTAACAAATCATCCACAGACTGGAAGATTTATCCTACTTGTCACAACTGTTCAGGCTGCCATTTTGATTATGGCTATTTTTTTTCTGGTGTGCTTGACTTTCCTCAGTGTGGCACTTTTATGCTGGCATTTAAACATTGTGTTTCAGCAAAGTTTGAAAGGAAAAATATGAAGAGATCTTGTTCAGCCACTTTTAGGTTCAGTAAAAATGAAAAATCACTTTCTCCACATTTTTGTGTTAACAACAAACTCCTCTACTCAGCCTGACTGATGATGAGACAATTTACCTGGGAGGCGTTGCAAGTCTCTCAGCAAAACAAAGGAAGAAACTTCCGTAACTCTCTCTGGTCCTTGCTGCTTCAGGGGAAGGGGCGTGGGAGGGTGGGGGGGGAAAGCAAATAAGACTATTTCCTTCCAGGGGAAAAGGAAAAAAGAAAAGAAAAGAAAAAAACCCTTTATGTGTTGGTCTGTCAGTACTATTTGTAAATATTCTCTGAGCTTGAAACTTTTTCCTTCCTTCTTTTTAATAAGAAAAAATGTCTTGTTCCACAAGAAGAATTGAGCTGCTTCCTTGCAGATGGGATTCCATGGACCTGCTAACCCTGTGCTGCTGAGAGGTGTTGCCAGATCAATGGAGCTGTGAGGGGGGACAAGAACACTTGCCCAGGCCACTGCCTACCAGGTAGAATGCACACGGCAGCATCCAGATTCTCCCACCACAACTCACCTCAAGAAATAGAGGGGATTGTTGCCCCACTTCTCTCCCTCTGGGACAAACTAGCAACAAAATAAAGGCACTAAACTGAAAGTTTGAGGTGGGAAACTTTTAAAAGGTCAGGCTACATATAAAAACCCATTTCTTTTTTAGTTCTGCATTGATTTCCTGTAACCGATATCAACAGAAATGTGTGCAAGTAGGGGTGCTTTTAAAGGCAAAGAGTACCTGTAGGGTGCTGCTCTCTGCCCTACCTTGTGCCGGAGCTCAATGGGATGCTGAGGCAGTCTGGCTGGTCTGAAGAGCTTCAGATCCAAAACATATAAATGGCAAAGCACTACAGAAGTGCCCTGAGCAAGGTAACATTGTCCTAGAGCCTTAACTCCTGCATTTCCTGACTTAAAGTTTGTGAGCTAATTATGTAGGCCCAATTACTCTACTGACATAGTGTTTGGCAGGAAAGTGAAAGGCAGGGGAAGGGGAAGAGAAGAAGAAAGAGAAAGGAGGAAAGAGGGCTCTAATGAATGGTGAGAGTAACCAGGCTTTACTACAAAAGAATACAAAAGCTACACTCTTCCTTATGCAACCCTGGATTCCATTGGCCTTCTTGGCAATAAGGGCACATTGCTGGCTCATGGATAATTTACTGTCCACCTGGACTCCCAGATCCTTTTCCTCAGAGCTGCTTTCCAGCAGGTCCACCCCTAACTTATATTGGTGCATAGGGTTCTTCTTCCCAAGGTGCAGGACCCTACACTTGCCCTTGTTGTACCTCATTAGGTTCTTCTCTGTCCAGCTCTCCAGCCTGTCCAGGTCACAGCCCTCTGGAGTGTCAGTCACCCCTCCCAGTTTGGTATCATCAGTGAACTTGCTGAGGATACACTCTGTCCCCTCATCCAGGTCGTTGATGAACATGTTGAACAAGACCAGACTAAGTATTGACCCCTGGGGTAACCACTGGTTAAGGGCCTCCAACTCAACCCTGCTCCATTGGTCACAACCCTCTGAGTTCTGTCACACAGCCAGCTCTCAATCCACCTCACTGTCCACTCCTCTAGCCCATACTTCCTGAGTTTCCTAATGAGGATGCTATGGGAGACAGTATCAAAAGCCTTGCTGAAGTCAAGGTAGATAACATCCACTGCTCTCCCCTTATCTAGCCAGCCAGTAATGATGTCATAGAAGGGCAATTGGGTTGATCAAGCATGATTTCCCTTGGGTGAGTCCATGCTGACTTCTCCCAATGACATTCTTCACTTTCACGTTTTGTGAAGACATCCAGAACGATTTTTTCCAATGCCTTACTGGGAACAGAGGTGAGACTAACAGGCCTGTAGTTCCATGGGTCCTCCTCCTTGCCCTTTTTGAAGACTGTAGTAACATTAGCTCTCCTCCAGTCTTCAGGCACCTCTCCTGTTCTCCATGACCTCTCAAAATGAAAGAGTGGCCCAGCAATACCATCTGCCAGCTCTCTCAGAACTCTTGGATGCATCCCATCCAAGCCCATGGATTTGTGGATGTCCAGTTTGGCTAAGGGGCCTCTAACTTGGTCCTCCTCTACCAAGGGAAAGTCTTCCTCTCTCCAGACCTTATCTCTTGCCTCCAGGGTCTGGGATTAAGAGGGACAGCTTTAGCAGTGAAGACTGAAGCAAAGAAGGCTTTCAATAACTCCACCTTCTCTGTGTCTCCCACCACTAGGGCCCCCTCCTCATTCATCAGCAGGCCTACTTTGCCCCTAGTCTTCCTTCTTCTAATGACATACTGGAATAAACCCTTCTTGTTGTCCTTGATAGCCATCAGCAGATTTAATTCCAGGTGGGCCTTCGCTTTGCTCATTGTATCCCTGCATTCTCTGGCTACGTTCCTATATTCCTCCCAAGTGACCAGTCCGGTTTTCCACATTCTGTGAATTTCCTTCTTCCATTTATTTTTTTTCCAGAAGACCCTTACTCATCCATGCAGATCTCCTACCTAACCCCTCTGCTTGATTTCTTCCTCATAGGTCTTCAGCTTGGAGGAAGTAGAATTTCAAAGTTGCCCAGCTCACATGGACATGCATATATTCCAGGGCCCTGACCCATAGTATTCCACTGAGTAGATCTTTGAAGAGGGTAAACTTTGCATTCCTGAAGTCCAGTGGTGTAATCTTATTTATTTTTCTACTTCTTCTACACAAAAAGGTAAACACCATTTTGTGGTTGCTACAGCCAAGGTTGCCCCCAACCTTCACACCCCCAACAAGCCTTCTTTGTTTGTTAATATCAGGTCCAGCACTGCACCTCCCCTTGTAGGTTCCTCAACCACCTGCATCAGAAAGTTGTCATCAATGCTCTGCAGGAACTTCCTGGACCATGCATGCCTGGCTATGTTGCTTTTCCAGCAAATATCAGGGTGGTTAAAGTCCCTCACGAGAACCAGGGCCTGTGATTGTGCAGCTACTTTCAGCTGCCTGTAAAAGGTCTCATCAACTTCTTCATCTGGATCAGGTGACCTGTAGTAAACACCCACAACAGTATCACTCACGTTAGCCTGCCCCTTCATTCTCACCCATAAGCTCTCAACACCTTCTTCCTTCTCACCTAGGCAGAGCTTGATACATTCCAGGTGCTCTTTCACATAAAGAGCCACTCCCCCACCCCTTTTTGATGACCTATCTTTCCTGAACAGTATGTAGCCAAGTAGACCAAGACCATATCTGCAGGGCAGGGAGCTGCTGTGTCAAAGTTTGCTGAGGCTGAGTGAGTATTTCTGGGAGTGGGATCACAGTGTGCTTGTGTCCTGTGCTTGTACTCCTCCCTGTGCAGCTGTGGCCAGCTGCTGTTGGACGCAAGATGAAGGGCTAGATGGATCTTTAATCTGATCTGACGCAGTGGGTCTTACATCTGGTATGTTGTCTGTATAACCTAGTCCCTCTCTGGGCATGTTACAACACATACGGTGCCTGCCCAGTGCTTTTTTATTACTTTAGAAAGCTGTGACACTTCCTAAGTTCCTACCTGGGAAAAACACGGTGACAGTACCACTGCACCGCGGCGTGCCAGGAAGCTGCCTGCATGGCTGTGCAGGAGGAGAGCAGAGTGACCTAGAGGTTGGGCTTCGTGCCAGGCTGCAGAAGCTGGAAGCAAGGCTGGGGACGAGGACGGCTGGGGGCTCTGAGGGAAGTGTGCGATGGGTGTAGAAGGTATGTGAGAGCTGAAGGTGGATCGATAGTGAATTCGAGCTTTGCTGGTGATTGCTAGATTTTGAAGGATTGCCCTGATAAGAAAGGTGTTTCTGTAAGCAGGAAAAATTGGATATTTGGGGATTTTTTTAATGATTGGGCTTTCCTGGCTTGAACATATATGTCAATCTTTCTGAGGTGTAAATTAGTCCCAGCTGATGATATAGACCCACCAATGGTAGGGTCTATATCCTTTTGCTCCTTATCAACTTGTTTATGGCTCAAGTTATACTTCTCCCAGGGCCACGCTGAGCTGGCCAGGCTGAGGGATTTGCTGGAACGAAGCCACTTCTCACGCAGCCGGAGGCCGAAGGCCGCCTGCCGCACGGCACCGCCGAGGGGCGGCAATCGCGCCGCCTGGCACGGGCGGCTGGAACCCTGGGCCTGGAGCTGTGCCAGGCTGGGACAGCGGGGAGGAGGCCCGGCAACCAGTCGCGTCAAGGCTTCTGCCCCACCTGCGATGCTGCAGGAGTGAAAGCCCAGGGCTGGAGGCAGCTGCCCGAAAAGCTGGCATTGCCGGCTCTGGCGCAAGAGCAGCCACATCCAAGGCGGTGCGGGTCCCTCCATGCTGCTCAGCTACCACACAGCAGCCCTCTTCTGGAATGGCACCCCTTCCCTGCTGGGGCTGCAGGGGGGAGGCTGGCCCTGCCGCCTTGGCCAGCAGGCAGGGATGGAGCAGGGTGTGCCGAAGGCCAGGGAGATGGAGTGATACCTCCCGGGTCCCAGGGCTCTCTGCTGGCCCAGAACCAGGTGGGCAGCAAGGTTCTTGGGCGTGCAGGAGCCTGGTGCCAGAGCAGCCCCCCCTCCCTGGCTGTGGGATTTGGGACTGCCCAGCAGCCCGTGTCGCCTGCCCCGGCACTGGCCACCTACATAATCCCAGGGCGGGAGCTGAGCTTGAACTGCAGGTGAACCGTAAATCCCTGCTCCCGAGGCCGGGGGCAGCTCCCGCTGGCACTGCCTGCTGCGGGGCCTCAGCCTGATCCTCAGCATCGCTGCCCAGAGCAGCCGTCTCATTTAAATTGCTTTATAAATGGGCCAAGGAACTCTGGCTCCAGACTTCATCTGGGTAATAAATACACCATAAAGCAGCCTCAGTGGCTGGGGGAGGCCAAACAATCAACACTTCCAAAACAGGGAGGATGCTCTCACGGAAAAGAGGTCAGCTTTTGTAATGTTTTAGCACTTTTCTGCCCCTTCTAAGGATCCCTCCTGGAGGAGATGGAGTAGAGGCTGTGTTTAGCCAGCTGTATGCCCAGATGGTCGCAATACTTACAAACACTATCCCCTAGGAATAATTGTATTAAGTCTTCTTTGGATTTTATACTCTTGGGGTTTAAAAAAAAAAAAAAGTTCTCTAGAATTACTGATTTAGCACTTCTGCATTTGATCACTGTATTAAGAAAGCAGCCACCACCCAACAGGTTTTTGTAGCTGCCTCCAAATACAAAACATCACACAGAACTCTGACTTCTTAATGAAACGCTGGAAAGTGTATAATTGAGGCTGAGGTAGGACGTGCTGACATGCCAGAAAGGGTATTTGAACCCTGTTATACCAGTATGCCCACATGGGTTAAACTCTGTGCTCACCAGGCGAGGAGCTCTTCCATCACAGACACAAAGAGCCAGTGAGCAGTTTTCAGCCTTCTGTTAAGCAGCACATATGGGAACAAATATAAGCTCTCTTTGGCTTGCAAATTTTACATCACCTATTGCATTTCCACTCATTTCTTTCTTTGGGGAGAAAGAAAAAGCAAGCAAAGAAATGAAAGCAACCACCAAAAGAAACCAATGAACCATGGCAGAACACTCTGCTGCACACACACTGCACTCCCACCTTGGGAGAAGGCAGAGAAGGGTGGTGGGATGAGGGAATGAATGAAGGCAACACCACACAGTTCAGTTAAGGAATGTACTGACAGATGAGAGCGATGAAAGTACCAGAAAAACTTTTCAAGGAGACCATTTAGAAGACTAAGTTTTAAAAGCTAACATGCACTTCCCTGGTACATCCCAGTGGAGGACTGTGAAGTGCTTGGCAAGCAAGCTAATCCCACAGCACTGCCTTCCCATGATCAAACTCCTGTCTGACAACATACCCATTTTACAGGCAGGGACACTGAGGCACAGGGAGGTTATCCAGTTTCTGCAGCAAGTCAGCTTACATTAGGAAAAGATAGATAACACGTGTGATTGCAGAGATCTGACCTTGATGGTCAGGAGATACTTGCCTGAAGACTAACATTTCTACTTCCTATTACAGCATTGGAAAAGCCAAGAATAGAGATGTATGAAGGATCTGCAAAGCATCCACCCCACACACCAGGGTCACCAACACTTCCTTGCAACCCATTGCAAACTGTAGTAAATGACCTGCAGCCATAAGTGTTATATTCCATAGTAAGGTGCTGGAAAGGGCATGACTGGTGGTCTTGGTGCTTGTGATGGCAAGGAACGTACAAAATGGCTGAAGCAGAAATGAAGACTGCTATTACCCTATTACTCCTGGTCCAGTGCAGTCTAAATGCTGCAAGTAAAGCTTTCTGGATGTGTCCTGCACGGAGAGCATAGGGAATTAAAGCTGTGCTTCCCTAAAGCTGTAGCAGCCCACAAAACATCATGCTGCAGACAAAACCAGCTGTTACTGGCCCAGGAAACCCAGGCAGAGAGAAGCTGTCCAGTGTCAGAAGAAAGAGAGCATTGATCTCCACCTCATGTTTGGTAGCTGACTTCTGAAAAGTGGCTGCTGGAGGACCACTTGGACTTGGGTACAACTGTCCCTCAGCCCCAAAAGGCTGTGCGGGCAGCTGGGAAGAGGGCTGCAACAACGTCCTGGCTGTGACCTGTTATTCCCCACCATGGCCCTTGTTTGGATACTGCTGGACGGAGTGGGCTTGGCAGGGTATGAGCATGTGGTTCCTGCTCAGCTGCTCCATTCCTGAAGACACCAGTGAAATGGCTTCACTGCCCCTTTCTGCTCCTGCAGCACTGCAGGGAGTCACAGCAAACCAAATAATTGAGGCCCCTGTCATTATCCTCCTACCACACACAGGATTCCTCTCCCTAAAATGGAGCAGGAATGAGATTAGCATCTTCTCCCTCTCTTGCTATGTCAGCTTTTGACAGACAAGGAGATGGGGGAGTAGAAAACGGTGTAGAGATAAAGCTGTGAGTTTTGATAGAACCTGTCATCAGCCTGATAGCAGAAGTGTTAGGTGGGGACAAGGTGACTCTGACCTGCTGCAAGCCACCAGCTGGAGGAGGGGGTGGCAGAGGAGCACAACGTGGTGTGAAGGGGCTTTACTTCAGCACAGCTTGTGGAGTGAATGGGGAAAGCAACCTTCTGCCTCTGCCTCTTCCTGCAGCCCAGCCTTGAAACACATAAAAAGCTACAAACTCGAGTCACACAATTCATCCTGCTGAAATCACTGCCACAGCCTGCAGGATCAGGCACGTACTTTAAGGCTGTTTAATGTATCATTCAGTAATAAACCAGGTCGTTTTTACTTGTCTTTTAGAAGACACATTTTTTCATTATATATACACCAAGTAGAGGTTTAAGATCCAGAAGTTATGGCTATGGAGTTTTGGCATTCCCTGTCATCAGTTTGGTTAATTTCTCGTTTCATTTACTAGCTGGGGTTTAACTTTCCTATGGATCACTTGGCTCTTGAAAATCCCTAAATACTGAAAGTCAGCAAATTTTGGAAAGTGTTCTCTGGAGCAAAGTCTTGGGACTCCTGCAACAGGCATAATTTTAATTTGTGCAGGTTTAGTGTTCTCACAGAATAAATAAGCACTAACTATCCCACAATCGCACCAAAATACAGTGGGTTTGTAGCTTGCCATGTGCAGTACTAGAAGCCTAAGTATTTTGCCTTGTAGGCTAAATGCTTCTGTGAACAGAAATTGCAATCATTATTCAGCAGGCAGGTTCCAGCTGAAACCTCACCCAGGAATAGCTATGTCACGATTTAATACGTGTAATACCACGACAGTGGTGTCTGCATTTAAACACTAACTTTTGTGCAAGGAGCATCGTGAGGGGCAAAGGTAAACGTTTATTAACCCTTCTAGCCACTGGGTGCCACTAGTGATTTGTTACCTTAACAGAATAGCAGCAATCGTGCAACTTTTACGGGAGCAATCCACACGTAAATCTCGCAATAAGCTGTTAATACAAAGGCAGTTCACCTTCAGCCTATTACATTTATTTTCAAAGCTTCCACCCTGCATGCGTCTGATTTCCTTCTATTCTAGTTCTCAGTGACTGTATTTCAGCGTCGGGTTGTCATGTAAGGTTCTGATTGAGAGGCTGTGTACCCAGTGCTTAGAAAGCCGGGTGAAGCAAGTAAAGCACTCAAACTAACGCTTACTTATAAAACAACTGAGCCTTTGCAGTCCATGAAGCTGCTCACACACTTGCAGCTAAGCATATATTTGACTGGATTAGTGCATAAAGTGGCTGGAACGGAAGACATGGTCAGCAAAGAAGCCTTCCAAGCTATTGCCTTTGCTGCTCGTTATCTTCCTCTAATTCATCCTTTGCAAAGCAGATGCAGTTCCATACCCTTCCGTACATATAACTACTGCTATTACTTCCTAGCAGGGGACAGGATCAGACCCCTGGTTTTAATGGTCTGCTTTTCATCTCTGTACTCCCCATCCCATCTCTCATTCTGCTTTTCACTTCGGAATATCCTTGCCTGCCTCCCACTCCTCCATCCTTATTGCTCTGATATTCTCTGCCACAATTTCTCCAAAGGCAGGATGGCAAGGAGTTTCAGCTAGAACAGTCCATCTCCACAAATAGGCACATACAGGTTGAAGTATGTATACAAAATAAAACCCTGGGACCTACTTGAATGCTGCACCTACAGAGAGGTCTCCCATGTTTTTTATCTGATTTAAATTAAAGAGATGTAAATTCTGTGTAGGGACAGGCCTTGAATAGCAAGTAATTTTCAGGTGCGCATTAAAACCCTACAACTCAGACTTAAGTTGCAGCTAAGCCCTCAAATAAAAACTCTGCCAGAGGAACAGGCTGCTGTGGGGTAATGAGCTACCACACATCAGCTGTGTCAGGGTAATTTGCCTGGTTGCAAATGCCCTGAGCTGGTGGTGCCTGCAGTGAACGCCGTGCAGCCCATGTGCCTGCCAGCCCTGCTTCTCACATCTCCAGGGTGAGAGCAGGCACACTAGGCATTGTACTAGACTGGCTGTAGATTTACACACTGTTACATTTCATGATAAAAGTGCCCACAGACCCCAGCTCACCTGCTGCTTCATCTCCTCCAGCACCCTGCATACCCGAAGTCGGCTGACAGCTCCACTCGCCTTCCTGCAGCTCCCCCTCCCTGTCCCTCTGCTGCTCCAGCCGCAGGGGCTGCTGCTCCCACGCTGCCATTTGTATGTCACTCACACGCTCTCTCCACTTAAGAGCTGTCTTCTGTTTCCTGCTGCCAAGAACCATCTCTATTTGAGACTCCCTTTCAAACCCATGATTACCAGAAGCCTTCCCCTCATCTCATTTCTCTTCAGCTCTTCCTTACTATTAGCTTCTTGGCCCACACTTTATTTTTGTCTGCAAGTGCATTTTCTGGGGCAGGGAATCCCCATGTGTACCCACTGCACTGCAGAAATGATGTGGCTTCATGCTCCTCGCTGCACAGAGGTGGCCTTGAGAAAAGGACTCCTCATCATCTGAAGGCAGACAGGACAACACTGTGATGAATTTCTAACCATTATCCCAGATTCTGTGGTCGGCAGTTCTCCCATGTCTTCTTCCTGCCATTGGGGCAGCCTTCTGCATCAAGAGCAAGGGAGAACAGGAGCAGAGGTGTCACACAATTGCCTGCAAGTCTCAGCTGGTGTGATCTCCTCTGGGCCACCTTCTAGCGCAGATTGGAGACCAGGCTCAGAGCAGCTCGGTGTGCCAGGCTACAGAGGAGCATATTGATAGGAAGATGTGGGTGCTGAGAGACTGTACAACCGAGGCAAAGAGTTTCATTTTCACGTAGCTGTACTGGGTAAGTGGGGCAGGGACACAGATAGATAGCATGCACGGTTACGGCCAAGTGCATGGACCGTGTTCAACTGCTCATACTCTGTAGGACTCCTTTTAATTAATTCAGGTTTTTCTCCTTCAGACATTTTAAAAATTACGCAGACTGTTCCTCCGAGCTCCAGCTTTCACACAAAAGAAGAGTTGCAAGAAAACACCACTTAATTAAATAAACATGTCTTTGGCCAATGACCCTTCTCCAAACTTGGAAGCCCCTTGCCATCATTAGAGTCCCACATAAACTGTGGCAGTTAGCAGTCTGCTTCAAGATTACGGTGTTCCTAGCAAGAGAAATTGCTCCTGAGATCATTTAACCTCCCCGGGGAGATGACAGGAAGGAATTAATCTTCCGCCGCTAATCCGCCCTGTGCTGCTGGATCAGAAATTGGCATCGATGGGGGTGCCTGCCTAGGGGAGCCTGTGGTGGCATTTACCATCCCTGTGTACTCCCTCCCACCTCTTCCCCAAGCATGGCTGAGGAATCAGGGGGCAGCTATTTCAGGAAGTCTACGTAACACACTATTAAATCGTCTGTGCTGGCTGGGAAGGAGGTTTGGTTTCTAGCGTTACGTTCCAGTCCTGTCTATGTCAGTGAGGTGAATGCTACAGAAAAGCCTGCACTTCAGTCCCAGGAAATCAGCCTCCTCATTACTTTTGCTGCTGTTTGCCATTTCTTTTATTTTATATTTCTTTCATTTTATATTTCTTTCTTTTATATTATTATTATCTTTATTAATGTTTCATATATATTATTCACCTGTGCCCAGAAACATCAACTTTTTTATTCCTCAGAGTGCTTGTAAGAAATAAAATGTACTGGCATCCCCCCTTGCCCAGGAGAGCCTTTGTATCAGAAACTCTGCAGCTGCTTCAGAAGTCTCCCTTTTTTCTTTTTTCTTTTTCTTTTCTTTTTTTTTGTATTTCTGGTGAGCACTATGGATCCAAGGAACAACTAAAAATGCTTGTGGACAATCTGTGAGTGGACAGGGGGTTCCGGTTTATTGAGTTGAGGTGGGGGCAGTCCTGGAACAGGGACAATACCTTGGGATACAGCAGCTAACCATACAGCATGAATAGCAAGTAATAAATGCCCTTAGCAACTGGCTTGTGGAAAAAAATTAATTTGCTAATGAGCGTTGGTACCAAATTGCCTTGAAGAGTTGTAAATCACAAGCCTGTACAAAGGGAAACCTGCTCTTGTGTAGTCTGTGAGCAGGGATGGACCATTACAATGCATTGGACTATTCCTAACTAGTCTGAACTTAACGGAAGAAGCTCAGAAAATAGTAGGTTCATCCAAACCAAAGCCCAAGCTCCTGCCATTAGCAGAGGCAGGATGGGACCCAATGGGCATTTTTTTCACAGTAGAGGACAGCTGCCTGTTTCCTTCTCCACAGTATTCAAGCTTTCAGCCTGGGTCCAGCTGCCTCTGCTGAGACCTTCCACTGCCACAGCTCCCACTTCACCAGGCAGCAGGACCAAGTGGTAGGAGTAGGGTGCCCAGCCAAGGCCCTGTCTCTGGCATGGAAGATGCTGTGGGTGGGAAAGCCAAGCCCAGAGCAAGACAAGACACTAGCTAAGGCTCTCAGGAAAGCTCTTACCTGCCAAAGGATGGGATTGCCAGTGTAGGAGCAAAGTCCATCCCTTCTATTGCTAAAAGAAGCCCTGACACAGGCTCTTTTCTCCCCTGACTAATCCAAACACTTGCCAAGGGCAGGGTTTCTTTTCCCTAGCACACCACCAAATGGAATTTGCAACAAGGAGGTGTGAGGGATAACAGGCCATCCCTCAGACCTGACAGAGGCTGCAGGCTTCGCTTTCTACTTTCACATTTCCCCTGCATTAATCCCCACAATAGCAGGCAATCACCAGGAAAACCCTGGGAATTAAGGGGCAGAGGGATATGTATGCATTTCCGGAGAGAAAGGTATAAAAGGAAGCAAAAACATCACAGTGGAAAAAACAGGTAATTTGCTTTCCCATTTTTTTGTCAATTGGTGAATAGAAGATAAAATGTTGTTTTGTTGGGTTTTTTTTGTATCAGTCAGGAAAAGAAGAAAACATCTTCTGCTTCTCTGTAAAAATCCAGCTAAATAAAAGTGATGTTATTTTTCTAGCCCAGAGAAGCAAAGCAATCCTCAGAGGTTTTAGAAGGTTCCTTTGCAGTTGTTTTCCTAAACACTGAAGAAAGCTTGTCTCCCAAATTTTCAGGGTGGCATAGATGATGCCTTCAAGTCAGTTCCTGGGTATCCCCAGCTATCTAAACCTGCCTCCAGTGTCTCTCACTGGAGAGTTTTGGAAAGTTTTGTGTAGGTGTCCTGCCAATTGTGCAGCTCTCTGAAGCTGATCCTGATGTGACTTGCTCTCACAGTACCCTCCAGTCACTGATGCTGGGGGAAACCAGGGTGGCCTCTGAACAGCTCTTTTGTCTCCTCTGCTTCACCACTGGAAGCTATGGGTAGCAGCCACAATATACAGTATATACTTGTGGAGTGCAGAAGCTTTGACCACAGAATCAGAGAATTGTTCTGTTTGGAAAAGACCTTTAAGATCATTGAGTCCAACCATTAACCTAACTCTACCAAGTCCAGTACTACAATATTCCTAAGCACCACAACTACATGTCTTTTAAACATCCCCAAGGATGGTGATTTGACCACCTCACTGAACAGCCTGTTCCACTGCTTAGAAACCCTTCAGTCAAGAAGTTTCCTCTAATATCCAACTAAGCCTCCCCTGGCACAACTTGAGACCATTTCTTCTAGTCCTGTTGCTTGTTACTAGGGAGAAGAGACCAAATCCCACCTTGCTACAACCTCCTTTCAGATAGTTCTAAAGAATGATAAGGTGTTCTTTATTTCTGGGCCGGGATCATGGGTTACTGTATTCTAAAAGAAATAATAGCTCAGATGACATAAATACAAGTTTCAGCTCACCTAACAAGCATATTTCTAGTTTGACTCTTTTCCTGCATTTTGATGTTTCTTTTTTGGCCATTTTTTGGGTATGTTTTCACTTGGGCCAAAAATAATGTTTGGGTGTGCTTAGGGTGACCTTACTCTGCATTTTGTTTCAAGGAGAGCACATCCAGGTATGCTGAGGCAAGTCCAAAGGGTTTTCTAATGCATGAACATGGGGGATGAGTGCAACGGAAGTGGAGCAGGTCACTGAACTGGTGCAGCAGGGAGGCAGGTGCTGGGCTGGATCTGCCTGGCCAGTGTGCAGCAACAAGTAATTTGGGACTCCTGAATGGCCAAGTCATCCCTGCAGGCTCTGGCATCACACTTCAGCAAGTCCTGGTGTCCAGCAATGGCTTGCCTTGGTTTTGTAGGTGCTGATGACATGCAGCCAGCACAGTATGGTCTGATCTAATACAAGTTCACACACAGTCACTCAGGCTAGCAGCAGCAAAAGGTGTACATACAACGTCACCCTTTGACAGTCAATCGTGTTCCCCATCTCACAAAATATGGTTAAAAACAAACAACCCAGTACAAACCATAAGGAGCTGCAGCAGAATGTATATGTCATTTTTACATTAAAAACTACTTACAGTGATAGATGGTGGCACAATACAGTCCAGAAACCAGCTGGATTATGCACTATATAAATATTTCTTTTAATTCCAAAGAACTGTAGTTTGGGAACTTTAACTAAAGTAGACACTGTAAGTGGTATCCTTATAGATTACATTTTGCTCAAAAGTAACTTTACTTGGACATCTCAGAATTCTATTTGTCACTTGCTCCTCTGCATTTTTCAGTATGCTGAAAAAAGAAATGATAGCATTAAAAATAGAGCTAGCTGTGTATCTGTGGTGAGAACTATCTTCCCTGGCAATAGACTGCAATTGGTCTCCAACTGTAATTACTGCCTTTTTACTCTCCAACAATAGATCTGAAATTATGTTTTGGGGATAGGGGGCCTTCCTTTCTAGAGCCTTTGCTTTGTGAGTCTCTGTGTTAAGGGGCCATGCTTTTTCCCTCCACCCTCTTCAACCTTTCCCAACACTAGTAACATACTGCCTAAGCAAATATCATACACATATAGCATATTGCTATATTCAGAGCATACCACCTGAGCAGATAGCCCAAGCTGAGGCTCTGCCATTGCTGCTGATGGTGCTAAATCCACTGGGAGCAAAGGGAGCCATGGCAGCTCTGAGTGCAGTCAGCAGCAGCCAGAGCCCTGCCTTACACAGGAGCTTCTGCAGGCTCAGAGAGACCCTGAAGCAGCAGCACCTCCAGGCCAGTTCTCTAGAACAGACAAGGGCTCAGCATTTGCAAACTTGGCCCTCAATGACCATTAATAAGGGCATTTTGCTATATCAATACCCTGCAAGATTTTTCCACTGCTCTTTCCCTGCAGAACTGGGTGCAAGGAATGATAGAAATCACAACTTGGGAGTTATCAAAAAGGAACGTGGGTAGTTTTCATTCCTTGAAAATGTGTTTATATTTTTTTTATCTTTTTGAATGCACAGTTGCCCTGTTTGATGGGTGGCATGGCTAAAATGTAGCATTCAATTCTAGTAGAAATTGGAAACAGAGGATTATTTCTTTGGTGCAGCCCTGTTTACTTGCAAACACTTGATTCCTAGGATGCAGGATGTGTCAAGCAAAAGGATACCATTTCTTTGCCTAGAACTCAACTTTTTTCTGGAAGCACTTTAACACCTGAGCACTTTCTCTGAGCATTTTCTCAGTCCTGCTACAAGTGGTGTTCTGCTTACTGCTTGCTGACTTTCCTGAAGCTGTCCATCTGGTTTCTCTCACCTATCATGCATACAGGCATCCTCTTCTACCTATTTCCATAGCTACCCATTTCAGTTTAATCAGTCTCTTAAATGAAAGACAATGGAAACACTGTCCTGGGCTGCATTAAAAGAAGCAAGGCCAGCAGGTCAAGGGAGGTGATTCTGTCCCTCTACTCTGCACTCGTGAGACCCCATCTGGAGTACTATGTCCAGTTCTTGAGCCCTCAACACAAGAACGACATAGAACTCTTAGAGTGAGTCCACAGAAGGGCCACAAGGATGACCAAAGAGCTGGAGCACCTCTCCTGTGAAGACAGGCTGAGAGAGTTGGGGCTGTTCAGCCTGGAGAAGAGAAGGCTCTGATGAGACCTCATAGCAGCCTTCCAGTACCTGAAGGGGCTACAGGAAAGCTGGGGAGGGGCTTTTTACCAGGGTGTGTAGTGACAGGACAAGGGGTAATGGTTATAAGCCAGAAGAGGGTAGATTTAGGTTAGACATTAGGAAGAAATTCTTTAGTGTAAAGGTGGTGAGACACTGGAACAGGTTGCCCAGGGAGGTTGTGGAAGCCCTATCCCTGGAAGTGTTAAAGACCAGGTCGGATGGGGCTTTGAGCAACCTGGTCTAGTGGGAGGTGTCCCTGCCTGTGCAGGGGGGCTGGAACTAGGTGATCTTTAAGGTCTTTTCCAACCCAAACCATTCTATGATTTTATTATTCACTTCCCTTATAACTGTACCAGCCAGGTTAATTATAATATTTAAAAGCCAGGGCTGTGTTTGGGATGCTCAAATCCATGATCATTGCTTTGTTATTGATGTTACTGCAATGATCTGGCATCATAGAAACAGAATCACAGAATGGTTTGGGTTGGAAGGGACTTTAAAGATAACCTAGTTCCAACCCCCCTGCCATGGGCAGGGTCACCTCCCACCAGACCTGGCTGCTCAGAGCCCCATCCAGCCTGGCCTTGAACACTGCCAGGGAGGGAGCAGCCACAACTTCTCTCACAGTGTCTCACCATGCTCACAGTGAAGAATTTCTTCCTAATACATAATCTAAGTCTACCCTCTTTCAATTTGAAACTGTTACACTATTCAGCCCAAATCCTTTTGAGAGAGCACTTCAGACGGAAGCAGCTACTGCTGTATGCTTTACCCAGCCTGTGCTCCCTCTCTTCTTCAGGATGGCTCCTATACACAGTGTGCTACCAACATCCTCACTGCTCCTTGCTGTGGTCTGAGCCCTTGGACTGCTGCTTCATAGGGAGCTCTGGCAAGACTGGGGTATCATCCCCAGCCCCAGCACTGGAGGGGGCAGGGCCCACCATAACATCTGCATTGCCAGGAGATCCCAGATGCCCCTGTTGCAGGGAGTGACTCTGAGGTAAATGCCTATGGTGGGACAAAATTTTACTTTCTTTTGTCTTGACTAGCTTGTGGCAGGCCCAGAACAAGCTCAGCCACAGTACAAAAGCTTTCATCATCTTCAGACTGCTTGCTCCAGCAATGAGCATTTCTAAAACTCTTGAGTTGAAAAGGTGTCTAATCTCCCAGCAAATCTAAGATAATCTATCTTACCTCAGAAACAAGTTTACTAAAATGTTATGGTGCTTTTAGTATTGACATTAAACTGCAGCCAGATTTTACTGGGAGGTGCTCAGTAGTGACGAGGCTTTTTCTGCACTTGCATTATTTAAAGGTTAACAGTAGAAGGGCACATTACTTAAGATATAGGACAGCATATATATGTAAGGTTAATGATTCTTCAAATAGAGAGCCCTGAAAAGGACTGTGCAGGTGTAGCCTAAGGAACCACATAAACATCAAGCAATTATTTTTATGTTTTTTCTTTCTTAGTGTAAGCTTCAGCAGCTGGGTCCCATATGAATGTGTCATGACAGATGACAGTGATATGAGCAGATGAACCCCAAGGCAACCCACTATCCTGTCAAGGAGAGGGCAAAGCTGGGTCCCCTAAATATGCATAGGCTTGTGTCACTGACAGCAATTTACGGTTGTGGTCAGGCGCCTGGAGTCTGTATTCTTCCCCAAGAAGCAGGTTTTAAAGTATTTTTAGACATGAATACAATTACAGTTTTCCTTTAGTAAGAATCACTGTCAAAAGAGAGGCAAAACTTCCACAACCTGGTGAAATTTCACTTTTTTTTTCATTCCAGCATTTAAAAACAATGCTTAACCAAGCCCTGCAAGCTGTCATACCTGTCCCTTACAAGCTATGGTCAATAGCAACATTAAGCCATCAAAAGAGAAGAAAAAAGCTTACCCCAATGATTTGTCATAAATGTTTATATTATTGTAATTTGGCTTACACCTGTGTTTTGTCTTGCTTTGGCCATGTGGTGCAAAACACTGCAGATGGAGAAAAATACACAGTTTCTTCCTTTAAGGTGAGGCCAGAAACATTTTTTGCTTCATTATGGTGCAAGAAAGTGTGGCTAATCCATCATCTCCATTAGGAGCTGTATAAACAAACCAGCTACCCTGTGATGCTGATAGCATAGAGCCTGTTGCTTGAAAGCTTGGGTCAGTTCCTCTTCTGGCTTGCACTGCAAAAAAACAGCCACAGTAATAGCAGAGGCACATAGGACAGTGCAAAGCAAGGGCTGAATCTCACTCCTGATGCCTCTGTAATCAGAGAAATTCAGAGCCTGGTTTATATATTAAATCCTTCCTTTCCCACATCACATTTTCAGTCGTGTTCCCTTTGAAATACTTTCTCTGCTCTCAAAGCAGCGACCAAACACTTTTTGTTGCATTTTAAAGAGAAGTCAGTGATTTCTTATGGCAGGAATTCATATTAGGGGAAGCTGGTGTGCATACTAGCTAAAATAAACTGTGCTCAATTAAGTAAAAGGGATGATGTCAGCATAGAGGCCATAGTTAAAGCTGATTTGGAATTTTCAGCCAAAACAGAAATCAAATCCCTCTGTATCTAACTTTCCTGATTGAATTTAATCTCCAGGTTTTAGAGACTAGCTCTTACATAAGGCAGGGAGGGGTGAACACATTGTTTTCTGGCATACTAAATGATGTTGATTTTCTTTCACATTTCTCTCTAAATAATTGTAAATATCAAACTTAACAGATGGAAATCTGATGGCACCTCAGGGTTTCTGTTGCTTTGCCCTTTGGAAATTTCAGGCACTGCAAATAATTTTTCCTGGCAGATCTAAATTATGCTGAATTCAGCCAATGGGACTGGTTGGGTTTGCCAGCAATGTGGGTTTAAAAGCCTTCCACCTCCTGCACTGCTCATCTGATAAGAGAAATCGTGGAGATGGATTTTTGAGGTAACAGGGGAGCAAGATGAGTGGGATTTTTGTCTGTGCGTGCGCACATGACGTGATGAGCAAGTGACTGAGAGATGGATGTGAGGGGTTAAGCCCTGCTAAGCCCCAAGCACTCCAGCGTGTCTCTGCAGTAGAGGAAAGGACTGAGCCTGGCTCAGGGCCCTGAGGTTCTGCACCAGATCAGCAGCGCTTGAGCAGCTCTCCTTGCTGATGTCACACCCATGTCACCTTCCATCTTCCATTCTTCTGCGCTCAGCTCGTGCCAAGGGAGCTGCACCACTGTGCCAGTGTGCACCAGCCCCCTGCCTGCGCCACAAAGCTGAGGCAAGAGCGAGGGGCTCCCTCCGAGGGCTGCCCCTGAAGGGCTACAGGCTACTGGGCTTTTACCCCCCCGGCCCGGGAACCTTGTTTCTTCTTCCTCAGTCTCTCCCCCCAGGATATTGGTTAGCTGCACCAAGGTCAGCTCAGCAGGCAGCAGCAGAGAGGACGCAGCACGGGTGCAGCAGTGGGGCAGCGTGGGGCAGCATGGAAGTAAAGGGAGAGCTTAAATGAGAGATGTTCAGGGGACAGGGGTTGCCCAGGCTTTGTCAGCATGCAGTTCCCCTGTTTCTCCCTGCTGAGGTCCAGGCTGGCTGCTGAGCCAGTTTTCTCACACCTCCCTCCCCCTTGGAGGTGTAAGTCCTGCAAACCCTCAGAGCACATTATGCACAATCCCCCACCTACATTTCAATGCATTTACCACCCCTCCTCATGCTGCCCCTCCTTACTATCCCATACATCTCCATTTTCCCTGCTCCCTTGCCACCTTTATTTTTTTTTGGGTGCCCATAGATAACAACTTACATGTCTGCCTCCAGTGATTCTATACACCAGAGCAGTTAAAGAGCTGACCAAAGAGTCAGAAAGAGTTAGTCTGGGCTCTAGGAACAAGATAATACAGAATTAATCCAGGACATGATCTGGAAAAGGAGACAGAGAAGGGGAGTCAGGTGAAGAGGTCATATAGAAAGCGAGGTGATATGTGAAGATTTAGGGCTTTGTAAGACACTACAGGAGAAGCAGAGATGAAAATACATGAGCTATGCATGCCATCTGTCAATGTTTGCAGAGAAATCCCAACAAACAAAAAATATTGTTAAAAATCCATTAAAGTTGCTCATGGGACATCCCACCAACAAACACATTAGAAAGCCATGAAGTCCCCAGCCAAACCTTCGGTCAGGTTTTGAAGCCCTTAACCACAGTTTCACCTTCATCATGTCACCCTACCAGCTTCTAGAACCCGCAGGCTTCCTCCCTGCCTTCCTTCTTGAAACCTTTAACCTGAACTGTGCGCGCAAACCTCTCCTGCCGAAAACACAAAATGCAACACCATATTTCCTCGGTGCACCAGCTCATTCATCCACGAGCACAAGGAGCAGGTGAGAACTTCTCAAAACCATGAGCTCTCCTACAATCAATTCCCACTTGCAAGCAAAGAAATTATTTGCATCATTCATGATCCTTTCACACCGCACCTTTCCACCAGCAGCTAAAATCATATACCCTGCACCCCAGCTGCTTCACAGAGCACCCCCAATCCACACAGTTTCTCCTCTTGCAAACCACACGGCATGGGCTGAGCTTACACACGGCTTGTGTGGGGATGGAGGGAGGAGGCGTGTGGGTTGTGGGCAGTGGATGTGGCTGACGTAATGTGGAGAAGGTGAAATCATGCTTGCAGATTGCAAGATCCAGCTGGAGACTGCACAGGCAATGTCACTGATTATTTATACATGGCTCTGGTAGGTCCTGGTATAGGTGAGAATTTATTATTTTTTTCTCTTTTCCATAAATTCTAAGAGAAGACAAGAGTAGCAGTAAGGAATGACCACAAAAACATAACAAAATAGTATTTTGTTGTCATTCTTTCCAAAGTGTTGTTTTGTTGACACCTTAAGGTCACAAGTATCAGCCTCACTAAGTTCTTCCCCCTCCCACTTCTCTCCCCATGTTGGTGTGAATACATAAGCGGCCTTTCTTGCCATTATGCTGTGAGTTGGCTGGGGCACAGCCGTAACACCTCAAGAAGCTCCAGGCTGCTGCAGGACTAGGTAGGAGGAGCAGATGGCTTCAGAGGATGCAATGGTTGCTTAAACAACAGAAACCAACTGTACTTAGCAAAGGTAGCAAAGTAAATTATTCTAAAATGTGTAAATTCACTGTGCAGAAGCAGTAGAGAACATGCTAAAGTGCACTCTCTGCTCACCTTATTCAACATCCCCCAACACTAATGTCTAAGCATTTTTCTCCATTTTTGGCCAAACAAAATTAAGCTAGGATCTTTTTTAAAGTAGCCACTTTTGTGCATAAGGTGCAGCTAAGTGACTCAAAAATGAAGGCTTTCATAAAGAGTGGCTATTTCTGAAAGCTGTAAGATACCTACCCAGTGCACTGGACTCCGTCTTCAGAGTACTTAAAACACAGGGAGGGAGGAAGAGCACCATTCTTCTCCTGATGTCAGCATCTGTCATGAGCATTGCTGTCCCAGTGGCATCACAGTTCAAAATGTGTGTGACCCCTGATGACTAAGGTGCCCCTACGAGCGATCCAGGCATGAGCGATACTTGTCTTACATCCGCTGGGAGCTGCCTTGTTGCCTCACCTTGCTCTGCAATGCCCAGCCTTGCTTCATCTCTACCTCTCCTCTGCCTTCCCTGAACTCCCCACACTGCAGTCCCACTTTTCCTCAGAGCTGCAGAATCTTTCCCACCTGAGTAGTGGGGAGCTGCAGGAGCTCTGCACCCTCCGTACATCTCTCCCTTCACCCAGTGGCATGCCAAAGCAGAAGGAAACCCCAAGAGACTCAGTGTCTGTGGCTCTCAGAAAGTGAATGAGTGAAAGAAGAGGGGGAGGGTTTTGGAATAAGCAGTCCTATACCTTGGGGAAAGGCAGGGTAGGAAAAGAAGCCTAGATCCATCTTGCAATATACCTTGGGATTAATGTAGCCCAGTTATAGGCCTTGGTCCCACAGCTGAGATCACATCAGCTAGGAGAAAGGGAAACAGATAAATATGTCCTCTTCCACCCATATAATTCTGTGACGGAAGATTATGATCCTCTTTGCACTACTATAAAAGACTCAAATGATATGATACATCACTATTTAATAGGGTACACTCTTAAATTGTTGGCAGCAACTAGAGGCTTGAAATCCAGCAGCCCCACTCCCTGTCAGGCAAGCTGGCCAGGTGCTCTCCTCTGGCAGCCAGATCAATGCTTCCAGCCAGATGCTGCATCCAGAGCAGCGCTTCCCAGCAAATCACAAAGCTCAAAGATAATCTTTTTGCTCACCAAATACCTGGCTTTCCTGCCAGAGTTTCCCCAAAAGACACCAGTTGTGATTATACCGGCTACTCAATTCAGCTTAACTCATTCAACAGAATCTGTAAGTTTACAAGAACTTTAAGGTAATATTGGACATGAACTTAGTGCAGGTTAGAAAACACCCATGTGTAAGATCCGACTTGATAGCTTCTGAGAGCTAACATGAATCCTTCCAGTGACCAGGATACAGATTTCTGCAGATTGCAAGAGACTCTGTATCAAGCTAAGAAATCCTGCATCTGCTAAATGTTACTTAATCCAGTGCTGCCAGTGTACCCTTGGTGTTACTGAGGCTGGGCCCTTAGGCATGGCACAGGAAGGCTCCACTGTTTTGGGATCCGTGTTTGACCAGGCCTCTCAGTAGCATCGGGGGCCAGACTTGATGGTAATAGACAAATAGATCACACAAGAGCATTTGAACTGGGTGCCTGATGTGGTTACTGGGACCTCCAACAGATAAAGTAAAATCGAATCAAGTAAAATAAATTAAAATAAAATAAAGTAAAAGGAAACAATAACATAATACAACACAAAACAATGTTACACAAAATAAAATAATAAAATTAAATCGCTTGCATGATGGGGGAGGGGGGTCCCCATCCGGCAAGAAAACATTTTTCCAACAGGAGGAGCTCTTCGCTTTGGTGAGACGATGTCAAAGGAGTGGCCACAGTTTTACTCTAAACCCCCTCCTCCTCCTTCCTCTCTCGCCCCCGTTTTATACGAGAGCGGCAGCTTAATTGATTTGATAACAAGATAAACAGCAGCCGAGGGCTGCCCGAAGGGAGACGGTAGAGCAAGGTGATGGATGCTCGTCGTGCAGCCCATCGCGATTTTCTCCGGTCGCCACCATCCGACCCCAGGGGAAAGCGAGGTGCGAAATGCACTTGTTCATGCCGGTACCCCACTTCCCTGCGTTTGGCACACCCCGGGGGCTCAAGCTGCTCTTTGCTCCGCACAGCTTCTCAGTCCTCTCGACAGGCTGCAGCTGTGCGGAGCCGATATCAAGGCTTCCTCTGCCCTTCTCCCGGAGGAGGAGCAGAGGGGCTAGCAGAAAGCAAAAGCGGGATTCAAGTCAAGTCCTGGGGCTCCTGAGCGGAGCCAAGGGTGAGAGCCCAGGCTTTCGCCCGGCGCTTCTTGCGGGCGATGTTTTAGGGTGCTTAGGTGCCCTCGCTGCGCGGAAACCTCGAGGGGACGCAGTAACGGGCAGCGCTGCCCGCACATCTTACTAGTCGGGGGACTCACTGAGTTTGCAGGGTAGCTCTTTGCCTTTAGGCGGTCTCTGCCACCTCTTTAAACGTCCTAGAGGATCCCCAACTCACCGCGGAGAGAAGCTGCGTTGTGCCCACGGTTCTCCCGATCCCTCTAGTACATGAGCGCTGCTGCGGCTCGCATCTCCCAGCTAATTTCCCACCCATGCCACAACCCCGCCCCTCCACGCACCTCACACCCTCATACACCCCCCCGCAGCCGCCCCAGGAGATACCAGCTAACTTTGTAGCACAAATGAAATTCACCGCCATTAAGGCGCTTCACTGTATTTTTGGGAACTCAGGCGCCGAGTGCATTAGGGAAGCGGCTGGTTTAGAGGCGGCCTCGGAGGGAAACCGCCGTGGGGGCCGAGCTTGCCCGCGGAGCATGTTGTGACGGTGAAAAGTGCTTCCCGAGCAGCTGCAGCAGCAAGAGGAAAAGCTGCCGAAATAACTGCGCTAAGCGGTGCTCGGCGTCATCCGTCCTCTCCCGTGGGGATCGGCCGCGACCCCCGCAACTCGTGGGCACCGCTCGCCCTCCCGGGACGGTCCCCACGCTGGCCCTCGGGATCCCGTCCCTGCCGCAGGAGGGTCACATTCCTTGTCTGTCCCCCCCACGCCAACCGGTGGCCCAGGGGCAACCGCAGCGCCGGCTTGCAGCCTGGTGACCTTGGCTCGGCGGCTGGCGGGATCCCCCGCGGCTGCCCACGCGTGTGCGCGCCGTCGGGTGGATGGGGTGAGGAGTCAGGGCAGGGCGGCGGGCAAGGCATTGATTAGCTCTCGTCTGCAGGGATTAACGTAGCCACGAGCAGCAGCAGCGTGGAGTTTCCAAGCGCCTTGTCCGCAGTTTCAGCTTGCTTTTCTTCCTAATTATTTTTTAAAGACTCGATGACTTCTCCGTGTGGGGTTTGGGGTTTTTTTGTGTGTGTTGGTTTTTTTTAATTATTATTGTTGTTCGGTTGTGGGGGTTTTTTTCTGGTTTCGTCTGCTCTGCGCTGCAATGGGGATTTTGAGCTATAGAACCCGAAACCAGGAACCGTGACTAATTTAGGGGTGTATTTTTTCAGCGCATTCATTTTAAAACAGTAAAGCTTAAAAGAAGTAGTGGCGGGGCCATGAATCGGAGAGAGGTCGCAGCACACTGCTGGGGCTCTGCATGAACTTTAATAACACCCTGAGCCACGTAAAATCCGGCCAGTGTGGGAGGTTGGGGGGGGGAACACACGACACAAGCAGCAAGTAACAAGCAGATTGCCGTATGATTTAGAGCGATGATGAGGTTTTATCATTTGAACACTGATGAATTCAGGGAACATGAGAGCTGCAATTGACATTCCTAAAAACAATTAAATCGGTGGGGAGTACTGCTGGAAAATCGATACGGCCCAATGTAATACGGTTTGACTATAAACAGATTCCTCCTGCAGTAATAAACCACGAATTGAGTGTGAAGTACCGCGATTCCCTGGCTGAAAAGGTCTTTTCCCTGCAGCGCCCCAAAACACATCCCCCTTCGCCCTCGGCAATGCTCCCTGGATCCAGCGGCGCGTCCCGCTGAGCCGGGGAGACGGTACCAAATACCCTTTTGAGATTCTCCAGCAGCAAACGTTCATAATCTCCAGGGGAGGTCGGGGGAGGTATTTAAATAGCTTCCCGAATAAGCAGCGAGCGCCTTTGGTCTAGGACGAAAATAAACTGGGAGTTAAGCTTTAAATATCCAGCTTGATTTAAGAGCAAGATGCGCTCGGCTGAGTGCGCTCTCGGGGTGGCCCCCCGAGGGAGGGGCAGGGAAGGGGAAATGTGAAGGGATGGAAAGGGAGCAGGAAGGGGAAGGAGGCCCGCGGTCCCCAGGCCCCGCTTTTGGTCTGTGCCGTACCCGCTGAGCGCGGCGGGCGCGTTTCCTGCGCCCGGAGGCTGCGGCGCGGTGCGAGAGGGGGTGCGGGAGACCCCCCTGCGCCGCCGCTCCGCACTGCGCAGCGCTTTCCAACAGGGGGCGAAGGAAGGCTGGATGCCGCCCGGCTCCGCGGCCGCGCCGGGAGCCCCCGCCTCGGTGTGGGGGCCCGGGGGGAACCCGCCTCCCCGCCGGCGGCTCCCGCTGGGAAGAGGCCCGCCCATCCCCGCCGGCCGCCTGGAGGAAAAGGGGAAACCGGCGCCCGGCAAACCCCGGGAGTGTTTGCGGAGCTGGCTTTTATTCCGGCTCTGGCTGGCGAGCCGAGCGCTGCGCCTGGGGCCGCCGGGCCCCGCTGTGCCCGCGGCTTGGCATGGACAGGCAGGGCCGGCTGCCAGCGCCGCGCCGCCCTCCCGAGAGCTGCGATCGTGCGGTTTGCAAAGCAGCGGCTGCACGCCGGGGGCCCTGGCTTGCAGGCGGGAGGCGGGAGCCCGGGCGGCCGCCCAGCCCCGCCGGGAACGCCTGGCAGGACCCCGGGGGCGGAAAGCGGCCGCTTCCCTCCGGGCCGCCGCTCCCCGCCAGCTGCGGCGGGAACAGGATCCCGCTGCCGTGCGCTGCACGGCAGCCTGTTCCTGGCAGCCGCCGGCTTCCCGGTGCCTTCACGGAAGGGGATACAAGTTGAATATTGTTTGCACGGTCGGGACAAAATATCCAGAGCTGGAGGAGGGGAGGGATTGTGTTCGTCTGCTCGTGATGAATAATCCGGGCCGGCCTCCCGGCTGTGGCGGCCAAATCGCTCTGAGATCTGCCAAGAGATCAGCCGCTGCCTCTGCCCGCGCCTCGGGCGCTGTTGGCCTTTCCTCGGCTGGCTCTGGCAGCACGCACATCGCAGCCGCCGAGCGCACGGCGAAGGCCACCCGCCCGGGGGTCGGAGCGCTGCCGCAGCACCAGTTTGGAGCGGAGGGATGGGTAGCGGCGGGAGGAGGAAAATAAAAGCGTGGCAGCGAAGGAGTAGTGGGGCGGGGGTGTCCCCAGGGCGGGCATGCCCTGCAGCAGGTGGAGTGCCGGCCGCTGCTCCGCGCCCCTCGGGCTCTGAGCGCCGCGGTGCCCTCTGCCCCGGCCTGCATGGTGCGGGGGCGACGGACCGTTCCTCCCCCCGGCCCGCCCAGCCGTCTGGTGGGAACAAACACAAGCTGTTCCGGAGCGGGGACGCGCAGCTGGCCCGGCGGTGGCAGCGGAGCGTTGCCAAAGGGGCCGCGGGGAAGGTCCTCGGGTTTCCCGCAAGCGCACACACGCGGGCGCCCGGGCACGGCGCTGGGGCCGCCCCCAGCATGAGCAGCGGAGGCTCGGGAGGCGATTGGGGGCCGGGGGGGAGGGAAGAGGAGCGGGGGTGTGGGTGGCGACGTGCCCGGGGAACAGCCGGTGTGGAATTCTGCGGCAGCGAATGCCTGCGAGACGATGCACGTCGGAGGGAAGGGGGATAGCGATCGTGGTGCGAGGGAGGTGTCGCGCCTCTGCGATCGCGTGTGCGGGTCAGCGTGCGTGTGGCAGAGTGGCAGAGCCCGTGGTTAAGAGAGGGACATGTGGCTGTATGCGACCTCCTCGGCGTGTGTCCCAGGCGAGCGAGGCAGTGAGTGTGCGAGATCGGCGTTTCCCCGCGGGAGGCAGCGCCCGTGCGTGGGAATCAACGTGCGTGTGACACGGAGAGCCCGAGAAGAGGCCGTGTGTGCCACACGCAGCGTATGCGTGACACGGCGTGCCCGTGTGACTCAGCCTGCGTGCGAGTGCACGCGTGGGCGAGAGTTACCGAGCGGCGCGGGGGGCGGGCGCGCCGTGGGGCCTACGACAGCGGGCAGAAGCTGTTCCCCGCTGCTGTGCCCACTGCTCCCGGGACTACCCGCGGAAGCTGATTCTCGGCGGCTGCCCCGGGGCCCTTCGCCTCTGCGCACTGCAGCGCGGCCGGGGCCCGCCGGGGGAGGGAGCTCCCAGGGCAAGAGCCGTGGCTGGGCGGGCAGCGGGCCATGGAGGAGGGACCCCACGCCCTTCCCCTCCCGCGCAGTGCCGAAGGCCGCTCTGCCCGTCCCCACCTTGTTTATGTGCGGCAGGAACTGGGATTTTCCATCTGCCTGCTCCGCTGGTCGTGACCTCCGCGCAGGGTTCGCAGGCACCGGCCCTCCTGAGAGAGGCCGATCAGGCTGCGGGGGCTGCCGCCCTCTTCCCCCGGAGGAGACAGACTGCTCCTCGTAGAGGCTGACAGTGTGAAAAGGGGACGATGGCAACGGCTGGGGGAAGGGATGAAGCTGGCAGTGGGAGGCCCTGGAGATCTGCCCTTCCTGGGGAATCCTGCCAGTGGTGTCCTGCCTCAACACGTCCAACTACTTCGGCACAAGTTTGCTCTTTCCCTGCCCCTGCCCGACCCCTCCTGTCGGGGACAGCATAGGCCCTTTAGAATGTTTCGGTTAAAGGGTTTTCGGTGGGAAGGGGGCATGGGGGATCCCCAGCTTCCCTGCCCCGGAGGGAGCAGGCGACCTTATTGCAGCTGTGGAGCACTGCCGGGAGAAAGGCCCACCTCTCCGTACGGGGTCTGCTCCTGGTCCACTGGTTCCAGAAGCACGAGGGTCTCCAGGAGAAAGATGCTTCGCTGGCGCTGACGCCGGTTCCCGCTTGCGGCTATGTGACCCCAGCCCGCGGGGGCTAGCTTCGGGGAGAGGGGACACGGACACGAGTCCTGCTCATCCTGGGCAGGGAGCGGGGCTGCAAGCCTGGGAAGGAGGCGGACACGAGATACGGGCCAGCGCTCCCCCGAGAGCCACGTCCCCGACGCTTGCTCCATGCGGAAGCGCCACGGAGCCGCGCAGAGCTGGCAGCGTCCGGGCCTCGGATCCGCCCGTCCTCCCCCGCTCCCGATCACCGGCGACCTGGCGTTGCCCCGCCGCTAGGCTCACCCCCGGTGGGGTGGGGGTGTCCCTCGGGAGGCGGCTTGGGGGGTGCCGGCGGGCTTCGCCTGGAGGCAGCAGGGAAGCAGCGCTGTAAGGGAGTAAATGGTTCTTCTCCTGCGGCGCTGTAAAGCAGAGGCTGACTCCTGTCTGAGCAGCCAGCAGTAGTAAGAGCTGATTTACAGGTAGGGGTGAAACGTGCTCTGAGAGCCTCGTGACACTTTCCTCCGGTGGATTCAAATAATATATAAAGACCGTGAGGTGGCGATCTCCTGGGTAGCTCTTAGGATGCGTGGCGTTGTTGTTAACACATGTTTCAATTTTGGATTGAGACTGTCAATTACCCGCTGAGCTGCGAGTCTTAGCCTCAGGCGGGCTGGGGAGAGGGGACCGGGTGTATTTATTAACCTCTCAAGCCTGGCGGAGCTGCGCTTCCAGCCTCTCGCTCGGGCTTTCTTGCACCTTTCCCCCAACCCAGCCGGTGCCACCCGGGCTCCTCCGCCGGCTCCCGCTGCCTGTGGCAGCCGCACTTTGCGTCCTCCGTCCCCTGCAGAGGAAGCTTTCAGTCCTCAAGCCAGCAAAGCAAGGCGGGGGGGCGGGGGAAAAGCCGAGAGCAGCTCTCTTAGCCGAAACAGCTCCGGGCGGAGTGGGGAAATCCCCGGACAGTGTTTCACCTCTTCCCAAATACGCTTTGTTTTTCGGTCGTAAAAACAGCCTAGTCTAGCCTGGGTTCAGGCTGTTGGTTATTTTACCCAAGCGGAAGAGACCCTCGTCTCCCCCGGAGCAGAAGCAAACAGCCCGTTTCAGCAGCAGAAGCGGAAAGCCTGACAACATTTCATGTAGTAGCGAAGATCTGCAGGCAAATCGCTCGGGAAGTGCATCTCCCCCCTCCCGCGGCGTGCCCTCGCCACATCGCACGGTGTCTGCTAAGCACTCAGCGCTGTTTTCCGAGGGGCTTTCTTTCGGGGTGGAGCCCGCCCGCTACCCCCGACCCTGCCTCGCACCGCCCTGGGGACGCTCCGCCAGAGCAGCCCGGGGAGGTCCCCAGTTTAGCGGTTTGCTCTGTTTGCGCCTCCGTCGCCTCCCCTCCAGTCACCTCAAAATCAGCCACCCTAACTGGCTAATATGCGGTGCCTCTGACTCTTGCTTTTCCGTTTCCTTCCCCCCTTCCCCGCTGCCCCAAGCTCCCTAACTTCGCTGGCCGGGGCTGGGCCCGGCCGAGCCGAGCCCCGCGCCCCTCGCACGGCCCCGCATGCCTCTCGGTGCTGGGAGCCGCGAGTGCGCTGCTCCGCACCAAGCCTCCGTGACGAGAAAGGCATCGTAGGCAGCCTATAAATAATTTCCATTATGTTCAGCTGACAGCGCGAGGCGATTAATTTTAATAGCTGTATATTTGCCTGTTTCTCCTAATGCTCTGTAATGAGATGAGAAGCCATCCAACCCCAGATGGCTCCAGCCGCCTCGTTATTTATTTATTTTGTGCGGGTGTGTGTGTGTGTGTGTCTGTGCAAAAGAGGGGAGAAGGGGAGGAGGGCCAGCGGTTCCTGCGGGACCGGCAGCCCCCGCCTTTCCCCACCGAGCTCCTCTCGTCCCCGGTGCTGCCCGCGGGCCGTGGGAGCCATCATGACACTGCACATTCAGTCGCCGGGGACCGGCCACTCGTGCGCACCTCCGCGGCCGCGGGGCCGGGGGAGGCAGGGCCGGGAGCCGCCACCCGCTTGGGTGTTTTGGGGATACTTATTTATTTATTCCCCTCCGGTCGCGCAGAGCGCGACTGCGGGAGCGCCGGGGGCCGATCGGCGAGGGAGTAAATGCAGCGGATCGATGTCATTCGGGGTGAGGGGAGGGCGAAGGGGACCACGGATCAAAGCCCATCCTATTAACCTAAATTTCGGCTCTGCGTGGCCTGCGGTCCAGGGGCCGGCGGGAGGGGAGGGCTTTGTGGGAGCCGGGAGAGCAAACACGCCGCCGGCACCAGCCAGCGACGTGGTGGTGGTGTGTGTGGCGGTGTGACAAAGCCTCTCCGCTGAGCAAGCTGAGCAAGCTGTCCCTCAGCCCAGGCGACGGGCGGGGGAAGGGGAGGATGAAGGGAGATTTCGAAATGTAGGAACGGTGGAGCGAGTCCCAGATTTAGGGATTGCAAAGGTGTGTGTGCATGAGGGGGTCATTCCCTGGTAGGACGAGGCTGCTCGAGGTGGAACAGCACCGAGGCGAGCACCTGTGTCTTTTTTTCTAAAAGGCGTGTACTGATAATTACCAGAGTTAATTACACAGCTTTGAAGGTCATTTGAAGTTACGGGGTTGTTTTCTTTTCAGGCTACCAGACAATGCCCGTGCGCTGTTTTAAATGTAAATCAGAGGGTATCCGCATAAACCTGTATTGTAGGATCGAAGCGTAATGGATTCACTCCGGCTGTGCCTGAGCTCGCCACAATACAGCTGAGCCGCCGAGCTGGGAACGCGCCGGGGTTTCTCTGCGGAAACGCAGTTGCCGAAGAACATGAAAAGCATTAAATCGTGACGGGAAGGGGGCGGCAGCATGGGGGCTGTGTTTATGCTCGCGTGGGGAAAGCTCGGGACCGGAGGGCGCGTCGCGGTGGCGCAGCCACCCGTCACCGGCAGCCGGGAAGTTTCTCACACCGAAAGAGGCACGGGGCTGGCGTGTCACGCACCGGAGCACCGGAGGGGACGTCCCCGGCATCGCTCCGCCCGCGGGCGGGGGGAGCACCGTCCCTTGTGCCCCACCGCCCCCCACCTCGGGTACGGCTGTTTCCGGAGTCTGCGTGCTCCCAGGGGCGAAGGGTCTGCCGGAGAGCAACCGCTCCCCTGCCTGGCTAGGGGACCTTGTCCCTACCTCCTCCACCCCCTCCCCGGGAAGGGGCGAGTCCCAGCCCAGCCGGGCCCGATCCAGAGGAATGTGGCACAAGGGGGACAGGCCGGCAGCCCGTCCCTCGTGCCACTGAACCTTCATTAATCGCACTGCCCGGGGCCCGGGCGTCCCGCCGAGCTGACCTGCCATGCGATTAGCCTGACGCCCCGGGGTACGCCTCTCCCCAAAGGCTCTGCCAGCCAGCCCGGCCCCCGCTGCCCCTGCCCCAGCACCTGCCGGCGTCTCCGCCGGAGGCGAGGACGTGCAGCACCGAGCCCGCAGAGAGCCTTTCTTCCCTCCCCCTTCCCCTTTCCCTGCTAATAACAGGGCATCGCTCACAAGACGGTCGCGCTGCGCTGCACGGAACAAACATTCATTGATTTCCACTGCCGGGCTGCGGAGGGACGCGGGGCGCCCGGGGAGCCGAGACGTGCACAGCCGTGCTCCCGGCCCCGCGCTGGTGGAGGGGGGGGGTGTCACGAACCAAGGAGGTACCCGACGGCATCCCAGACGGAGGGGTCTGCTCCCCCGGGCTCACAGCGCGAGTCCCCGAGGCCGCCTGTGGGGAGAATGCTCTTTTCCCCGAAGAAGTGCCAGTGACTCGGGGACTCCACCCGGGCGGGCAGCCGGTTGGAGGGGCCGCGGGGCAAGGGGTGGTAGCAGGAGAAGCGGGCGGAGGACCACTGCGGTCTGTCCCTTCCCGCGACGCCGGGCCGCCCTCGTGCAGATCGCGCCGTGTCACCTCCCTGATGGCAACCACCACCCGTCTCTCCAGAAAAGTAGTCAGCCCGGTACCGCCGCTTCCCCCGTTGTCCACGGCAACCGGCGTATCTGATTGAACCTCGTTGTAGGCAGTGACACCCGCGTAATGGATCATCCTGTCAGTGCTTTTTTATCACAGGCATTTATTTTGGTCACGGCTGGTGATAACTTTGGTGTTTATCCCTTGTGCGTTACGGACCCGGCCACGATCACTCTCCCGCTCCCCCTCCCGGGCGGGCGAGCAAGGGGGGCGAGACGCTCCGGGGCGGCGGGGATCGCGGTTCTCTCCCCCCCCAACCCCGCCCCGGCCGCCCGGGTACCGCTGCGAGGGGCGCCCCGAAACACGCTCTCCCTTCCCCCCCCCCCCCCCCCCCCCCGGGCTCCCGCAGCCCCGGCTGGGCACGGATCGATCTGTTTGGCTTGGTTAAGCGCCTTCCCCCGCTCTCCCCGGGGCCGGGTTATCTTGGGTCATGCGGAGCTGGCGCGGAGCGCCGGGTGCGGTAAGAGGCTCCGGCGAAGCCCTGGTGCAGGAGGGAGCCAGGAGAAGAAAGTGCCGGCCGCAGCTCTCCATCAATCCAGACACTTCAAAAGTAAATAAAGCAGGGCAGGGAAGGGCCTCCAGGGAGGGGAGAGAAGAGGCCTCTGACAGGCGATTGTCTAGGGCGGAGCCGGGGCTATTTCCAGCCCGGGAATAACAACACTTGGGATGCGGTGGCTCCGACCCGTGTGTCCAGGAAAGACCGGATCGGGGTGTTTGTTTTGCTTTTAATTATTATTTTGACTGCGGGCTGGCGCAGCGCAGGGAAACAATGACCCCAAGCTGTCCGAGAGGGGCACGGGGAGGGGGGGATAGCGCCGCCCCCGCCGGGGGGGAATAACCTGGCGCGGGGGCAGAAACCTGGAGGTCGAGGCCGAGGGGAGCCCGTTGGGGCTGCAGGCTGGGCCGGGAGGCGACCCCGCAGCCCCGCGGGGAGGCAGCGGGCAGGAAGGGCTGGGGGCGAAGCCGGGCCGGGGGCCTCGGCGCGCTGGCGGGCGGAGACGGGGGGGAGGGGGTGCGCTTATCTGGGTCACTGGGGTTAGAGGGAGCAGCTGATAGGAACAGAGGAGCTGAGCTCCAGCTGCTGCAGAGATAGAGCCGCGATACGGGTCAGGCAGGCACTGAGCTGGAGGAAAGGAGGAAGGGCAGGAGGGAAAGAGGGAGGAGGAGGCGGCGGCTCGTTCCGGCTCCCGAGCCGAGCCCAGGTGCGCTGTGGTTTCCCTGCGCTCAGCGCTGGGCTCGGCAGCCCCCCTCCCCTCGCTCCCCATCCCCCGTCCTTCCCCCCCCCCCCCGTCCCCCTTCAGCGTTTAACCCTTTCCCACCTCCGCGGGGCTGGAGGCTGAGGCGTGCGCTGGCCCGGCCGCGTCCCCTGCGGTTCGCCACTCCCTCCGTGGCAGAGACTGATAGCGGTACGGGAAAAGGATGGGGGGGGGAGAGGCTGGCCTTGTGGTGCCGAGCACCGCCCTCGGGCACCTCCCGGGTCCCGGCTTTGTACACACACATACACGCACACCCAGCTGTGCCGAGCCGAGCCAGCTCTGAGGCCAGCCCCCGCCTGCTTGCCGCCGCCGCCGCTGCTGCTGCTAACGCGGCCGATCTCGGTTACAGCCAACCACCCAGAGGGGTTTGCTGCTGCAGCCGCCGCCTCCCTCCCCCTCCTCGGTCCCTGCCGCCCTTTTCCTTCCTGCTCGGGCTGGGTTGCCGCGGAGCTCCCCCGGCTCGGCGGCGGCCAGTCCCCGCTGCCTGCGGGTAGACGGATGCGGAGCGGCCGGGAAAGGGGAAGGGCTCTCCGAGCGCCCCCATCGCGCGCCCAGCCCTTTAATCAATTTCACCCTATTAATTATTAATTTTACGCCAGTCAAGCTTGCCCAGGAGGAGCGGGGGAGGGGAGGCTGATGTCAGTCGGAGGAGGCGGCGGGGCCGTGTGCCAGGCTTCCCGCTCAGCCCCGGCCCAGCAACTTTAGGCTCCGCTGGCTCGGGCAGCTCCGCTCGCCGAGAGCCGAGGGAGGCGGTGATTCCCATTCCGGTGGATGCGGGCCCCCCCTCGCACACACATCCACATGCGTCTCCCTCTCTCTTTTCCACTCCCTCCCCTTCCCTCCCCGCCCGTCCCCCGTGTAGACACATCCATACAAGGGCCCATTGCATCGTAGCGATGATGGATCGTGCCTAGCGGGGGTGATTTGGTGTTGATCGCATATTATCACGGGCAGGTTGGACTGGTTGCTGATGGACGGCTTTCTAGCAAGCCGCTCCTTCCGACGCTCGGGGAAGCAGCTCGATCGAAAAAGCAGCTTGCTTTTAACTCCTTCTCTCACCAGCACGCGTAGGGCAAAGCTTAGCATCTGTCACAACAGCTCTCCGGGTAGCACTTTTCCCTCCTCCCACTCCATTTTCGCCTCGGTAACCCTGCCGCCGGCCGGCTCTCTCCGGCACCGGGCGGGCACCGGGCGGGCACCGGGCAGGGCTGGGAGGGCAGGGGGGAGGCTGGCAGCGAGGGCCACCCCAGCTCTTCCGCGGGCCTTGTTGCCTGCCGGGAGGCTCAGCATCCACGGATGCATGCCCGCGGGGGACCCCACGCCCGGCCAGGGAGAACCCCCAGCCCACCGCCCCGGCTCGCTCCCCGCCCGAGCAGGGCTACTCTCTCTCCCTAGCCTCCTCCTCGCCTTTTTCTTTTTTAAATGTAAGTGTATGCAGATACAAAGGCGGTTTCGTAATGCCTCCCGTCTGCAGGAGCCGGGGACCTTGGCTAACCTTTCGAAAAACTGATTGCAAGTGCCTGTTCACAGTCCGTACCGACCGCACAGGGCACCAGGGGAGGGTCATCCTTTCAGTGACAGGCAGAGAGGTAGCCATGGATCCACGGCGAAAGGCCTGCTCGCAGCCTGCCTCCCCAGAAACGCTTCGTGCGAGCGCTTATTCTCTGGCGAGAGAGGAAGGCGGTGGAGGGGAGGCTTAACCCTTTCGCTCCTCGCCGCCAGCCAGGCCGTTCCGAGCCGCGCCGGCCAGCCCGGGGCTGAGGGCAGCTCCCGCCGGGGCCAGGAGCCAGGTCGGGCGCTGGCCCGGGGCAAAGTGTCTCTTCACCACGTGACTGTGTACTACGGGAAGCCCCGGTTTGCATTTTTCTTTATTTTTTCTTTATATTTTTTCTTTCTTTTACCTCTTTTCCTTTTTTTTTTTTTTTTTTTTTTTTTTTACACATAAGGCTCGAAAGTGATGGTGCAGGGAGCTGCATCCTTATCTCGCTCTTCGCTGCCGGTTTAACTCCTTCCTGCAGTCCCAGCACAGGTTCCTTGGGCTGGGGATTGTTTTCTGTTTGGAAACCGGAGACGGGGGGGAGGCTATAGGCAGGGAAGCAATAGCTCGCTCTCTCTGGAGAGCTGCTCTCCAACAGGCAGCGCCTTGAAATCTATTTAAAGAGAGGGAAAGGCGAGGGGGTGGAGGGGGGGAGAACAAAGAGGGAGGAGAGGGCCGAACCAGAGCCAGAGAGAGAGGGAGAAAGCGATGGATCAGCCGGTTTGCAGTGTACATCAAGCTATCACATCTGTATATGCTCTGATCGATGAAAAGGATGGATAATATTTGTCAGCTGTAGACCTTTTTCTTCTCACTTCCCAGGGAAAGGACGAGGGGGGGAAGGAAGAGAGGTAATAGGGAGCTTCAAGGCCAGAGGCACTTCCTGATACAGCCAAATAGGGAAGCAGGGGATTATTACTCTTATTAACTATTTTTATTATTCTACAACAGCCAAAGGGACGATCAGAGGACCGTGCAGCCCTCTCTGCCCGCTTCTTCACTTTCCGACTCCTTTACCCCCCATCCATTTATTTATTTTTTTCTCCTTTTTCTCTCTCTTTTTTTTTTTTTTATTTATCTCTTAAAAAAACCCAACAAACCAACCCTCAGCTGCTTCCTTGCAGGGCTCCGAAAATTTAACCCTTTTCCCGCGGACGCTTGAGATGGGTGAGCACAAAAGCAGACCGCGAAAGCCTTGGACTGGAAAAAAACAAAACCAACACGCGCCCAGCGAGAAGTCAGTAAAACGCACCGTTACACACACAGCGACGTGGTTTGGCTTCAGGGAAGACGGGGTGGGGAGGAAAGCGAGAGAGAGACGTAGCCTCTCTCCACCGCCCCCCGGCTCTGCCAGCCCCTCGCCTGGTGCCTGCAGTTGCACTCTGAGTAAATAGTTCCCACACATGGTCCACATTTTGCACAGCAGCAGCGTGTTTCCTCTCGGTCTCTCGTTGCTGCTCTCCGAGCAAAGAAAAAAAAAAAAAAGAAAAAAGAAAAAAATGAACAAAAAAAAAAGGAGAGAGAGGTTTAGAGGAAGTTAAAAATCAGGCGAGCTGAGAAAAGACTCTGTGTTACACACATCCTGAATGAAAGCGAAAGCCCAGCATTTCGGCCTTCTGAGCTCCAAGCTCTCACCTCCTTAGTAATGTCACTACCATGCATGTTGGACATATCACAGTAATTGCTTGCACCCGGCGAGAAGGGCTCTGGGGCGCTGACAATAGGCGGGCTGGCTGCGGAGCCCTCCCGGGGGGAGGCTGCTGGCGCGGTGGGCCGGGCTGAGCTGTCCTGGGGGAGCGCCCCAGGGATAGACGGGGTGCCCGGCAGCCAAGCCGTGTTTACAGAAACGGCGATGTTCTAACCCTCCTGGCATTTGCGTCCCCTGGGACGGGGGAAGAGGGGATGCTGGTGTGCCGGGCGGGTCCCCCGGGGAGTCACGTCCGTCCCCTCCGTCCTTGTCCCCTCCCCGGGCCGGCAAATCTGTCTGCCCCGCTCCTGGGGAGCTGGAAGCCAGGGTGCCGGAGCAGTGTGTGCCGCTGGGAAACCATTATCCAGCGTCCTCTTTTTCTTCTCCACCCAGGCTCCTGCTCCGTCCCCACCAGCCTCTGAGCCGGGATCAGCCAGATGATCCTCCGGCCGTCGGCTGAGTGGCAGCCGCTTCGTGGGTAGCATTAGGGCTCGGCCACTCCGCGCTCCCGTGACCCCACCGCGTCTCTCTCCCTCCATCGCGGCCCCTTCGGAGCCTGGTGCCCCATCAGCTCTCGTTGTGTGATATTTAAAAGAAGGGTTGCATTTTCCCCAATAGAAGCCCACTCGTTTCCTTGTTGCCAGGAACAAAGCGTACATTCAGAGGGGTGGCTGTTGACGGCTCCCTCTGTATAGCACTGGAAAGCGGGTGGCCTTTGGTTACTGGCAAGGAAAATTCTAATCAGGGTGCTTGTAAGCGGGGCTTTATAGAAGCTTAGTTACAAAAGGCTTACACCAGAGTAATGCAATAACTATAATAACAGCCAGGGAGCCCTAAAGAGGGTGGAATGTGCTTGTGTCTGGATGATTTTCCCCGCTAGCACAGAGAGGGACTGTTTACCGCGAGTGCCATTAAGTATCGCTGGAAACTCACCAACCGCAGACTTATTTCAATATACTTTATTGTTGTATCTGCTCTAAAAGCAGCTTGCTTCGGACGACTTTTAGATCGCCCTAGAGGAGAAGGGGCGAGAGGCCGCCTTCGGGTGTCGGAGGAGGCTCAGAGCGGAGGGGCAGTGACAAGGGTGAGGGAGCTGCGAGCCTGGGCCCGTCCGGGGCGGGTTGACTGGAGCGCGTCCCAGCGGGCAGCGCCGCCGCCGAACAAAGCGGCGATGCGGGTCAGCCCCCCGCGCCCCGCGGCACAAAGCCATCAGGCTCCCGCCCTTGGGGGTGGGCAGCGACGTCGCCTCTGCCGCCCCCCTCGGCTGATGCGGCCGATGGGGCCCCGGAGGGGACGAGATGGGGGGACAAGGGCACGCCCCACCGCTCCGGCCGGCGTCCCGGGGCTCCCCGGGCAGCAGTGACCCCTGTTCCGGCTCATCCCAGCTCTGGCTCGGCGCGGCCGATGGGATCAGCCTCTGCCCTCCGCCACCGCCGCTGCGTGTTGATTTTTCCTGCCCGTCGCCGCCTCTCTGCCGGTACCCGCTGCCCGCCGTCCTCTAGCCAGACCCAGCTACCGCTTGGCCGCCGGCGAGGGGCTGCGGCTCCGGAGGGCAGGAAATGGCTTGGCCGGGGAGCCGGAGCCGTCACCCCGCCGCGCCGCGATGCCAGAGCAGAGGGGAGCAGGATGCGTCCCGGGAGACCGCGCCGGCCCCGGGAGGGACGCGTGAGGCTGGCACAGCTCCACCGCCACCCCGCACCGCCGCTCCCCTGGCACAGTCCACCGCCCCCGCCCCCCCGCCCCCACCCCCCAGCACTCCTGAGCAGACTTTGCAGCCCTTTATTTTAACGGAACAACGAAGCGCGGCGAGCAAACTGCTGTTCCGCGCAGGGCAAGAAAAATGGGTTTTTAATAGGCAAGGTCGGCGTGCTTGGCAGCCGGCCACCGCGGCCGGGGAAATAAACAAACAGAGGAGCTGCGACTTCGGGTCGGAGCAGAAGTTGCGCTCCCAGCAAGAGGAGCGCTCAGCACGGTCTGCAGGGCGAGCATGCAGCCGCGCACGGAGCCGCCGTGGCGAGCATCCCCGGACACACCACCCCCCGCCCCGGCCCCCCACCTCGCCCCGCTCGGCAGCTCCGGGGGCGGCCGCCGGCTTCCCGCGGCCCCGGGACAGGGGATAAACTGCCGCCCTGAGCTGCGGGCGCGGTGCCGCCGGGCTGGCAGCGAGCGGAGGGCAGCTGGCCGCCCTTGTTTATCGCTCTCCGGCGCTGCTGCACGCCTAACCGCAGCCGTGAGGCACGGCCGGCCCCGGGGAGGGAGGCGGGGAGAGATGGAGGGCGGGGGAGCCGGAGCGGCCCGATAGAGAAGCGGCGGCTGGACGGCGTCTGCCGGAGGGTTTCCAGCGTTGCCCGCGGGGCTCCCGCTCCGCCGCCGGGTGGGCCGGGTTCAGAGGTGCCGGCCCCACTGGCCGCACCGCGGGGGCGCCGCGCTCCCGCTCTCGCCGCGCGTTCTGGGCTCGGTGCCGAGCACTCCCGGCTGCCGCTCATCAGCCTCCCCGCTGCCGCCCGCCACCGCCTCGCTTGCTGCCGGCTCTGCAGGAGGCAGGGCAGCGTGGATCCCGCCGTCTCCCCAGCGGCACTTGCTGCCTCGTGGTCCTCGGGGGAGTGAGGAGCTAAGGGGGGCATCAGTTTCCCCGCTGGCCAGCACTCCAGCTCCCTTCCCGAGCTGCCCGCTGGCCCCTGCAGGCCCACTCGGGGCGAGAGGCGGCCCCCATCTGAGCAGGGGCTGTGTAGCCTCTTTGCCCGAGAAAGGCTCGGCGGGCACAGCCACCCCTCCTGCAACCACCAGCTAACCGGACCTGAGAAGTCCTGTTGGCCTCGAGGGAGAGGGAGGCTGGCTTCGTGTGCCCTCAAAGAGGAGGGCAAAGGGAGACGAGGCTGGGGAGCCAAGAGCGAAGTCCAAGCCTGGGGAAACTGGACGAAAGCTCCGGGAGAGGCCGGCAGCCCCCGCCCCTGCGATCACGGCCCTTACGGTGCAGCGGGAGTAGGGGAGCACCCATCGCCGCTTCCCTCGGCTCCCATGGGAGCACAGCCCTAGCTGGAGTCCCAGGACGCTGGGAGGAGGCACGGGGGCGAGCCTCACACCCCAAGATCCCACGGGGCCGCGGCCTGGGCTCCGAGCTCTGTTCCATCGTCACCATCATCCCCCGGCCACACTGCGGCAGAGTCCCCCTGTCACTTCGCCCCCCCCCCCGCAGCTGCTTCCCGCACCGCAGGGCTCGCAGCTGGGAGCGGAGACAACGGGGGCTGGGACTGGGACGGACGCGGGCGGCTGTCAGTCGCGATCCCGCTCCTCGGCACCCGGGCAGCTGCCAGCTTTTTGGCAGATCGCTGTGCAGACGTCTCCCAAGGACTCCTGCACGGGCTGAGCGGGGTCACGGGGAATAACTGATCAGTGCGAGAGTCCAGGCTAAAGGAAGGCAGCTCAGCCGAGCCAGGGAGAGCGGGGACTGGCCAGGGTGGAGGAAAGGGAAAGGTGCAAAGAGCCGGAGGGGGAATAAGCAAAGCCACCAGCCTGCAAAATGCTGAGCTGGCATCACGCCGAGTTGCACTGCAGTCCCGGGAGCCAGGGAAAGGGTGACGGAGAAGCAAAGGAGCAAAGGCTGTCTCTTACAGACCTGGCGTGACCTCTCGCTTAAAAAATTTGGCTTCTCCTTCTAGTGACAGGGTGTACCTGCAGGGTAGTCTCTGCCTTTCTGCCTCCCGTCCCATATTCCAGTACAGTCTAATCCTTGTGTTGTGACCTACAGCAGCGCTCTGATTTATTTTTAATGCGTTCCGATTCCTGTTCCGTTGTCAAGAGATGCATTGAGATTCATTTTCCATCCCCAGCTTTTCAGACTTCTGTTCTGCTGGAGGGACCCGCCAATAGAGTTTAATTCGATTTGATATGATTTAATGAACACCTTTATCTTTTGGGGTTTTTGGTGGGTTTTTTGTTTTGTTTTGTGGTTTGTTGTTGTTTTTTTTTTTAGCAGGAGGATAAAGAATACAACCGCATTCAGCTTTTGCTAAATCAGACACGTTTCCCACCGAAATTCTATCTGGTGACACACACTCAATGTAACATTTCATTAACAACCCCCTTGATATATTGATTTTTAATATTTGTATTAAATGTTGTGTAAAATTGAACTCAGGCGTTAGAAGAGATTGTGCAAGTCACAAGACATGACTCCTACTTAATTGTTATTTCTTTTCAGTCCTGGAACAACAGTTGGAAAGAGGCCAGCGTGGGGGGAGGAAATTCAAAATAAATTCTCCACCGAGGGGAATAAAGGGCAGCGCCCGGGAAAGCGCGGGGGAGATGGGGAGAAAGCGCAGCCCCTGGGGAGCGGGGGCAGCAGGGCCCGGCCTCCCCCGCCCTGTGCTCCCCGCCTCTGCAGGTCCCGCCAGCCCCGCCGGGGCCGTTCCCGCCAGCCCCAGTGCCCCGGGCCGCAGTAGCCTCCTGGCTCCGCGCTTCCTCCCCTGCTCTCCCGGCTTGCTCGCTCCGCGTCGCTTCCCTCCCTCCCGCTCCATATGGTTTCTCCCCTCCTCTTCCTCCTCCTCTTCTTCTCCCCCCTCCATGTTGTATCCGTGACTCTCCCCGCTCCATCTTACGCCTTCGGCCCCCGGGGGAGCGTTTCCCCGCCGCGGCGTGGAGGGGCCCCGCAGCGCTGCCCGGCCCGCCCGGGGTGCATACAGGGTTCAGCCGGGCCAGGAAGCAGCGCGGAGGGGCGAGGGACAGCAGGGAAAGACAGGGGGTCAGAAGAGGGCCGTGGGGATGGGTGCCAGACAAAACTCCCGGCAAGAGAGTTTCCCGAGTGTGAGGAAGAAGAGCTTGAAGAAGTTTATCTTTCCCTTCGCTCCCCCCCTTCTTGTTTTCCTTCTCTCTCTCCCCCCCCAGCCCCGGTACAGGAGGCATTCAGAGATCAACATAATTCACCTGCACCAAAAAAACCTAGCGAGCTATAAAGTAGCTGCTGATCCTCCGCTTAGACTAGTGTTTAGCCGTTCATGCATCACGAGTGTCAAATAAATGCCTGATTGAGGCCCTCAGCGGAGGAATTAGCTTTCCTTGTGCTGCAAATGCATAATAGAGAAAGTGCTGAGGCATCCTCCCCGGAGTTAGCGCGGGCTCCACTCCCTGAGCTCCTTGTTTCGGAAGCTTTCCCTCCCGCAACCCGGCTCCGACCCCTCCGCCCATCGCCCCTGCTTATCAGCACGCCCAGCTGGCAAGAGGCAAGCGGAGACCTTCGCGGGAGGGGGTGCCGGGGGCGGAGGGAGCAGCCGAGCATCTCCCCCCGGTGCCCGGATTGCCGGCGCTGAGGGGGACTTCGAGGGGAGCTCCGAGGGGAGCGCTGCCCGCGGGCCGCGACGGCGGGAGGGGGGGGCTCCCCTCGACGAGCTGCTTGTCGCTTGGACGCCCTTCTGCGCTGGGGGCCTCCTTCTGCCCGCGGGGCACGACCCAGCCCCCAAGTTTGGTGGCGAGGCCGGAGGGGAGCTCGGCTGGTGCAGCGCTGGCTCCTCAGCCCCGGCCGCCCAAAGTGGCTCTGGGTTGGGCTCGGTGCCCGGACGGGGCCGAAGGCTCCCCGGGCAGGGGCTGCTGCCGGCGCTGGGCTGGAGGCCGAGGCACACAGGGGTTAACCACGTCGCGGCCGGGAGGAGCAATTAAAGTGCACGGGGCTGCAGATGCTTTTCAGGCCTCGGTGTCTACCGTTTTAAATTAAAAAAATGCACCCGGCCCGACCATGCACCAGTGACCTGCAATTTCCCCTTCTTTTCAAACTGAAATATGGCCAAACTATCTTCAACTTAGGGGCTGGGGACGGAGGCGGGGGAGGCTGGGGAGGGGGGGCGGGAGGAAATCGCTCTGGGTTGAGATCTCTGTGTCAAGTTTCATCCCCTCCTGACATTTCTGGCTCCGTGCCAAAGTCCTGAAAATGGAAAATTGGGGAAGGGCGGGCAGTGCTGGCGGGGGGGTTGGGGTGGAAGGCGGGGGGGGGGGGAGCGGGCCAGACCTCTCGGCGGAGCGGCAGTAGCGAGAGGCTCTGGCCAAGAGGGATGCATGAGCGAGCCCGCCTGAGCGGAGCGCGGCGGCATCTTCCGCCATCCGTTCCGCCGCCCAGGAGCCGCCGGCCGCTGCCATTGTTACCGGCGGCCGATGCAGGGACCGGAGCCTTCGCTCCAGCCACAGACAAATAGCCCTTGACAGCGTCTCTTCGCACCCACAGCTCGGCAGATTGCACTCAGTGGACGGCCGCAGGTCTGTGTCGCTCCCTTTCGCGGGAGTCCCTTTAAATCACCGCTCCCCCCATCCTCACCTCTCCCGAGGGATGCTCCCGACCTCCCCCACCCTCCGGCTCCGCACGCCCTCCCCCACGCGTTTCCTCTCCCGCAGCCGGCTGCGGCCCCGCTGCCACGGCTCGGCACAGCGCGGAGGCACCGGTCCAGCGGGGAGCCACACCAGAGGGGGAGAGAGAAAAGTCTCTGCTGAAAATACTTTCGGCAGGCAGCATCTTTGCCAGGAGGGGTCTTAGCGCTGGGTCTTTTGTCTTGAGGCCTTCTCCTGCGTCCCCCCGGGTGGCTGGCGGGTCTCCCGGCAAAAGCCTCCAGGGAAAACGCGGAGGGAGTTCCGGGGTGTTGCCCGGGGCACCAAACGCCCCGGCCCCCTGCTACCAGCGCCCGGCCGGCACTGCTCCAGGTTCTCCCGGTTCTCCTCTCCCACCGCAGGAGCCGAGGGGCTCGGGGTGAGTCCTGCCCTCCTGAGCCCCGTCCCCTCGCGTGGGGAGCGTGCCAGCAGCTCAAGGGGGGAGTCCCTCACCAGTTGTGGTGCCCCCCTCCACGGGACATCCCGTAAAGGAGGACGGGGGACAACTCCGGTAGCCAAAGCGCTACTTCCAGCGCACACACCCCCCGCTCGGCAGCACTGGGACGAAGCGGCCGGGACTGTGCGATCTGGAGCCCCTGGCACCTTTTCTGGGCCGGCTGCCCGCGGAGCGCCGCGGGCGCTTGCGAGCGGCTCGGCATGAGGTGAGCCCGCACTTAATTTCTTCCAGCATCCCTTTCTTCACCCCCCGCCCCAGCCGAGGCCGAGCCGGTGTGTGTGTGCGAGTCGAGGTTATCGCCAGCCCGAATCATTATTTCTAGGCTGGCTGCCGGGAGAGTCTCTCCCAGGTGGAGACGGTGCGAGCGGCCCGTTCCCAGAGAGACAAAGGCGGGAGCCCGGGTTGCAACCGGAGCCCCGCAGCGAGGGCAAGTGCGGGTGCTGCCGCCTGGGCTGGGTTTGGCTGGGCCCCCCCGGACTCCGCCGCCGGCGGTGGGGCCGGGCCGGGGCCGCGGGGTGCCGCCGCCCCCCAGGGCAGAGCGAGCTGGGTTTTCTGAGCGCGTCTTTCCAGTTACACTGAATACACTTTTTTTTGGGCGATTGTTTTCCCTTTCCACTTGTTTGTCTCCTGCTAGCCTCGTAAACTGCCTCATGATTTATTACCTAGGCTAAATGCTTAATTTGTGAATATGAAACAGATTAAAAGGAGATCGGCGTATTTTAGCAGGCAGGCCAGAGCAAAGCCCGGCAGCTGTTTCGAGTTTGTAGGCATCTCCAACCTCGTGTAAAGCGGGCCAGCCTGCTAGTGATCAACGGGGTATCCCCGGGCTCTCTCCGAGAGGCCCACTGCCGCTGGCTCCCTGAGGGAGGGGAGACGGGCGGAGGGACGGGTGCTGTGGGTTGTTTTGGGTTGTTTGTTGTGGGTTTTTGTTTGTTTGGGTTTTTTTTTTTGGGGGGAACACGACACTAGTGCCGTCCGTCAAAGCGACAACCGCGGCTTTGGGATTCGGGACCCACAGCGTCCCAGCTGAAGGCGGGCTCTGCCGGCGGAGGGCCCAGCAGGCACGCAGAGGGTTAACGACGACTCTGCCCTCTCCTTCAAAGGACTCACTCGAGATAGAGTAAATACGACCGGGGCGGGGGCGGCGGGAGGGGGGGGTGCCGCTCAGGCCACATGATGCAAAAGTAAGACAAGCACACTCCGGAGAACAAAGGCTTCCTCCCCTCTTCCTCCCCCTCCCCCCCAAATCTGTCTTAATTCTGCAAGTAAACTTGAGCAGCTATAAAACAAAGGGGAACGATGGAAGTTATGGCCAAGGGATAATCAAAATAAATACCTTTGATGCAGTCCAAGCACGTACTCGGTATTTTCTGGAGCACCCGCCACTACCCTCAGCCAGACGGGACATCGCGGACTGTCCCCACGACAGAGTGACGTGCTCTGCCGGGGTTGTGGCTCGGGCCGACTTAAGCCACGTTCAGCAGCCCAGCACCACTTCGCAGCCCTGGGGCCCATCAGGGCTGGTGCCGGGACCAGCAGCAGCGGGGTGTCCCACGGGACCGGCTCGCCGGGAGGACTGTGGGGCCGGGAGACCGGTGCTGCGTGCCCGGGTCCCCGAGGAGGCCGTGAAACACGGCATGGGGCTGGGAGCGATGTTTGGCTCCGCAGCGAGCTGTGCCCTGCCCTGGCCCAGAGAGAGCTCGACGGGAGCACCCCACACACACACCCGGTGATGGCCCCGGCCCTAGGTCATGCAAATGACACCTCCCTGCTCCCGACTGCCCTGCGTTTGCAGACCAAGCCAGCTACTTTCATACTTTCACCAGCGCCCCGGAGCAATTCCCAGCCGCAGTGCCCCATAGAGCCTGCTAGCTTCCCTCTGCCCCCCACCTTGGCTCTTGGAGGAGGTTTTAATACATCGCGGAGCAGAGAGGAAGCGAAGGGGGAAAGCAGCCAGCCAGCAGCCTGTGCAGCCAGCAAGGATGCCGAGTACGAAGCATTGCTGCTAAGCCCAAGAGCCAGAGAGAGGCAACAATTTATAACCTGCCCTGTACCTCTGAGCACTGCTGAAGAACCCGGGGCAAGAGCAATGTGTCAGTCCCGCCGGGGCACAGCAGACAAGGCTGGCTAGGAGGCAAATGACTCATGTGCCTATCTTGCACCTCCAGCGGTTGTTCTGGTGCTGCAGACACACCTGGTGTTGGAGCTGTGGAAGGAGAGGGAGACAGGAACAGACTCTGGGCAGAGCATGGGGTCGAGGTGTGGGCTGGCACACGTCTGCCAGCAAGAAGGAGAGCAAGAGACAGTGCAAATGGCATTCAGAAAGATCCTTCTGTGTGTGCATGTGTGCAGATGCCCAAGTAAGTCTTGTCTGTGGAATGTTGAATATAAGCTGTGGCTCGGAAGCAGTCCTGAAGGTACACATGAGTGAGGGCTTGGGGAAACCCCCTCCCGTGTCAAGGAAGCACCTGAAGGAACAGTACAAGAAAAACAATAGTGGATGTGTGTCTACACAACTGTTTCAGGTTGGCTTGAGACAAGGTCCTTCTTCCATCTTTGAGACAAAGTTTGTGGCAAACCAACACTGGAACCCATTTCCCAGGGTTTGGCTGTGGTTGAAGGGTCGCTGCCTTGTGTCAGGAAAGATATTACATAGGTATTATACATCACCACTGTTCCTAGCCCTGGGCCTTGTTGTTCACTGACTGAAAGTAGAACTGAAAGTTTTGAGCAGCCTGGAAAGCAGAAGGCAAAAATGGCCCCAGGGTCTCCACACCTCTCAGTAGGTTCTGCACAGAGCTGTTCTCTCATTAGGTACCTCCAGCATTTTAGCAGGGAGAGAAAAACACAGGCTTGTGTCATCATAAGATACAGTGCTTTTCTCTTCCTCCAGTATACATAACAAGACGCCAGAAAAAAAAAGACAGTGGCAATGGAAAAAGAAAAAATACCTTTCCAACTTGTTGTTTTGGCCTTTGCAGTCATCCTTACCTCAGGGAGGACTATGGTCACAATGTTAAGCCTTGGTTGCACTACTGAAATCCACCATGCTAAAAGTCACCTGGTCCCTCGAGCGCTCTTGTAAAGCACTCCAGATCCCCATAGAAAATAGTTTGCATGTGCTTAAAACTATGTGAATTGGATTTTCTTCCAACAGTACATAATGCCAGTTTCAGCCTGATCCCATCTGGCTTTCACTGAATTAACACCTGGATGGATCTAAGTCCAAAAGTCTCAGACCAAAGTGGTTCAGATACTCCTCCTGCTGCTGTCCCTCGCTGCCCCAAAGGCATTTTCAAATCTCCCTGGAAGTGCTCTTATGTGGCAATAGCTAAGCTTCAGAAACAAAGCATCAGAGAAAACTAGTAAAGCACAATGGGCAAACCCCAGTGGCTTGGAGCAGTTGGCAGAGACACCAAAAGGTATCAAAGCTTCTTGAGTTTGGAGCACAAGCACACGCCAGGCTCCCTACATTGCCCAGCCCCTTCCTGACAGCAGCATCCAGCTGCAGGCACCCCATCCCTGCCAGCCTGCAGACCTTCCTCCAGCCAGGCTTACGCCTTTGACATTTGCCCAGTAACAGTTTGTCAAGTCATAACATCTACCTTTTGCACTGCTTTGTACCATCTTGCCACCTTCAGAACACTCTCAAGAAAGGGAAAAACTTTCAAAAGTCCTGTCACTGAACACTCTTAAAAGACCTTGACATGACTACCTAAATGTTGTCTTCATGTTCTTAGAACCTCTGCTATGCTGCCTGTCTGGGCTCTGTGTGGCGTATGACTCTGCCTTGCATCATCTAATGTAGCATGGCTATCATCTAACACATAACAGCAGGGAGAAGTTTTGGACTAGGGTAAGGCTCAGGAGGTGTAGAGATAAATTGGGGGATCGACATATGCTAAATTTCAGTGGTATTTTATCTTTCCAGGCTCACAAGTATTGTGTTACCTGACAGCAGCGTTATTCTGCTGGGCACTCTATAGGCACAGAAGGCAGATTGTTCCTACCTGCCCAAAAAACAGAAGCAAAGCTGTAAAAAACAGAAGGGCAGATGACCAGGAGGGTGATGCTGGTGGCACAGGGAGGCAGATGAGCTCCCAATTTCAGCCACAGGCTCCATTGCTTCAGCTCTCTGAGGCCACTGCTCTCAAACCCTGCGTCCTGCAGTTAGAAGAGAACAGTGTGTGTTTGTATGCGTGTGTTCATGTGAATGTAATTTTGTTTCTACATAATGTGGATTATCTTTTAGTGGCAAATCTGTTCAGGGGTTTTAGATAAAAAGAGAAATCCTGCAGCCATTCCCTCCCTGGGAAAGGGCATGTCTTGTCCCTTTCTCTGCTCCTTTCTCTGAGCCATCCCCAAACACCCTTTTTCCTAGCTCAGCATCTGATCTCACCTTGAGAGCTTCCCTGCTCTTAGGGTGAAGTGCCCTCACGAAGGGAACAGGGGAAAATGCAAGGGGTAAGGCACTGCAGGTGAGGTGCTGCTCAGATGAATGGGGGGAGAAGGGAACTGGGGTGTAGGGAGAAGTGCCCCCGAACAGCATTGCTTTGGGTGGTGCTAATGGGGGGGTTACATCCCCACAACTCCCCAGGAAGCCCTTCTTGGCACAGAGATCAGGTGTGCCATAGGTGCAGGACACTGAACAGTCTCCCTTATTCCGAACCCCAGTATGAAGGCAACCTTGTCAGGAAAGAGAGCTCCATTGATTTAAATGCAAAATTACCCTCCTGCAGATTTAATTTCCCAGGCGAGGGCTGTGCAGGCTCTGAAAACATGAAAGTTGTTGATGTATTGGTTCAATTAATTTTTAAAATAAGTTTGAATGTCATTTGTTTCAAACTTGATAGGAAAGTGCTCTAGATCTTTGCAAGCAAATACTGAGGTGAACGTGGATGGGGTGTGTATTTCACACAGCCTTGAAAAGAGGGCTTCAAGGTTTAGTACCAGGCCTCTGCAAAGGGATGAGTGAGACCTGTGATGAAAGAAAAAGACCTGAACATCTGTATTTGCTAAGTGGCACTGGCAGCAGCCAGCCAGCTCGCAAAGAAGAGTAGACGTTCGGGTGTGAGGCCCAGTGGAGATTGCTGGGTCCCTGGTGCTTTTTAAAAGGAAATAATAGCATGTGGGGGAACCCCTTCTGGTGGCCTTGGCTCCCATGACCCCCTCTGATGTATGATATTTAAACAAGGAAATGTCAATATTGGTTTTCTACATACAGCCTCGTTCTGCTCTCCATGAAAACTAATGACAAACCTGTTGGAGGGTTAGAGGAGAGAAGACCCCAAAACAGTTGCTCAGGCTCAAATGCTGTTGGCTGCAATAGCCTGGAAGGAAGAAGGAGCAGGTTGTCATGAGTAGCTGGGCGATGTGTGGTTGCAGGTAAATTAGAAAGAAGAGAAGCAATCCCATCCTGCAGCATGCAGTGCCTCAAAGCTGCAGGGCTGATGGTTTGAATGGTTTGAATGATTATTGCTTTTAAAATTATAAATTGCATTTTGGTACAGCGAGCAAGGATAATGTGCAGCTTACTAGAATTAAGTGCAACTCAAGGGTGTTTTGTTATAACAAAGGTGACTTCTCTGTGCTCTCTTTTTCATGGTTGGGGCTAGCAGAAAATTCGATTTAAACCCGATGACTATCTAGCAGTGGTTTTGAAAAGGAATGATGCCAGTTGCATGAGAAGATATCCATAAAGTGGGCCATCAGATCTATCTTCTGATACACGTATCCTCTGAGGTAGGAAAGTGTAAGTCATAGGAAGGGAGGGCAAGTGTCTCTGACTCATAGTAAAACAAGGGCACGTGGAAATTATAAATGGAGGGCTGCTGCTAGCAGGACATGAAGGCTGTGCCATGTGTCATCGGAAAACATTTTTATTGTGGATAATTCAAGCTTAAAGGGGCAGTTGTGGTACAACTGTGTCAGAAAGAACGTGAGGTGGGGCATGTACACAAAAGCAACTTAACCCTTAATTTTGTGCAGCGTTCATCTTGGTGCTGGTTTATGCGGGCTGGGACTCTCCACACGTTGCAGTAGCAGCTTCAAGATCCTCTAACATAAAACGAACTTCATCATAGTTCACCTCAGGATAAAAAAGTGTAGCTACACAAGCTCTACACTGTATTTGCACCATGTCACTGGAGGCAGTAACAGAATAATTGGTCTATGAGTCCCTTAATCAGCTCTGTGCAGATGGAGAATCGCTCCTCTATGGGGAACAACTTTCCCGGGCAGGTGGTAGCTGCTTTTCTACTAGAAGGTGCCCATGGCACAGGCTCACAATGCTCACCTGGTCTCCAGCATGTGCCATGACCTCTGATAGGGCAGAGATGACAATGGGAACAGCCTGGGAAACTAAGCAAGCTGAAAGATGCTGTGGGCCAGTCTGATTTTCTTTGGCGGGACAAGCAGCTTTGGTCTGATGTTTCACTGTGACATCATGATTAATGTGAATGTCCGCTGGGACTACAGAAAAAGATCTATAATTTGAGATGAAAATAAATAAAGGACTGTTGTTCAGGTATGAATCTTACTAGGGAAAACAGGAATTGTATATGAAGCTGAGGTCCAGCCATTTCCAAGACTGTGTCTATCCTATCACATTTTCTGATTCTGAAGATACAAATTATACGGAAAGGGATCTTTGGGGCATAGACTGTTTCACCCTCGTTATACAAGGCCCAGCACAAACCAGTCTTAGCTACAGCTGAGGCTTTTGGGAGCCAGTCTCACCCAAAAAATCCAGGGCATCTTGGCTACAACTCAGGCCACCTCTCATGCAGAACAGAGCCCAGGCTTGCAGCACCCAGTGCAATGGCACTCACTGCATGCAGTATTCCCTGGTGTAGCTTGAGAAGACCAGAGATTGGGAAAGTACTAGAGCAGTACAGATAATGCTTCTGTAACACATGGACCTTGGGCCTCCAAGATCCTGCTGTTCCTTGCTGCCATTGCAGCAAGGCTATCTCAGAAGCTGAGTTAGATTGGAGAACAGGTGTGCATCACTAGGACAGACAGAGGAAGAACAGCTCCTGTTTATCAGAGGACATGTTTCATCCAGTATTTAGTGGGACAGCTCTACCTTGCTTAATGTCCATCTTATGGAGCAGATGTTCATGTTAAGTTGGATGGGGAATGGGCGTGGGTGTGAAAGCAGACCATTTGCCATGGTTGAAGCTGTCTGGAACTATCCGGGGAAATGGGTCTCAAAACTGAGTCCCACCATGGCCACTGAAAGGACTGAACTACCCTGAGCCTTGCTGGAATTTAACTGGGGCATTTGCACTGCAAGAAAGGAAGAGGGGAATGAGGGAATGGTGTAGTGGAGCTCTGTCTATGCACTCCTCTGGTAGTGCATAGCCAGGGATAGTGTCCTTGAGAGAATATGAAGCAGTTGCATCTTACTGACAAAAGGCGGAAAAAAAAAAAAAGCCCTATGAAGGCTGGGGCTGATGAGGCACTGAAAAAACCCCAGCTAGAAAAACTAAGCTAGTTCTGCAGTTTGGTCAAGCAACTCTCAGCATTGTGAATTTGGTGAACACTAGTCTGCATGAAGACAGCTGACTTTTTAAATGGGGTTTTAATAAAGTCAGTATTGATATCTAATAAAGGTAATCTGCATAGGGTTTTAAACAAGTGAACTTATTATGCCATTAAGGCTTCTGACATGAATGAGACCATTGCTGGAATACTGTGTCCAGCTCTGTTGTGGTATTTACATGTTAAAAGTGCCTTGGCAAATTAATACGGGATCAGAAAGGAGCTACAAGAGTGATTCAAGGTCTGGGAATCGCATCTTATTGCAAAAGACTAAGAAATCCCATCTATTAATTTATCCAAAAGGAGGCTATGACTTGGTTTGATCATAGTCTTTAAGTGCCCTAAGTGTCTCTATGGGGAGATTTCTGATAGTAGAGATCTCTTTAATGTAGCAGACAAAGGCATAATGAGGTCCTATGTTGGAAAATGAAGCTCTATGAATTCTGAGCATTAGGTGCATTTTTTTTTTAAATTAGTGAGGGGACATAACCACTGGAACAAGGCACTGAGGCAAGCAGTGGGTTTTCTGTTACTTAAAAGTCTTCAAAGCAAGATTGGATGCCAGGTTAAAAGCTCAGCCAGAATTTATGAGTCTGATACAAGAACGTCTGGCTGAAATTCACTGGCCCATGATATGTAGCAGGTCAGACCAGCTGATCGTAACGGTCAGTTCTTGGTTTAAAAAAAAAAAAATCTATGAGTTAGGTATTTCAGGCCCCCTGAGCTTGAAGGTCTTGCAGGAATGTATTAGAAGTTTAATCATTTAATTGTAAGCAAGCAGGGCGATTGCCTTTCTTTTTCAGTGTTTTGTTGGTTTTTTTTTCTATTAATAAGACTTCTTTTCCAAGAGCTTTATAGGCACCAGAGTTAAGCAGCTGTTATCAAACATGACAACATTTTAAAAACAGTTCAAATAATTCTTCTCACGTTTGCTCAGCTTTGCTTTGCAGCAGCAAAATTTCATGAATGTTACATCTACCAATGCTTCTCTAAATGGAACCGCACATTCCAGCCAAATAAAAAAAGCAGCCTACATACTTGGAGTAGTCCACTTACTCCATGCTCTCCTTCACATGCACCCCTTCGTCTCACAGATACGTTGTTGCAGGCTTTCTTTCCTCACGGTGCTTGAGGAGAGCAGGGAAGAAGGCCATCGTTTTCTAGTGCAGGCCCCTCAGATAGGTCAGAATCCATTGTCTGTCACAGGAGCGCTTGGCCTACAGAGGTCCTGGCTTCTCCGAATGAATGGCAGGGAAAGGGAAAAGGATATTAAGGAGACACCTGGTATTCCTGAAATTATGCAAGCTGTTAACCTTCTTGAGGTTGCATAAAATGGCCTCCAGCGAATGGTCAGAATGTTTTCCTTACACTGGAGGAGTAGTTGAGTAGTTTTCAAGACAGCACAAACTTTCTAAATATCTCTTCGAATGGAAAAAAAAAAGAAAAATAAAATCTCAGCCGCGGCTCTCGGGAGTCTTGAAAACCATATCCACGGTTGTGTGGACATACTCAACCTAGGATACTTTCAGTGCCTCGTTAGTCTCCGCTATCAAAACTGAAACAAGGGGTGGTAGGAGCGCAGCAAAAAAAGGAGTTAAAAATCTCTCGGGGACTTTGCTCCTGTGGGCTGGAGTCCTCACCCGCTCCCTCCCGCTCTCCCTCAGCCTCGGCTTCCCAACCCCGCAGCTTTTGATGTGCAGGCAGTGAATCAGAGGGACGAGGCGCCGGGGCTGGGGGAGCCGCTGGCCGGGGCGGGGGACGCCGCTGCCTCCCGGGGCGCGGGAGGGGAGGTCGGCGGGGAGCCGAGCAGCAGGGGGAAAGGTGAACCCGGAGCCGAGCGGGGCACAAACCCATTAGTCGCACATAACTTGGGAAGACGCTTGGCCTCGCCATGACAACCACTAGCTCGGGCTGCTCCCACGTCCCGCCGTCTCCCCTGAGAGCCCCTTCCCTTCTTCAGGCGTTTGGGGAATGCGGGGCTGGAGAGACGAGCCCGGTGCGGGTAACAAAAGGGGATGAATGGAGCTCTGTAGTTCACTTTACGCGTCCGAGAGGCGTTTTCATGCTCCGTAATGAGAAGGGATAATTCCGAGGAAGTTCAGATCAAAGGGGAGACCATCCCGTACATTTGCATAATTGCCGGATTTCGGAGCAAGGGCAGCCGAGCGGCGGCTGGCCAACCTGGGCACCGCACCGGGGGCTGCTCCTCGCCTCGCCCAGGGGCACCGCGGAGGCCCGGAGAGGGGGAAGGCTGCAGAGCGTGGTCCCGCGGGGGAGACAGTGAGGCCTGCCCTGGGAGCGGGGATGAGGCCGCCGGGGTGCTGGGGCACAGCTACGGTGCCCGACGGCAGGTACCTCACGGGGGCTCCGGAGGCCGAGGATCCCCCAGACCGCGGCCAAGAGGTGTCCAGGTCCCCGGAGACCTCCCCCTCTGCCCTTTTCGCCCCGCTGCTGCGGTTGTGAAGGTGGTGCCAGTAGGGATCAGTTCCTTGCTCCCACCCGGCGACATCTCCGCCGCGGAGCCAGCACGTCGCCTTCCCGAGCGGCTGGCGGGTGGCTCCCGGCCCGGCGGCTCACACCGCCACCAGCGAGCGGGGATAAAGGGATTAAACGGCACGCTCGCTCCGCCGGGCGAAGGGGACACACACACACATACACACGCACGCACACACTTGGCCGGCTCCAGCCTCCAGCTCCCGCCGCACGCCTCCCCAGCCGCCTGCACCCCCGGCCCCGCGGCGCTGCCCCCGGCCCCGCGGAGCTGCCCCCGGCCGCCCCCAGCGGCGCGAAGCACCGGGAGCGCGGTGCCTCATTGTTCCCGTAACCAGCCGGGGCTGCCGCAGGCGGCGGCTGTGCTCGGAGCCACGGGGCTCGCCGCTGCTGCTACCGGGGCGGGGATGCCCGGGGACACCCTTTTCAGCCATTTTAAAGCGGCCAAGCTGGCATCTCGCCGCGGGTGTCCTAGCCTCCTCTCTGCGGACCCCCCTCCGCGCCAGGCCGGAGATATCGGGGGGCTCCCTCCCCGCCCTGAAGCCGACACCGCCCACACACGTCCCGCACTTGCGGTCCCCGCGTAAAACTCCACCCCGGTGCTCAGCGAGGGCACCGCGGTTCCTCCGAGCCTGTCCCGGGGGTGCATGCGGCCAGCTCCAGCCCCGAACTCTGGTCCCGCTCGGCTGGAGCCAGCTCCTGCCTCAGCCTCAAGCCAGAATGCAGCCGGACCCTACCCCTGCCCCGTCTCGGGGTTCAGCCAGCCTCAGGCCGGGATACAGCCTCCCCCGGGGGAGCCACGGCTTCTCCCCGCATGGCCGGGCCCGGGCGGGCTGGCCGGGCGCCAGGAAGGTGAGGTTAGCCTTGGAGCTAGCTGGCGGATGGTATGTTATTGTGAAAAGCGAGCGGGGAAGGCAAACAGGAGCATGGCACCGTATAGGCTCGCCACGTGACTGAAATGTGTTTATCTCGCCCCGGAGAAGCCGGGCTGCCTGCGGAGACCAACCTTGCTTTCATGGCACAAGCACAACTCCCGTGGCTGCGGCCGGGGCTGAGCCCTGCCAGAGAGCAGAGACCGTTTGTGTTTGCTTTTGCTGTCGCTTCGGCCCTTATCATTTGCCTTGTCATTTATCACCAAGCTCTCCTGGTCTCCCTCTCCCTTGTCCCCCCACCTCCTTCCCCGCTGCCTCCCCCAGAAGGGAAAGGACTGCGAATCCGTCTGAGGAGTGAGACGTGGGAAGAAGGGTCGGATGGAGATGTGGCTGGGGCCTGGGGGGCGGGGGGGGGGGGGGATAAAAAGCAGCTGCGTGCAGAACAAAGGTGCTGGAGGGTGGGTTTTGGTTGTGGAGCAGAACCTCGTAAATGGGAGATTTCCGTTCACAAGACTCCGCTTGCAGTTTCTGTCCTGCCCTTGAACTGACAAGTGAATATCTGCGTCGCAACCAGAAAGTAAATCACGCCGAGCCTGGCTCGGGGAGGGAACACAACGCTTCATCGGTTGCTAAGTGCGGAAAAGTGGAAGATTTCAGCTTTCCAGCGCAGCCCCGCTTCTCAGATACAATATTTACTTTGGGAGCCCGGCGAAATGCGCTCAGTGTTTATTACAGAGAGTGCCGGAGCAAGCTCGCATTTGCGTGATTAGGAGCAAGCGGAGGACCCGCCGTGGTGCGGAATATCAAAGGGAGACCGCCTTGGCAGGGCTCCCAGGCAGGGCTTTACTGGCACCCGCGGGATTCCGTGGGGCCGGGCGAGCGCGGCCCGGGCGGCGGCGGCTGCCGCTGCTGCTGCCCGGGCACGGGGGGGGGGCAGCAGGCCTTCGCGGGAGGCCAAACGCGAACGTTGTTGCTGCCGCTTCTCCGCCTTAACGAGGCGCGGGGCGTTCGCCCCCCACACCACCCCCACCGCCCCCCATGCCCCGGGCTGCAGCGGCAGGGTTGGGCCGGGCCCTGCCCGCAGGCTCTGCGCCTCGCAGCATCAGCTGCGTCCAGCCGGCCGGTAATCTCATTAGTGCCGTCGCGTTTGGGGAGAAAAGCAGCCGATGTCCACGCCCGGCCTCCGGAGAGTAGACAAAGGTCTGCGAAGCAAGGCCCCGCGGCCGTGCGACGGCGGGCCTGCCCTGTTAATGTTCAACCGGGAACGGGGGAGCCCTGCCTCTCTCCCCGGCTCCGCGCCGCGGGGGCGCTGACCCCCTCCCGTCGCTGCAGACCAGGCTGCACCGAAGCCGGTCCGAGGCAGCCTCTCCATCTTGGCCCGCCGTGATATTTTCTCCTTGGAAATTATGCTAAAATAACATTTGTGTGCACGTTAATGATTTATTTATGGGGCTCATAACGCTCACATTCTCGCTGATATTTGTCTAGGCGAAGGACCAGCTGCGAAATGCCCCGCAGCTGTAGCCAGTGCTAGAACAGAGTGCCTTGGAACCAGAAATCAATGCTCCTGAAATGAACAAGTGGACAACTTATTAGGCTCAGTCACTCCACACACCGTCCCCTGATAACGAATAGATGAAGTAGGCGCTGGAGAAAGGACGTGTCTGGGAAGGCCACACATGCCCACTCTTTCGCGACGGGGCCGGGAAATTCCGCGGGGTGCAACCGGCCGCACGGACATCCCCGAGCAGGGCAAGGGCTGCCACCAAGCACTCACGGACGGCCTGGGGTTAGATGGTCATAAATACAGCCGTGCGCCCGAGAGAATGGCTTCAGGAGTAATTGATAAAGGTGTCCGGTTTCCCTGCTGCTCCAGAAAGCACAACCGACAGGTTCAGCCAGATCACGTAATCGTGGTGTCTCTGCCTGGAAACAGTCGCGCTAATTTTGAATTTTTACCATCCACGGGGAGGAAAAATACTTGTCCTCCCGCAATGCAAATCCTTACGCAAACAGATCTGCGGGCACACAGGGAGCCGCTGCAACCCTGACCTGCCAGCCAAGAGTCGCTGGCCTCGGATTCAGAGCGGCTGGCCGGCAGCAGCACGCCCGAAAGCACACAGGATCGTGCAAATTCATCGGCAGCCACTCGCAACTCGCTGCTGCTTGAAAAAAGTCCGAGCAGGAGCCTGCGGTTAATCTCCGAGGCCTTCATGCATCCCTGGCGAGCAGCGCCCCAGCGCTAAGTGCAATTAACATAACAGACACTAAAATAGGAGAGAGCGGCGCTGAATTTAATTTGCAGATTAAAAAAAAAAAAAAGAAAAGAAAAAATAAATTAAAAAACCCCAACAAATTAGCACTCAGAGAGGCCTGATGATGAACGCGGAGAGCGGGGTGGGGTGGAAGGCGGTGGAGCGGCCTCGGAGAAGGACCGCGGCCGGTCCCGCGGACCCGTTCTGGGAGCTGGGACCACCGTAGTGCGCGCAGCGCCGTAAAACATTGCAAGACAGGTAAACTCCGTCAGGGATGCTTTCCGCCGCGCCACCCAAGCGCGGCTCCCCCCGCCAACCCCCCGCGGGTGCTCCCGCGGCGACCGGGGCAGCCTCTCAGCGCGACCAGGTCGTCGGCGCGGGCAGCACCTCCCGGAGCCTCCTTCCTGCCCCCCCCCGGCAGGCACACACCTCGATGCGGCTCGCTTTCCTGCCCCCGCTGCTTTGAGGGAGATGGAGGAAATAGATGGAGGAGGGGGGACGACACGGCCGGGTAACCCCCTCCCCGCTTTTCCTCACTCCCCCTCGCCCCCCTTGCCTTCTGCAAACTGCCTCCCATTAGCAGCAGAAGTTCACGAGAGAGCGAGACATAAAGAGAGGGAGATCGAGGTTTCCGAGAAAAGGGTGAGATGAAAATTGCGAGGTAGAGATAAAAAGAAAGATAATCGTCGCAACAGAGGGACCCACCGATCGGCCGGGAAGCTGGTGGTATCCGGCCGGGGGAGCGGGGGGGAAGGAAGGGAGAAAAGAGGGCTTTAAAAAACTGGAAGCCAAAAGCTGTTGGGGAGGAAGTGTAAGCCGAGAGGGAGGCTGGGGGAGGGGAGAGAGCGCCATCTTTTCATGTCACAGTCACAGAGACAGTGCTGGGCTCGGCCACGGCGTCTCGGTTTCTTTTTAACAGCGGAAAACGTGCGATTAGCAGGCAGACGGGCGGAGACTACCAGCTCTGCGCGCACACAGCCCGCAGCTCTGTCTCCGCGCCGTGTAATCCCAGCGCTCAGCCCTCCTTCACCCCCTCATTAAAAACCCGGAGATTTCCTCCTCCGCTCTCCGAGGAAAACAACGCCTGCCACTGCCTGAACCCGGGCAGCACCGCCCGCCCGCCCGGGGGCCGCCCGGGGGCCCCGCGCTCCCTGCCGCCCTGCCTGGCCTTGCCTGGCCCGGCCCAACCCTGCCCGACGGGCTGCTCAGTCCCCGCCGCTCGGCCCCTGCCTCCCCGCGGGAGGCTGATGTTTTCCCCCCATCCCAAGGGGCCGTCACCGCGGGGGCACAGGGCAGGGGGAACGGCAAGCCGCAGCCCCCCCGTCCCCCCCCCCGTCTCCGGGGGTTGCCGCTCCCGCATTGCCGAGGCGGCTGCTCGCCGCTTTTACCACCCCGCGCCCTCCCTTTATCCGTCCCAAGGGAGAGGGTGGGGTGCGCTGAGCTGGAGCTCCCCGCGCTGGGGCCGGCGGCGGGGAGCGGGGCCGGCGTCCCCCAGGACCCAGGGATCCCGCGGCGGAGCCGGGCACCACCGCCCACGGCCCCATGAACGGCGCTTTATTCCACAGCGTTCAAACCCCTCATTGTGTTTGGCAGAATCACCTGCCTCCTCCGGAGCCGGGCGATTAATTTAATGCGATACAGAGCGCCTTCCGTCCGGGCCCCGCCTTAGCGGGGAGATCTCCGCCGGGCTCTCTCCCCGCAGCCACGGCGGGGAGGAGGGGCACGGCACGGCGAGGCGGGCTGGCATCCTCCGAGCACCGGCTCTCCCCGCGGAGCCCGGGGAAACCTTCCCCGCCCGGTGGCGGCAGCTGTGATCGGAGTCGCACAAGCAGCCGCCGCGCAGACCTGCTCGGTGCCCGGGGTGGGGGGGGGCTGCGAGGCGGGCGGGGGCCGAGCCGTGCCTGGCGAGGGGATTTGCTGGGTCGTTGGCTGCGCCTGGGGAAAGGCGGGCGGGGAAGTGCGGGGGGGAGTTGGCTGCGCCTAGCGATGGGGGATTTGAGAGGGAAGGGGAGGGGGTGGCTGGGCTCGGAGGAGGGGGGGCTGGCTGCCGCGACTGCTGGGGACGGCTGCTGTTATTATTGTTATTACTGTTATTGTTATTTTTAGGGGGCGGCGGTGGTAGGAGCGGGGTGTGTGTGGGGGGAAGTGGGCCGCGCTCGGCGGGGGGCTGTGTGGAAGGGGGGCCGCCGGCTGAGCTCGCGGAGGGGGCACGAGGTGAGGGCGGTGGGAGAAGCGTCTCCTCTGTTTCTAATAAAGGAAACGACTTTTATTGAACGATAAATGCAAGGGAACGAAAGTCGTGTGGGTGCACATGGTGGGGGCGATTGATTTGGCGGGGGGGGGGGAAGGGGGAGAGAGGCCGTTGCCCGTGCCTCCGCGGCGTGTTTGGGGCGGGGGGCACGCAGCGGCGAGGGCCGGCTGGCTTCAGCTACTCTTTCCCGAGGGCGATCAAGGGGAGGGGGCGTTGGCCGCCCTGGTGGAAGGGCACGAAGGCTGCCCCTGTTCGTGGAGAAGGAGAGACCAGGATGCTCGCGGTGGGGGGTCCGGAGCGGGGGGAGGTGTAGGCCGTGGGGTGGTGCCGTCTGCCCCTCTCTGGCAGGGGGGGGGCTGAGGGGGAGGTGTCGGCTGCGCCCTGCCAGTTGGGATTTGATAGGGGCGGTAGGAGACACGTCTCCTGTTTCTAATAAAGGAATCGGCTTTTATTGAAGGATAAATGCAGAGAACCAAAGTCGTGTGGGCTGCAGCCGCCGAGCTTCGTTAGCTGCTGATGTGACTGTGAAGATAAAACACTCCACAATAACTCGAGCGCGAAGAGCGCGGGGATGGGGACGCGCATTCCCTGTCGACCCCGGCCCTGGCCCCCAGCCCTCCGCCCCCGCCGTACCCCTCGCCTTCGGTCCCGGCCCCGCGGCGGAAGGTGCCCGGGGAGCCTCAGACCGTGCTAACGGCTCGGCCTTGGGACTTCGCCAAGTTTCTCTGACTTAGGGGAACTCTGGGGATGAGTAATCTCGCCAGGCTAGGGTTTGGGAGGGTGTTTTTTTTTTTTCTTTCGCGCGTTCTCTCTGTCTTCTTTTTTCCCCTTGTCATCAGCCACTGACCCACTCACTTCGAGAGCACAGCACCGTCGGGTTTCTGAGAAGGACTGCGAGAGGAGACGGGGGATGCAGCGAGCCTGGGGAAGCCCCCCCCAGCATCTTCCCTCTCTGCCGAGCGACTCCGGCTCGGCTCCGGCCCCGAGCACGTCGGGGCTGAGTGGTGTCCCTGCTATCCCGGGATGTAGCTTTGCCGCAGGACAGAGAGGACGCCCTCCCGCCCACGCCACACACACTGTGCTGCCTCGCGTGGAGGTTTCCTAGGGTAGCGAGGACACGGGGCGGTCACGCCTTGCCCTCGAGGTGTCGGGAAGCCTTTACTACTCGGCATCTCGTTTTATCGCAGGCGGGGACGTCTCGGGGACGTCTCAAGGACTGAAAGGGGAAACTCCGGGCCTGGGGGGAGGCCTCTGGGGACGGGGAAGCAACGCGTAGCCCTGGCCGTGGCGGGCGTGGGTGCGCCGATCCCCGCTGCCGGGCGGGCAGGGAGGAGCGGCGCCCGCATCCTGCCCGCGGGCCCCGGGACGGGTGCGGCGGGGCCTTGCCCGGTGCGGCGGAAGACAGGGCTGCCACTGCCGTGTGCGCCGGGCGCCGTGCCCGACTGCGGGCTCCGCGTCTGCTTGTCGGGCGGTGGGAAGAGGGGGCGGCCCCGGGGTAGGAAATGGCGGTGAGGGGGGGTGCTGGAGGGGTGGGCTCGGAGGAGACAGAAGCCACTCGACGCCCAGCGCAGCAGACGATAGCGGATCCTTCAGTTTGGCTGGGGGCAGGCCGGGGACACACACACCATCGCCACCCTCTGCCCCTCCCCCCCGGTGCCGTCGGGGGTGCTGCGGCGAAGCGACCTGGAAAAGGCAGCCAAGCTCTCGCTCTGTCTCACCCGCCAACGCCTACGGTGCCGGCGTGGGGCTCTCCTCAGCGCAGCTCCGTGCTTGCTTTACGGGCAGCGAGGGGCCGGTAAAGAGGGCCTCGTCCTCCGCCTGCCACGGGGGCGGTGGGCGGGCACGGCCGGGGAGCGCCCTACAGCGGGGTGCGCGGCTAATCTCGGCGTTTCGCAGGTTTCAGTCCTCTCGTTACCTGCATGATTTTGGCTTCCGAGAGTCGCGCTAGGAAGCGGCTGCTGCCCTGTTTTGGGTAACCGCGGCGGCGGGGGACGACGACAACGTGGGGAGTTGAAGTGAGGAGGGGGTTTTAAATGGCATTTCTGAACGGAAAATACTTTTATTTTCTCTTGGCTTTTTCTGAAGCTGCTTTCGAAATGAACATTTTCTGCGATAAGAGGTGACCGATCAGAATCGCTGGGGGAGGTTGTAAGCAGACGTTTTGCCCCAGCTTACTGTTATCTTATCTTTCACACTTGCAGGGCGAAAAAGTGGCTTATCTTTATACCCACCCCCCTCTCGCCTTAATTGCTAAAAACACTGTGAAGTGTTAAGTACAGGACTAAAGAATCTATCCTCGTCTGCCATGAGAGCGAAGTGGGGGGGGGGGGGGAGGGGGGAAGGAAAAAGATTCGATTCGAAAAATTAAGGGTTTTTCTCTGGAAAAGTACACACGTGTACACAGCGAGAGCCCCTCCCTGCCCCCGCTCCACTGCTGCTTTGATGTTGCAGGCTCTCATTTCATATGTATGCACCCCGGCGAGCCACCCGCCGCTGCCGGGCTTCCAGCCGGGGCGCAAATTCCGCTCCGCACGCCGGCGAGCCCGGGGGCCGCGCCGCGGGGCGCGCCCGCGGAGGGCGGCCGGGGCCTCCGCTATCACCTCTGGGGCGGAGTGAATGTCCCCAGTGTTTATGAACCCGGGCGCGGAATTGGTATTCAGAGCCGAGCCACGGCATCGTCTCCTCGCTTTCTCTCCCCACCCCCTCCGAAACAAAACACAACACAAAAACAAAACCAGAAGGAGGACGGAGGTGATTCATCGACTGTATCCAATTATTAACATACAAGCTGCAGTCTGCACAAACACACCTTCAAACCATGGCGGTTCCCCCGGCCGCCGTATTCTATTTAAACTCAGGAGCGTGGTGGCTGCCGTACCCCGCCGAGCCACCGCTCGCTGCCTCTCCTCCCAAGCCGCTGAGGGACGGGGCGCAGCCCGTTCCCTCCCCTGGGGCTGAGGGACCCCCCTTGGGAAAATGGAATGCAGCCCGCGGCTCCCGCACATCGCTTTCAAAGGCGAAGGCTGAACCTCGCCCGCACCGCTCTCTGGCCGGGGTTTTGTCTAGCTTCGACTCCTGTCCTCCCCCGGCGCCCTCCCCGCCGCGCCGCCCGCTGCCCCCCGCCGGGCTGGAGGGAGGAGAGGAGAGCGACAACCTCGCCGGCGCTATTTTTACTCCTCTCCAGACTTGTGCGGCGCACGCCCCCTCCCCTGCAGGGCCTTGCCTAGCGGCTGCATCTCCCCGCTGGCAGGAGCGGCCGGGGCTGCCGGCGGCACTCCCGTCACCTCCTCCTCCTCCTCCTGCCGCCCGGACGGCCCGCCCGCCTCGCCACCGGCAGGGACCGGCCCCCGCGCCCGGGGCAGCGCTCCGCAGCAGCCCTCTGCCCCCGGGGATAGTGCGGGGGCGGGAGAAGGGGCGGGGGGGGACACACACAGGCGCGCCGCAAGCAGACAAAATGGCCGAGGTAGGCAAGTGGGAACGTGGAGAGGGCAGCTCGTAGCCAGCCTGCCCTCCTCCTGCAGCCAAGCTGCTGCCCTCCTTCCTCAGCCCGGGGCGGGGGCCGTGCCTCCAGCCCGTCTGTCCCCCCGCGGCCGCCCCTCTGGGCTCGGCGCTGCGCCTTGCCCGCAGAGCTGTGACCGGGCCCCGAGAGTGCTTCCCCCGGCCACGGCGGCAGCCGGCCCCGAGGCCCTGGGGTTGCAGGCCGAGCTTTCCGGCTGGAGGCTCCCGAGACGTGCCTGTGTCTGCCTAGTCCACCCGCGCTGTCCACTCGGAGCAGCAGACGGGGCCCGGAGGACGGCGGGCATCTCCACTCTTTTGTGGAGCGGGGGAAGGGTGCGGAGCAAAGCAAACACAACCGGAGAGCTTTGTCATTCGCCTTTGTAAGAAAGATAGTGGCGCTTAGTCCGTGAACCGAGCACGTCTCGGGCTCTTCTGGGGAGAGGGAGAGAAAATAATGGATCTCCTGTCAACAGGGTAGCCCTGAACTACGAAGTAAAATTATAGTACTTCTGCTATGCAAAACCCCCTTGATTGCACGGGGGGTTTGGATGGCGGGGTAACAATATGCTGGCACCGTGTCAGGTCTGAGAACGCTGCAGACCCCGTATAACGCCAATTGAGGCTTGTCTTGTTTTGTTATTCAGATTTCTACACTTCCATTAAAAACAGCCTTACAATAAGCAATGATAAAGGTCTGATTTAAGACACACTCAAGCAGGGCAATTCAGAGCTTAGGATAGTGATCTGTTATTTATAGGCTTTTCCTAGCACTCATCACCAGGCTGTCTGAGCACCTCGCTTGCTTTAATTCATTTTACCTTCTTAGCGCCCATCTCCCTTCTCTCTCATTTCCCCTGCCGGGGAGATTCTCGTGCTCCGGTTGATGTTTGGTGGGCAGGAGAACGGGGCAAGGAGGGGGCCGGGCCTTGCCGCTCCTGCGGTTTGACCCCCACCTTCTGAGGTGAGCGGGCCGGGGGCAGAGGTGGGGGCGAGGCTTCCATTCCAATCAGGGGCGGCGCTGGAGGTAAATGAGAACCGGCGTAAAGCCATCTCACTTGGATGGCTCCTGCGAGAAGTCCATTCTGCCATTAACAATGGATTTGTCTTTACGAGGAGGTTAAGTACTTAGCATTATCGGAGCAGCCGTTTTTTGCGAGCGCATCCTCGCCCGGCTCCGCAGCGGCAGCAGGAACAGCGCGGAGCCCCGAGCATCTGTGCTCCCGGGGAGAGAGCAGTATGCAGCAACCTGACCCGGGGGTCAGCTCCCTCTGGGGCGTGTGGGAGGCGGGGGGGCGGCCCGGTAATCCGCAAGGCAAGAGTTTGCTCTGAATATTCCGGGTTTAGCTCGGCGGTGCCCGTACCCGCGGCAGGGGAAGGCATCGCGGCGGGCAGCCGAGCCGAGCCAGGCCGCGGGAGGAGCGAACTGAAGCCCCAATGTCTTCTGCGGGAGCCGCCAGGCTCTCGCTGCAAAGCTCGGGGACCCGGGGAACAAAAAAGGCACAGAAGCAAACAAGCGCGGGTCTGTTCCTCTCGGCCACGGAGGAAACTGTGTTCACAAAGAAAGAAAATTTAACTACGGTTAAAAATAAAAGTGGAGCGAGTTTGGCCCGAGATAACTTAAAGTCATTAGTTAAAGAGAATAAACCAGCCCCAACCACCTAGCCCCAACGCTGTAGGTGCACACATGTGTTCCCAAGTTTGCAGCCCGGAGGAAGAGAAGCAGGCGACTTTTGTGATGCAACTGCGGGCCCATGGCACCGGGAATCCAGACCTGCGAGGAGAGACAAAGCAGAGATTGATGTAGTCGTGAAGCCGCAACTGCGGCCACCTTGCAGAGAGAAGAGCTAGTTCTGCTTTCCTACCTAAACAAGCAATTTTAATGAGGTGTTCCCTAGGAAAGGGGGGAAAAAAGCCAACGGAGGCCTTTCCTCCAGCTGCGTGCCTGTAACTCACGTGTGTTCAGTCTAATAACTTTTAATGTCTAGCCCTAAAACATCTTTATAAAAAATAGCTTTACAGTGTAATAGACCAGGTGTCCTTCTGCTTGTTATTGGAGATTAAAAAAACGTGTGGGAGCCCTTTCAGATGCGTGGTCTGCCGTGCCGGGATCAAACCCGGCCACTGCCCGAGGCCGTTCGCCCCATCGACCGGCATCCAGGACCACAGCCCGGCCGCCGCTATCGGCGGCTCCTCGGGCTCCCTTGCGAGGAAGCCGAGCGGTGCGGCTGGAGTTTCGGGTTTCAGGCGGTGGATATTTCACTTCTGCTTTGAGACGGGCGAGTTTTTGAAGACAGACGTAACGAAAGCCCAGAGCCCCGTGATGTCAGTTTCATGAAATGCCAACCCTCTGGCCATGATCCGTCTGCGTTTGTGTGTGCACCCTGCGTCCCCCTCCCCGAGCAGCTGGCAACCTCCGCATTTTTCCAGACGTGGCTTAGATTATCGATTAAAAACTTCTGGTGTGCCGGTTGTTTTTTTGTTTGTTTCTGTTTGTTTGTGGTGTTTTTTGTTTGTTTGGTTGGTTTTTTTTGGGGGGGAGCGCTTTTGTAGGGAACTCCTGCTTTTCTGTCTTCGGAGACAAGCAGCAGAGGGGGACAGCAGGCAGGCAGCCCCGGCAGTCCTGCTCTTGCTGTTTGTGTGCTCTGAGCGAGGAAAGCTTTTTGCAGCTCGCAGCCTGTCTTGGACGTGGCGATTAAAAATCTGCCCCGGGACGAACTGTCCGCGTTAATCGCCTGGCATTTGGCTGGCAGTAGCTCCCACATGGAGCGGCGGCGGAGGAGGGCTTGATGCGGCGCCGGCAGCGCTGAGGTGGCAAAACTCCCGTTTGCCCGGGAAGGAGCCAGGCGGTGCGGGTGAGCTGTGGGGCCCCGGGCCTGCCTGGCCCTGAGGCCCAGGGGCCACCCGGGGCCGCCCCGAGAGTCTCCACGCCGTGGGCTCCGTGGGACCAAACCTGAGAGTATCGGCGGGGATGGGCTTTATGAACGTGAAATTTACAAGTAGAGCTCGCCGAGCCAAAAGTTGCCTTGCCAAAGTAAATAGATGCAGCCGATAACTACCAACGCAGAGATTAAAGGGCTCCTCAACCCGGGCAGAAATCTTAAAGCAGCCGTAGAAATGCCAGCGAGGGATATGGCGCTTCAGTGGCCATCCCACCTCCGGTTGCCACACCGCTCACACGCGGTAAAAACTGCGTTAAAGGCTGCCAAATCCGGATGAGGAGAAAAAGCGCTTTAATCAGGTCTCCCTCCACTCGTCCCCCCTTCCCGCTCCCCCCCCCGCAGCCCCGCGCAATGCAGACATTGACAAACGAGTGGCTTTTTTTCCATCCCGATTCGGAGCTCGGAGAAGGAGATCGGGGAGAAGCGCGGATATCAGCGCGGGCGAGCCACTGAACACGCGAAGTGGGGGGTGGAGGGTGGGACCAGAGAGGGGGCCCTGCGTCGGGAGTGGGAGGGAGCCCCCTCCGTGGGTGGGAGCCTGCGAGCGAGAGGGTCCACGCGCGCTGTGACCCGTGCGGGGGGTCAGGACAGTTGTGAGCCCTTGACAGGTCCTGGGGCGGCGGGGATGCCCTTGCTCGACAGGGGGAACCCGGAGCCGACGAGTCTGGCTGGGGCCGCGGGATGCACCGCCGGAGGGGGGCATCCCGGGAGCTGTGGTGCGACGGGGCGCGCTGGGGGAAGCGGGGCGGAAGGGCCGGGGCCGTCCGGCGGAGGGGCCGAGGGCGAGCGGGGCAACCGGGGGCGGCAGCGCGGCGCGACCCGCCGCGGAGCCTCGCAGCGATGTCTGCCAGCGCCGCCGCCGCCGCCGGGGTTTTGACAGCTTGGCGGAGCGGAGTGAGCGGAGCTTTATGGTAATTGCGGCTCTCCACTGGCCTTCTGGGTAGCGAGCGAGGGGAGTATCGACGGGGAGGGGGGCGGCTTCCCTCTCCCTGCTGGCCGGGGAGCGCGGAGTCCCCCCCGCGGCGCCGCAGCTTGGCAGCGACCTGTGCCAGCCGAGGGGAGCGGGCGAGGCGAGGGACTGGAGGCGCGACGAGGGGGGGCAAATCAATTAGTTAGGGCAAAGCAGGGGGAGAGCGGGCGACCGGCCGGGCGAGCCCCGCTTGGGCAGGGAAACGCAGCCAGGGGAGGGGGGGAAACTTGCAGAGGGAAAAAGCGGTGGCGGCGCTGCTGCTGCTGCTGCCGCTGCTGCTGGCGGCGGCTCCCTCGGTGCAGCGCCTGCCCGGGGGGAGGGGAAGGGAGGGGAGGCGGCGGCTGGAGGAGGAGGAGGAGGGAAAGAGGGAGGGGGGATGCGAGGGGAGCGCAGCGTGCAGCAGACGGAGCCCGGTCTCCCAGCGGCAAGGTGAGGAAGAGCGGCTTTCCCGGCGGACTAAAGAGGGGAGGGGGGGGGGGGAAGAGGAAGAAAAAGAGAGAGAGGAGGAGAAGAGGAGGAGGAGAATTAAATCCCAAGCCACACACACACAAAGCCGCGGCGGCCAGGGCACGGGAGACGGCGGCGCGGGCGAGATGTGGGGAGCGCCGCGCTCGCCAGCGCAGGAACTTCGCCCGGAGCAAGCCAGCAACATGGCGCTGCCAAACCAGAGCCGGCAGCCGGAATGAGCATCGCGGCCTGCCGCTGCCGCTCCTGAGCCCAGCCGAGCCGAGGAGCAAAGCTCTTCCCGAGGGCACCTGCCCCGTCGGCGCAGGCGGTGGCTGCGCTCCTGCTCTACGCGCCCTGCAGCTCCCTGCCTTCCCGCACCCCTTTCCCGACCCGCCCGCGCCGGGGCAAGCCGCGGCACACGCACCCACGGAGAGGGGGAGGAGGATCGGGAAACTTTTCTCACCTCCCCCCCCCGCCCCTCTTCCCCATTCGACGGGGCTGTCCTTCTCGGGAGAGCAGCGGGGCGAGTCGACAGTGTGGGGACCTGCGGCGGGGACCGCGCACTTCGCAGCTCCGCGGCGCGGCAGGAAGGTCAGTGCTCCGCTCCGCGAACAGCTCCCGTGCGGAAGCTCCGCCGCCGCTGGGTCCCGCGGTGACGGGGCGGCCGCGGGGCTCCCCTCGCCCCGCCGCGGGGACAGCCGTGAGGCCGAAAGTTACGGGGCGGCGGTGGCGGGCAGGCGGCGGCGGGGTGGGAGAGTGGTGTCCCGGTGCCCCTCCGGGGCTGCGGTGGCGGAGGGAAGTTTGTAGGCAGTTGCTTATAAAGATGCCTGTTTGGGGCGGCGGAGGAGGGGGAAAAGCTGCCGGTCACGCTGTCGGCTCCGGTGCGCCTGTTCGTGTGGTGGTGCTCCCGTCGTCTCGCACTTTGCGATCGGGAAGGCGCCGGGGCAGCGGGGGTTCGGAGCTCCCGGGGGAGCGGGCGAGCGAGGAGCGGCGCTGCCGACCCGCGGAGCAGGGGACGGCTGCCGCACAGGGCGGGCCGGGCTCCGCGCTCCCCGTTGAGACCGGCGGGCGGTCCGGGGGCGGCGGGCAGGTGAGTGGCGGGGAGAGCCCGCTGCGGGCTGCCTGCCCCTCGCCGGGAGAGCCCGGGGCGCCGGTCCCCCCCTTCCCTCCGCCCCGGCGGGGCGGGCGCCACCGCGCACGTGGGGCAGGGCGGCCCGGGGCTTTCCCGTGCGCGGAGCTGGGCTGGCGTGGGGTCCGGCATGACACGGAAGTTTAGTCAGCCCTAAAATGTAGTTTGGAGTTGGGAGAGCGAGCCGGAGGGAAGCTCGAGGCTTGCCATCAAAGAGTCGGCCGGAGGGGGACGACCAGGCGGGGAGGCAGCGGAGGCTGCTTTGTGAAGCCGGGGCCAAGTGGGGCGGCTCTGCGCAGCATATGAGGCATGCATTTGATGTTCGCGGAGCGAGTCCGGGGGCGAGGGCTGCGGAGCGTTCACGTTCCTGTTTCTCTGTGTGTGTGTGGTGGTTTGTTGTTTTTTTTTTTCCTTTCGTTTCCGCGATGTCTGTCGGGTCCTGGGTTTGGTGATCGCGGACAGGGCGAGGGGGAGGCGAAGAGCACCTCCCCCTCTTTCCCGACAGGAAAAATGAGAAAAAAAAGGCATGAAAAAAAGCGCGCCGCGGTCGTAGTGAGCGGTGTAAAACTGACCGAATGTGAGGACTGGCTTTAATGGTATCGCCTCGGAGCTCCTCGCTGCATTAATTCCCACTAATGAATCTTTTCCAGAAACTCTGTTCATTGCTTTAATTTGCTCTTTGGAGCCTGCCGCTTTTGTATTCTTGTATTAAAAGGGGGGTGGGGGAAGTGGGGGGAACCCAGTCCGCACCGCGTAGCCCCGTAGCAAAACCCGGATTCTCTAAAGGTTTCTATCAACTTTTTTTTTCCCTCCCCCCGCCCCCTCCCCGTGGTCTTACCGCGGGGGGTGGCCGGGGAGGGCCGTGCCCCGCCAGGGCCGGTTGGGAACAAAGCTGGGGGCGAGAGCGAGCGGGCGGTGCGGGGGTCTCGGCCCCGGGGCTGCACCCGCACCCCCCGCCGGTGTCTCCGCTTCACCCGGGTCGCCGCTGCCCACGCTGTTCCCTCCCTGCCCGCTCTTCTCCACAGCTTTGTGCGCACCGCTGCACGCCGAGCCCGGCCGTAGCGCTTCCTCCTGCCGCCGCTCTCTCCTACTTTCGTCCCCCAGACGCCCGTGCTTGCCTGCCTGTCTGGAGCCCGGTGTCGTCGCGCTTGCGACACACCGATTCATTTCCTTTTGGTTCTGCTGTCGGAGCCGCTGGGTGGTTTTTGCCCTTCTCCCCCCCCTTCCCGACCCCGTTCCCCAGAGGTAGCCAGCGCAGCGCTCACCCTAATTGCTTTTAGGAGGATTAGGAGCAAATTCCTCTCCCCCCTCCTCCTTCGCCTCCCCCCCGCGGTTGCCTTCGCGCGCCGGGGTTGCAGTTTATCCCTGGTGCAGCTCTTTGAATTGCTGTCACAAATAGGTGACTCAGAGTTAATTAGGAAGTATGCACCGGATCAATGGGCTGCACAGCTCATTAGTTATTCCCCAGCCTTTTGCAGCGTTGGACCTCCGGCTCCTCGCCCCGTATGCCTCTTTTAATACGCAACCCGGAGGGCCGGCAGGAACCAGGAGCACTTGGAGTGAGGGGGGCTTGGTGCGGAGGGGCGTGATGAATACGGACATTGAAGTTTCCATGTTGAGACGTTGCGTGTGGACGAGCGGCCGGGTCCCCCTCTTGCTCCTCTCCCCATCCCCCCAGCCCATCCTGTCCCGGCTATCAAACCTGCTTCCCTACACGGGAGGAGTGGAGGGCCCTCGCCCGCCCTGAGGTCTGAGGGACGAGCCCGGAATGTTACAAAAAACAAACAGGCACCAAAAAAAAAAAAAAAAAAAAAGAGAAAAAAAAGAGAAAAAAGTGTGTGTGTTTATTGGAGCGTACGCTGAGAGAGCAGACAAAATCTCATTTGTCAGGCATGAAGGTGGGCTGTGTGGAAGGCTATAAATACACCGAGGAGGATTGTATCGCGGTCACTTTTCTGTTCTTCGCCATTTCTAAGGTGAGTGGCGGAGGCTGAGCGACCGAGCAGGGGCTTCTCCTGGTATTGTTTGTCCGTCTGTGATAGATCGGTCTAGACAGCCGCTCAGGCTCCCTGCGAGCTCAGGAACCGGAGCCTGAAAGGGAGAGTGGGGGAGTAGGAGAGGAAAAGGTCACCGTGATATTTTTTTTTTTTTTTTGGTGGCGATGGTTGTTAACCCTTAAAGCCGAGAGGAGATCGCGGCCGGGTGCTCCGGCCTGGGAGGATGCGAGAGCAGCAGCGGTGGCAGGGACACTGCTGGAACGAGTGGGACAGGGCGGCGTGCTTCGGGCCCCAGCGCTGCCCCGTCCATCTCATGGTTTTTATAAGAGCTGTTTCCCACAACAGGAAAAGAGTTCACGAGGCGAGCGCCAGATCATTTCATTCCCAGGAGTTTCCTCTCTCTGGAAACTCCGAGGACCTTTTGGAGCCAGGGTCTGGCGGCCGCGAGGCTGGGGAACTGTCGCAGCTCCTGGGGCTCAGGGGCGGTGGGGCCCCGGGGGCGGCCGGGCTGGCGAGCCCCGGCGGTAGGGCATTCCCGGCGGCTTCCCGGCCCCGCCGTCCCCCGCAACCCCCCCACCGCGGGTTGCAGTGGAAGCCCTGCGGCGGAGGTTCCCGACCCGCGGGGGGAGCGGGTTTCCACGGCCACCTTCAGGTCCTGTGGACTTCTCCCCCCGCAGCTCGTCACCCTTTGCCCCACGGCGCCGCATATTTTTTGGCGGCGTGGTCAGCCCTTGTCTCGTCTCCGTGCATCAAGAAACCGGGTGTAGATGCGTGGGGGTGTTTGGAAGCCCATGGGGGGGCACGCACACCTCGTGGAGAGCAAGGGGAGGTGGAGAGTGTGGTCTACGTCAGGGCTGGGGTGGGTCTGGGGTTATTTGCAGCTCTTGCCTGCCTGTGTGCTTCCTTCTGTGCTGAGACGTCCTCGGTGGATGAGATGGGATCCTGGCGTGCAAGCCTGGGCGGTACAGATTAAAAGCAGTTAAGGCTTTAGAGCGATAGATAAAAGCTGGTTTTGTTGGATTCGCCTGCAGCGCAGACCATTCCCATTCCTCTTTGTCTGAGCCCTGGTTCCGGGCGCTACAGCCCTATTGGAAATGCTCCCGAGCAGTCCGCAGCCAGGGCAGCAGGCAGCTCAGCGCTTATTTACACGTCACATCTAAATACATCTCTAATTAGATAGAAGCAATGCCGGAAATGGCAGATTTGTTGCATATCTAATAGAGACCAGTGCAAACAGACTCAGCGGGGTTTCCCTCTCTTCTCCTCCCCCCCTAAAAAAAAAAAAAAAAAAAAAGACAAAAAAAAAAAAGACCAGCAAGACCAAGCTATAGTAATCTGAGACCGAACAGAAATTACTTCTCCCATTTGAGTGCATTATGAACCACATTGTCCAATGTCTCTATTCTAATATTTAAAGCAATACTTAGGATGTGTGAACTGAATGCCCAAATATGGACTGGGTCTTGAAACAATACTGATGCCTTGGCTTTATTCCTGCACTGGTGGACAATCCAGGCTCTGTGTCACGCAGTGTATCTGCCTTTACCAGGATGTGCTGAGAGCTGCAGCTTCTCAGGCAGTTCCAAATTGTCATCCCTTTCCCCTCCTCTTCCCCCACACCCCAAGAGAATTCACTTTTTAGAAGGTTGATAAAAAAGCCAAAGTCCCCTGACAGGAATGCCAGAGGCAAGGTGACTGAGCTCCAGGGGCTCTTGTACAGTCTGTGCAAGCAAACTTGGTGGATCTGTGCAGCTGCAAGACCACACAAAGTTGTTGACATGCTTTTGGGTCTCCATTTGTGGAGAAAATGGACCCAGGCCACCACAGCCCAAAGTAGTCTTAGCAAACTGTGGTTATCGTTTAAAAGATCTCTCAACCTTGACCTGTGGAGTGGCCCCTCAAAGATGGGGCCTGCTCCAGCTCAGGTCATCGCTTCAGCATACACATTGTTCTGGGAGAAAATGTAGATTGGAGTAGATTCGTGCTTGGCATGGAGGAGAAGCAGGGTCTGATTTCTGCCTGTCTTGATGAAGGTGCAGATTCTTGCTGGGGCTCTGCAGTATAGTTGGGTTGCACAGGTGACAGGGGGTATGCTGGCTTTCCCCTGAACACCACGATAGATCATGATTTAGTGTGGGCTTAGAAAGAGCAGCATGAAGCTGAGTTTAATACTTCCTCCTTAGGCTGGTGTCGCTTTAGAAATAATTGATGGCCAGAGCAGGCCTGCTCCCCTCTTCCTTGGTTTTGCAATAACCTGGGCGGCGGAGTTGAGCCTCCTGGCTGGGAGAGCCGGGCAAGCCCCATTTAACTGCGATGAGCAGCTCTCGCTGGCTGGGTGTGCGTGTGCGGGAGCAGCGCGGAGGCCTGGGCTGCAGGCAGGGGGAGTTCCCGTGGCCCTGAGCAGCTCCGGGTAATCCTGTCCTTTCAGTGAACGGGTTTATGGCAGTCACTGCTCCCGAGCGACCTTTCCCTCCGACCGGCTCGGGTCCCCTGGCTGCAGCAGGCAGGGGTGTCTATTCCAGGGGAATGCGTCTTTCCTGGGTTTTCTTCCGAGCAGGCTGCCGGCGCTCCTTTGAATGGCTGAGCAGACGAGGTGGGGACTGAAAGGAGGAGGCCAAGAATTCGTTGCAAATGTGGATTTAGGAAAGTTCTGCAGCTTTCCAGCAGGGAATTAATTTTTCCTTGTTTGCTGGACAGCAGTTCTTGGCCCAGCAGAGAATTTTTTTCCCCGCCTCTCTTCCACTGCTGGAAGAGTTAGCAAGTGAGAGCATGCTTCAGTACCTGCCTATTTCCTAAACTGTTTGAATTATTTCGGACTTTGCACACAAGTGCTCCTTACACCCCAAACCTACCTCGTGAGCTAATAGATTCAGTGCCGTGCGATTAGACATGCAAGGAAGTCCGCTTGGAGAAGATCCTGACAGCATGAAATATAATTTGTGATCTGAAAGACAGTTTCCAGTATAATCTCATTATGCACCACAGACTCCCGGTGTTATTTTGTAGAAGGCGGACAATGATCAATTTACATTGACCTGGGGCTGGGCGAGCTTTTAGATGGTAATTGCCATATTGATTTGCATGCAAAAAGAAGACCTGCTAAAATTAAAGACCGGAAGCTAAATTAAACTAAATTTATTGTCTAGGTGCAAACTAAAAGACTTGTTAAAGTCTAGGCTAGACTTGGAAAGCTATGAAATTCAGAGAAAAATTATTCTCATCCTGATTGCTCCGGAAAATGAATCTACATGATGGAGACCAGGGCTGCAAAGACCCCATTGTGAGCAGAAGCACACAAGCCGGGGCTGTTCCGTGTAAGCCCTGACTCTCTAAACAATCGGAGAATAAAATATCTCCTCTGTCCAATGAAAATCTCGGCCTGAATGTTGGGATTGTCGTGCTAAGGAAAACAAAGCTTTATTTGGATAAGACAATTAAAGTGGAAAGCGCAGAATCCACCAGCCACACTGGGAATGGCTCGTATAAAGAGCTGAGTGTGTTCAATAGGGCGCTGGGGAAAGGGGGAGGCTCAGGGCTGCACTCCGTGGCCAAGCTTGCACCGGGAAAGCCTGGTATTGTGCTTCCTCTGCCAGCTCCACAGCCAGGAGGGGCGAGATCACTCCCAGACAAACGTGCTCTCCTTTCCTCAGCTCCCACTGCTCTCGGAGCACATCTCCCACAGCCGGGAGCTGCACCAGCACAGCTCTGTGCCGGGGTCGTTCCCATGCACCTCCAGACTGCCCGTGGGGGGTGGCAGTATCCCAGCGCTGCCAGCCAGCCTGTTCTTTCTGAGAGCGTGTTTCACTTTTCTCTCTCAGCTGCAGTAAGCTCTAGTTCTTACCCCAGGTGTTCATGTAACGCTCAGCAATACGTGACCTAAGGACCTTCTACGTCTTTCAGTATTTGCCTATTACAAAACATTTGAGGCTGTACCTTCAGTTAAAGAAGTCAGATCTCCTCCTCCATGGGAGTATCGGAGTAGCTGGGTGCCTGGCACGGCTGCTGGCAGAGAGAAGTATGCCTGTACTTGCATAGGCAGCAGGACCCACGCCTAGGGCAGTCCAATGGCTGTCCCTGTACTTGCGTGGACAGGGTACTGTGTGGCTGCCTGTCCCTCAGCCCCTGCTGTGTTTCCTCCACACTCCTGAGGAGTGGGGTGGCATTGCAGCTTGGGGTCTCCTGGAGGAGAACATTGCAGGGCTCATTTAGCCACAGCTTGAGTATGGCATTTGAGCATGGCAGCAGGTACAGACAGAGAAGTGAAATCAAAGCTGGAGGGTTGTATTCTCAGCTCTCCTTGAAAGTCACACAGGACTCGCTAATGGCATGAGAAGAGGTGGGCTGAGCTCCTCTTCTAAGTGTAAATTCCTTCCCTGAGCCAAACTTTCTCCATGTGAAAGCTCCTGGCTATGGAGAGATCCTACAGGGATCCCTGATCCCCAGGCAATCCCCTTTGCTCCCACGCCCTGGCATGCTGTGTTTTGCTCTAAGCCTCATTGGCTTGCCCACAGCAGTAGGAGGCTGAGCTGCGTGTTGGGGGAAGCCCTTCCCACAGACTGCGGTCCCCCTGGCTCACTTTGCTCTGGACTGGTCGTGCTCCCTGCTCAGTGTTTTCCTTTCCCCCCCATTTCAGTAGTCAAGCACAAAGTGGATTAGCAAAGCCCCGTGCAGAATTAAGCAGCCTTGTGCAAAGTTATGCCGAGCTCCACCAGGAGGACTGGCCTGCCTTCTTCCTTCAGAACTCACATGCTGGCCCATGCTTTGCCATGCCAGTTCAGCCTGAGGCCAGCAGGCAGGGGTAGATGCTTCCTGGGGTTTCCATGCAGTGGTGGGTGAGGAGAGAAATAGCTCCTGCTAAAGTTGAGAGCAGCAGGGGAAGTTGGAACAGTATTTGCAAGCAGGAAGTGATCTCCTTCGGTAAACGTTTTAATGGAAGTGTAACCTGGCATTACACAAAAATCCAACCCAGGGTGGCTGCTGCCAGCTGGGAGGATGCAGGCCTCTGGGAGATGCATGGGAGGCCATGCTGTGCTGTGCCAGGGGCGCCCACCCAGGGGCGGCGGTGGCGTGGCTGCCCTGAGCAGGCAGCTGAAGGTTGTCTTATTTTAGCTGCAGAAATATCTTTCTAGATCCGTTACTGCGAGATCTCGTTTGCAATAAACTGTATTGGCTCTCCTCTTTATACAAATTGCTGGTATGAAAGAAAACCCAGCCTATATGCATGGAGGCAGGCATGAGCTAGTGAGATCAGGTTTCCTACAGAGCTCCCGGAGGAGAAGTCAGCATTTGATTGAAGCTACACTTGGTTCTTGGTTCCCAGGGGACAGCAGCCCTGAAACACGAGAGCCCTCCCTCCTTTTTTTCCTCCCTTCTCTCTCTTCTTCCTCTAAAAGCCTTTGTGCTGAAAGAGCCTCAGTAGGCATGAATTGCTGGTCTCTCACAAGAGTGTGTTGCAGCCTTGCTGACGTTGTTTTGTTAGCAGTGGTTTTTACCAGGCCAGCAGATTTCCAGCTACGTATAGGCAATGAATAGTCGATAATACTGCCCTGCAAGTACCTGCTGGCATCATTTGTCGGTGAATCTGATTCAGAAGTCGATTGGAGATGTATCATGTTGGTGTGAAGCACCTTTACCTGCCTGGCGAGCACTGCCTTTTGGCAGAAGTCAGGCCAAGATAGAGAGGTACTTCCAATAAAATCAGCTATTGTTCCTTGCTCGTGCTGGCTTCCGAACTCCATATAAGCACCTAGAAAGTGTGCTTGCAGCTCCTGTGGCCTCTTCCAAGAGTTCACGTGTTACACAGTTTCAGAGAAAGTTGCCGAGTTGTACAATTTAGGTAATGCTGGGAGTCGAACTAGACAAAGAAAGGTTTCCTCGAGTCGATTTGTTTTTCTCTTGCTTCTGTTCAGTAAATTCCATCTCTCCTCTAGCTGATACAAAAATAAGTAAGGGCACGGAAGGAGGTACGAGGGAATTGACACTCGAATTCCAGCTGTGTCCAACAAAAGGCCTGCTGAGAGTGTGTGGCACACTTCTTTGCTGCCAGGTGGTTGAATCGCGAGTGAAGTTGGAGTCGTGTTTTAGGTTATCGGGCTTTTTCTTTCTTTTTTTTTTTTTTTCCTTAGGAGGGAAGGGGCTGAAGGCAGAGACGCTGCAGGCTGGCTGAGCAGCGGGGACGGGGCCGCGGCGGGGTCATCGCCCGGGGCAAGGATGGCGGGGGCGACCGGCGCGGCAGAGGGGCCCGGGGTGGGAGGTTTGTCGCGGTAACGGGTCGGGCGCTACTGCCGGAGGCCCGGTGCGATGCGGGGCGGCAGGGCAGAACGTAAGGGGGCGGGAGCCCAGCCTTCCCTGGGAAGGTCTGCTCAGCGGCGCGCCATGCCGCGGGGGCGAGCCCGCCGTGTGCGGCGGAGCTGCCGGGCGGTTTTCCCTGCTGCTGCTGCTGCTGCTGGCTTCCCCCCCTCGCCGTTCTCAAAACCCAAACTGAAAGCGGAGCTCAACTTTTGATGAGGCTTTTTGTCGGGTGGGAGTGCGGGCTGGAAATCCCTCCTCGCTGCGGGGGAGAGCCCCGCAGGGCTTGGGACCTCACCGACATTGGGCTGGACCCCGACCCCGCAGAAGCCCCCCGGAGCAGTGGGGCTCTGCCTGAGCAACCGCCGGGAACAAGCACGTTTCTGGCCCCGGGGCGGGGGAGGTGGGTAGAGGGTGTTCCTTGTTTCGAGTAAACCAGCTGCAGTAGTTGATGGTAAAGCAATGAAGGCAGACACAATGCTGCTGTTGTTGGTTTGATCTCTAACTGGGGATTGTTAGTCTGGATTTAACTCTGTGGCGAGGCGGGGGAAGGCGAAGGCTGTTTACAGCCAGTGCAAATAATGTGACAGCTGTTGGAGCGCGAAGAGCCCGCGCCTCGCCGGCACTCGCACACAAAAGCTCTGGTTGCGGCAGGAGCAGCACCGATGCTGCGGTGCCTGGCGGGGCGGCCAGGGGCTGGGCGAGCATCCCGGGCGGCGGCGGGGCTGCCGGCCTTGCTCCCCTCCCTGGCGGCGTCGCTTAAGCAAACGCCCTGAGGCGGGGAGAAGCGGCCCCCCCCTCCCCGCTTCCTTCCTCCTTCGCTTGATTTACAAGCGCAGGGAGGCTGCGGAAGGAGCGGCCGGCTCTGCTCCCGACCCCCGCCCGGCTTCGCCGCTGGGATATTCCTCTTGGCGGGAGGTTTGCGGGAGCGGCGGGTGAGGCGTCCCGACAGCCCCCCGGGAGGAAGGAGCAGCCCGACTCCCCGCTGCTGCTGGCCTCGGCAGGGCACGGTGCGGTGGCTGGCTGTGCGTGTTTGCCTCCCGAGCACGTGTTGGCCGTGGAGAAGTGTCTCTGTCTCGAGGTGGCCGTGCGCTGCAATCCCTGATAACCTGGACGAGCCAGGGACCCCTGGAGTAGGTCCTCGGTGAAAAGTTCCTCTTGTGTAAATAGCCCAAACAGCTAAATCTGCTCGTCAGAGCCTCTGCATCTAAGGCCCTTGGTTCACCTTTTGAGCGTGGAATATAAAACTCTGCCTGTTCTTGAAGTTCACTCTGGTACCCAAAGTGATCTCCTGGCCCTTTCAGATGAGCTTCTGGAAAGTCGAGGGAACTTGGAGAACTGGGTTCTGGCCTATATTTGTAGCTGACATAGTTTAGCTACCTACGAGCATCTGTGTTTTATATAGTAAGTGACCTCCACATACTATTGACTTTTTGATGAGAGGGCTCTGGGGTGGAAAGCAGGTAGGAAAGGGAGAGGCTTACTTCCTCCCCCACCCACCTTTTTGTAATTTTGGTCGATGGGTTGCCTTTGTCTATTTCTCTCCAGTCAATTTCTTTTTTTCCTCTCTTGGCCTTGACTGTCCCCTTGGTCCTCTATGGATTACACTGTGCTATTAGTGGCAAAAGTGAGCCAGTAGTCATTCAACAATTTTAGCATCAATTCCTATAAACTGGTGTTTTATATGACATGCCATTTTTCTGCAAGAATACTGCTTGCGAAACGCCTTGGAGCAAAGGCGGAAAGATAAACAAGCCTGCATAGCCAAAACACTGGCAATCTCTGCCTCCTTCCAAATATTTTAAAGTCACAAAGTAATATTTTCTGGATTATGCTGCTGCCTCTGAGGAGGGAATGTCGCTGGCATTAAAAAAAAAAAAGAAAAGAAAAAAGCTAATGCAAATTAGAGAAAAATAATTTTCTTTCAGGGATATGCAATGTATTAGTCACTTGTTATCATGCTTAGAGGCAGACCTCATTTGCGCGTCTGCCAACTCGTTCACATCTGCTCAGAGCTGTTCAGGGCATTTTAACCTTGGCGGTGTCGTGTCGTAGTCCCACGGATCAAGAACGAGTAATTAAAGCTCTAAGCAGCAGCAAAAAATTCATAGCCGCCCATCTGCATCGCAGTTGATTCGCTGCTTTGTTTCGGTGCGGAGCGCTAGGATGAGAAGGCAGGGCCGGCAGCGGCCTCCGCGCTGCCCTCCGCTCCGGCGGGGCATCGCCGCTACCAGCAACTTTATTTCCTTTTTCTTCCCCTCTTTTTTAAAATTTTACTTATTTTATTTATTTTTCACGGAAAAACCCGAGCGTTCTGGTTGTGTTTCCTTTTTCCGCTGGTGTTTTCCGCACGCCGAGACGGGCGGTGCGCCGCGTTGGCTGTGGCCGCCTTGGACGTGCGTTTTTTCTTCTAAAGGTCTGGAGAAGGTGATATGAGGCTGGGATACGGAGTTGCTGAGACGTTTGACGAGGTGCTTGTAATTCTGTTTTCGTTTGCCGTGGTCTAGCCAGCGCTTTCCAGAAGCGCTCGGGAAAGCGTTTCCCATCAAAGAGAAACGTTAGCGCCGTAAACCCGACATAAACTTCGGGGCGAGGCTAATTTTTATGCATTGTTTAGCAGAAACCGAGCTGTTTGATTGTTGTTGGGAGGAGGAAGCGGGGAGGAGGAAGGGGGGGGGAGAGAGAAAGGAGGAAAAAGCCTCAACTTCCCAAGCACTTTTTCTTCTATGCGGCCCCCGAAGGTCCCAGTGCACCGGGCCGGCCCCGCCGCGTCTGTGCAGACAAAGCCCTGCAAGGAGCGAGAGGAGAGGCTTGCAGGCCGGCTGCGCTAGGTAAAACGAGAGACGGAGGCACCCAAGTTTAATATTTCGCTGTTGTAAGCCGGCCATTTGCTGCATGAGGCATGGAGCTGCCGTCCTCCAGCGGGGCTGCCGCGGGGGGGCGGGAAGGAGGGGGCTGGGGGGGGGGAGCGGAGGGAGCCGCTCCCCATCCATCAGCCCTTCGAAGCTGTTGCTCCGTAAATGAGGGAACCACAGGCCCTGTCAGCCGCAATTATGCAAAATGAAGTCGTCCGTGATCAATATCACCCAACGTCCCCGACGGATGCGTGGGGGGGGCCGCCCCCGCCCGGCGTGCCGCGGCGGCTTCGCGCTGGGGAGCGGTGCACCGGGGTGGCCGGAGGGAAACCAAGGGCGTACGTCCCATTAATCACTCCACCCCCCGGGGGGTGCGCCGGGTGCTGGGGGAAGGAAACGGGGGCCGTGCTCCGGTATTTCTGCAAGGATAACGTTGCGGAAGTGAGCGGAGCCTTTCGCCCAGCTCGCTCTCGCAGGATTCCTGGGACTTCTGTATTCGATGTGGTGGGGTCTCTCCCTCCCGCCCCACAAGTTTCCTGAGCTATTAGAGGGGGAGGGGGACACGGTGGGGCTCGGTGGAGCCCGGTGAATGGCGAGCCCGTGGCGCTGCGCTCGCCCAGCCTCCCGCGGCCGAACAATGGGGGACGGGCGGGGGGGAAGGGGTTGCCTTGGTGGTATTTTTCTACTCCCCCCCCCTTCTTAGCCTCCCCTCTCTTTTCTTTCTATCTCTCTCCTGAAAAGCAAAAGCTGTACGGAATAAGGGCAACAATGACGGACTCCTGGGCTGCCGAGTGCGCGGCGGGTTAATGGGGTGGGGGAGCGCAGGCCTGCGCTCTCCCTTCTCCGCGCTGAGAATTGCGGCCTTAAATTACCTGAAACGCACATTTCTGCCCGGGCCGCGGTGCGTGGGTTTGCGTGCGGGTGTACGTGTGTCCCTCTCCCGCTGCTGCCGCTGCTCCTCCTTCGCAGCCCGGGTTCGGCTGCTGCCTGTTGTCTCTGGCAGCAGCAGCGGAAACCTCACTCCCGCGCGTGTGTGTGTGCGCGAGTGTCTGTGTGTGGGTGAGTGTGTGTGTGTTTGCCTCTAAAATGGCGCGGACGGCCTGGATAGGGAGATGCGGCGGCGGGTGGGCGAGAGGCCGAGCTCTCGCCGGGGGGCTCCCGTCTTCGCGGGGCCCCGGGGGTTTCTGCGGCGTAGCCGGTTTGCGACTCCCTCCTTCACCGCTTCCTCCGGAGCCTCGTTGGCGATACGGCCGGAGCGGCGAGCGGCTGAACTACCGGGTTGCCCGGCGTGGCGTTCAGATAAGGAAAACCCCCGCCCCCCCGCCACGGAGAGAGCAGTCTGCCCGCCCGCCGCCGAGGCGTGCGCTGGGGAACGCAGGCATCGCCCGCGTCGTGGCGGGGGGGCGCCGTAGCTGCTATGCGGGGCTGCCGGTGCGGCGGATGGGGTCGGTGTTTCCCGCGAATCTCCGGGAAGTCCTTCATGCAGCGATGCCTCAAAGTTGGGTACCAGCCGCCTCGCCTCCCCTTGCCCCGTGTGTATGTGTGAACCTTTGCAGCCCCTCTCTCGCACCCATTTTAATCGCGGGACAAGAAGGGAACAGGAGCGAGGGCCCCCGCCCTGCAGATATCCCCCGTAACCTTCAGGTGTGGGCATCGCCGTCTGCTGGGCTGCCTTTCCCGACCCGTGGAGGGGTGTTCCTAGGGGGGTCTGGGACTTCTCCCGAGGCTCCGTGGCAGTCAGTGCCGTGTGGGCTCTGCGGGAAGGAGGCCAGGGTTATTTGAAGGATCGCCAGCCATTTTAACTTTCCCTTATTGGCCTCCTCCCCCGCCCCCTTCCCCAGTTCCAAGGCTTATCATTAATTGAAAACTTTCCCCCCCCCCCTTTTTGGCTGCCGCCGGCGCTGAGAGCGATGCAATGATTCGCCTCGCAGCATATGGGAGAGGGGGAAAGCGCCGCTGCCGCTGCGGCGCAGCGAGTGTGTCTGTGCAGGGTCCAAGGCGTGACAGACGGCGCGGGGGGGACGCGGGGGCCGGGGCCGCCTTTCCCTCGGGCCGCCTGTGCCGGGGGGACCGCCCCCGCCGCAGCCCCGCCGCGGGAGGTGGAAGAGTGCGGGTCGGGCGAGGGGGGGTTCTCCGCCGGGCCGGAGCCAGGCGCAGCGCGGCTGCCAGCCCGGGACGGCGGTGCCCGGCGGCGATGCAGATGCCCGCCCCCCCGGCGCTGATGCTGGCTCGGCGGCCCCGGCTGCCCTCGGACGGCTCCACCGCGCCGTGTTTACACGGCAGAAAGTCCCGGTCGCCGTGCGACCCATGACGGTGTGGGAGCCGCTGGTGGGGAGGAAGAGACACACCGGGGGACGACAGGGGTGGCTGCGGCAGGAGCCTTAAAATAGACGCCGACCCCCTTTGCCCTGCCTGCACGCTGCCTAACCCGAGATACACTACTGTCGTGCATGACTCAATATGTATTTTAAATCGGTTTAGCGATCTCGCTGGCGCATTGTGCTTAGCTTTATGGTTAAATGAAATGCCACACGTCCCGGGTAAAGGTCAAACTTCTTCTCTAATCCGCGGATCCGTGCGGCGGCTACTTAGTCTGCAGCTTCCCCCTCTGGTTTACAAAACGTGTCACTAGCAGTGATGCCGTGTGGAGTGTGTAAAAAACAACCCACGGTATTATTATTTTCCAAAAAGCGCAACCACCCCAGTTCTTTAAACACTAATCTAATATTAGATAGCTGGCTGCTGCCAGCTTTATATGGCGTATATTAGACGTTGCAGCAATAATGTCTTTAAAGTCTCCTTTCTAGCGGTGGCATAGGTAGTTTTCTGTAACTGGTAAATATGTGAGTTGGAGCTACAAGATAAACAAGGTACCTAGACGCATGCTTAAGCAGCTGCCCGTATTTAAGCTTATAAATACCGTATGAGGGCTGCCCCTTTAAATCAAACTCTAGATGAACAGGTTGAGGGCTAATCGAAGTAGATCACTATGAGTCCCTGATTGCTTTTCACTCCTCTCACAGGGATTTTCACAAATCTAGAAATGATCCTTTCAGTGGCCTGGAACCAACGGCGCTGGGGGGACTAGATGGATCTTGCGTGGGGGGTGTCAGAGCCGGGCAATTTATTGCATCGTAATTTCTGAAAGGCCGGGTTGTTTGCCCAAGTGTGCCTGCCACTCCGTCGGTGCCACCAGCGCTCGCAGGTTTGTTTTTTTTTTCTTCTTCTTCTTCTTACCCCGCGCAGCCCACCCCACTGCCTGCCGCTACTGCTGGCTCTGTGGCTTGTGCAGTGGAAACTGGCGGGCTGCCAGGCGGAGCTCGGAGGTGGAAAAGAGTAAAGGCGCCAAAAGGGAACTCGTGCGCCGCTGCAATTCTCCCGCCCCGCTTCCTGGCTCGCTGCAGCCGCCGTCCCCGCCGGGCTTCCTCCATCCTCCCCCCACCCCCCCTCGACTTTCACCTCGCACATTCGCCAGCGGGTACCCCGGGGCCGGGAGGGGGATGTAGAGGAGGCTGCCCCGACCCGGGCGGCTCTGCCCTTCCCTCCTCTTACCCCCTGAGGTACCGAGAAGCGGTGTCTTCCTTCTCCTCCTTCCACCCCCCCCCCCCTCCCCGCCAGCCCCCGCGGGCATCGGGTTTTTCTCGTTTCTACGCCAGGAGCGTGTTAACAAAACTTTGCTGCTGCTGGCGTCAATGGCTGCCAAAAGTCTGTTGACGTTGCGAGGGAGACCCAAACGTTTCCCTTTTTACTCCGCTGCCCAAGGAGCCCGGTGTGTGCGGCGCTGCCCCCGCGGCGCGGGGCCGGGGGGCGCGGGCAGCGCGGGGCGGTGGGTGTTCCTGGCACGGCGCGGCGCGGCACGCCGGGAGGCAGGTTGGTGCGGCTCACAGGCGCTTTTTACAACTGGTTTCACACAGCGGCATCGCTGCGGAACCGCGTGTGCGGTGCGCGTCTCTCTCTTCCCCCCCCCACCCCCGCCTCCATCCCTCCTCCGTGCATCACCGGCTATATTTAGCCGCAAATGGCTTTATCGGGCAGACACCTCCCGGAGGAAATGCCGTGCGCTCTCCGGCGGCCGAGCACCGCTCCCCTCCGCGCAGCGGGGGCGACCGGGGAGGGGGGGGGGTGGGGGGAGGGCTGCGGTGCCCTGGGGCCCGCTTACTGCGGGGGGGGAGTTGTTGGAGGGGGGCGCGGTGGCCCAGTGGGTAACGGGGAGGTGGAGGAGGAAGAGGAGGGAGGGAAAGACGTGTCCTCGGTTTCCTCCGTGCGCTGGGGCGATCAGCCCGTCGTCGGGGTTGCATAACGGGGCCGGGACCGGCTGCGCCCGCCCCCGCGGAAGCTGGGTATAAATAGGAGCGGTGTCCCTCACACCCCCGGCTTCCCCTCCCCCCCGCCCCGTCCCCGCAGCGCGCAGGGCTTGCGGAGCTGCCGTTTGGCCGAGCCGCTGGAGTCCCCTGCGGAGCAGGCGGCCCCTAAGGCCTGCGGCTTGCGGGGAGAGAGAGGAGGAGGAGGAGGAGGAGGGAGGGAAGGGGCGTGCGAAGAGTTAAAAGTCTGCTGCTTGTTGCAATGAAATTACGGCTGGCAGTGGCGCCGCTGCTCGTTGAGCAGACCTCCACTTTTAAACAGTTCATAAGAAGTTCATCAGGGCGGTGATTATAACTGCGCACACACACACGCCCAGACAGGCGAGGGCCAAGGGGCAGCTTTTGGGGAAGGGGCTGGCAGCTGTCCGGGTGCGGGCTCTGGCCCGCCAGGGTCGGCCCTAAGACATCTCACCACCTTTGGGTGGGATGGGCTTTGCCCTGCTCTAGCGGCAGCGGGACGTGGGGCCTCCAGATTACCCGCCGCATCTGGGGAAGCTCTGGGCCCTTGGTGCAGCTTCAGCGTTTTGCTATCGGCACATGTCAGGGGGTTGATGGGCTCTAATTCAGGCGCTGGGCCTTATCTTAATGATACACTTCCACCGAGGAAACCAGGCGGGCACAGGCGGCCCCTTGGAGGAGTGGTGTGGTGTCGATTGGCCTCACATGCCCCTGAAGGAAAGTGGGGTGCGGGGGGTGAGGTCCTGTCCTGCTGTCATCTCGGAGCTGGTGTCCACCCCTGGCAGAGGAGGCAGCACACGGGGTGGCTGCTAACCTTACGTAAAACCCTAAATCATCCGCTCCGTGCTGCTGCTGCCTCTATTGAAAACATTACGAGCGGCGCATCTGGAAAGCTGTAAATCTGTCCAGAAACCGTCTTTCCAGTGAAATAACTCCTTTTGAATGATAGCGTGGTATCTCATCTCTGCCGATTTTTGTTTCCTCGCAGCTTTTTTTTTTTTTTTTTTTTTTTTTTTCGGACTTCATTAGGGGGAGCTAACTGTTCTGGAAAGAGGAGGGTCAACGTGCCGTTTCATTAATATACATTTGTTCCAGCCGTGGAGTTTTTCACAAAAGGCCTCTCTGAGGGGAGAAAAAGTGTTGGGGAACAAGGCTTTCCTGCCGTTTCAGTTCTTAAACCTCTCTGAACCTGTGTGAAGTATTGTGTTAAAGGCCAATCTGGGCTTCTTCCCCATTAAATGCCAAAGTGATAATTTGCATATTTTGTAGCCTGACAAAGGAAATGAGTTTGCTGGGGAAGCATGGATGCTTTGGGAGACGTTAGGCATTAAACTCCCAGTGGTCAATCGCCCGTTACTGGCTTGTGTGTGCGTGTAAAAAGGACTATCATGCCTCCCGCTTAAAGGCTTCTATTTTTGTGAGAGAGGAAGAGCTGAGGGATATCCTGTGCATTAAAGGCTCCCCCTGCTTATTAACCCAGCATTTAGCAGCAGGATGCAGGCTGAAGCTCAGTCAAAAGAAACGACTCAACCTCCGAAGAGCAATTAAAATCTTGCACTGGAATAAATCATGCGCCGTGATAATCCTGTTAATAAAACGCAGCTTGTCCTGACACTTCGCTCATGCATCAAACTAGAATTTAATGCGAGCAGAGGTGGCGTTGGGCAAGGTAGAGGGGGGGAAAAGCCTTTCCCTCTCCGCCACTGGACGTGAAAATGTGGTTACCTTTCACCTGCCTCTCCAACTGCACACAGTGCTGGTCCTCTTGGACTGCTAATACTTCTCCAGTGAGCCTGCTAATGATTTCTTTCCCTGGAGTGAGCAGGCATCATTGAATTACTGAAAGCGCTCGCAGCAGCAGCAGCAGCAGCTCCGATGCAGAAGCCACCACCAGGGCTCGGTGCTTAATCAAATCAAGGGGTGGGGAGCTCGCCAACCCACTTACTATTTTTAACCCCTTTCTCCAAGTTAGTCATGTGCAGGCTCTAAAGGGGAGGTTTTTATTTAGATTCCTTCTGTAGCAGTGTTGCTTCAGTTTTAAGTCCTTGTGTGAAAGCTTTATCAACAATTAGCATAGCTAATACACACAGTGTGTGGGTAGTCTTGCAGTGCTCTCTTGCTCCTGTGCCTTCCTAATGCAGGGCTTTTGTGAGTGCCTGTGCATACTTCTGCAGGTTCCCCCAGTCCACAGGGTCTCCCTTCTTGGTTCAGCCTGTGTGAGATAGAAGGTTTGGGTACTGGTGTCTACTTGGCCAGCTGAGTCATTTCTTGTTCAAATGAAATGCAGTGGAGAAACTTTTTATTTGTCGATAGCCTGGAATGATTCTTAATTTTCTGGATGTGTGCTGGGGAAAAGATCCATCTCCTCTGACCTATAAATGCCCTCAATTTGCTCCTTTTATTGCAGGGTATCTCCCTGAGCGGTTAACGTAGGCAGCTCACTCCCTGCACCAATCCTGCATTCATTATTAATTACCCGGAGGGAGGCTGGCTGCTCCGCTGTGTTATTTGCACTTCCTCCTAGACAAATCTGCTCAACTTTTTTTTTCTTCTTTCTTTTAATTTTTCTTTTTCTTTTTCTTTTTTTTTTTAAATAGAATATAAAACCGTGAAGAAAAGCGGTGATTTTTAAGAAGACGTCATGCTTTCTGCAACTCCCCTGTATGGCAACGTGCATAGCTGGATGAGCAATGAAAGGGTCCGCATGTGTGGAATTAATGAAGACAGGTAAATATTTAAGCTTCTGGCAAGTTAAACCACACTGTAATTCTGCAGTGTGAGGTCTTGGAGTTCACTCGCTTCCTTAATGCCGGAGTAGATAGCTGCTGCCTTGCATGGAGATCAGCCCAGCTCGGAGAGGGGCTGAGGGGGGAGAAACAAGACGTGCCTCAGAGCTGTAGAGCAGCCGTTGATTTACTATTAAACAGGCAACCTGGGTCAGTGAAGCGGGGACGCCCTTTAAAGAGCTTACTCCCCAAATCAGCCTTTCAGTGCACTTTTACAATTAATTTATAATTTTGTATTTGTGACCAAGCAGTGCACGTGTTCTTGTGGTGACTCTGTACGGCAGAGGGGCTCCTGCCTGGCATTCACTGCCTTTGGACCAACAGCTTGTCCTGTGAAATAGGAACAGTGGCCTTTCTGGCTCCCACAAGTAATTTTCTCTTCTTCCCCACCTTTTTTTCCTGCTGACTGTAACTTGTTTGACAATTAAAATTGATAGTTTTCAATGGGATAACATGGACACTGGCCGGTGTCCTCTTCCCTTACACCCTAGCTTTTTAAAAAGTGAACTGACACTGAACAGAAGCTGCAGGTACACCTGAGGTTCCCGGTGCCATTTTTTTGTGTGGTTTTAGTGTTCTTCTGTCTTTGCTTTGAGCCTGTGTTCACACAGTAGTGTGAAAAGCCTCCAGGGAGCTGGGCAAAGTTTTTAGACTTTGCATGAAAAAAAGTGTTTGCAACCAAAAACTGGAGGAAAACAGCCAAAAGTCTCGCTCTGCCTTCACACCCTCTCCCCCCCTGCTTTCCTCTCAGTTATTTAGGTGTAATATTTTTACATGCTACTTGCAGAAAAGGTGAATCTTTAAAAAATGAACAAACAAGTGCATAAAGATAGCATTTCTGCTGTTACTGTGATGATGTGCCTTTAAGCACTTTGATTGAAGGGAGTTCTTCTGGGTAATGCTGAAACTTTCCTTCTGCTGCGTGTCAGCAATTTTTATCCCTGGGATTTGAAATTTGGCACTAAGGTATATTCTTTATCGGTGCTTTCTGTGATAACAAGTCCCAGCGCTGTAACACTGCTATGGCACAGATGTGCAGCTCCCTCTTTAGCATGGAACAGCTGACATTCGTATGATATTAGCGTGTGCGTTTTAATTTTCTCCTTGACAGCGTTTATGGAGGGTACATGAACAGGGTATGTTTAAAATGGGATATTCTCTCCTTCAAAAAAAGTAAAGGGCAAGGCAGAAGAGAAGACCTTGACAAAAATCACTTGCGTTGGAAGAGGCTGCTCTGAGGTGTGCTGAGTGTGTTCCTCCTGTCAAAACCCTTTATATGGTTTTCAAATGGTCCTTGCTTTCTAAAGTAGTTGCTGTGCATCAGTACACAGAAAGATAAATATGGTATCATGTGGAACTTCTCCAGGGGAATTCTCCCAGGGAATCAGAATATGGAGGTGATATAATCTTGTACTGATCTGAGATGCACGGGATCTTTTCAAATAGTAAGCTTCTGTTTCTTAATAGGAAAATTCCCGTTAATGATGGCGATGCCCCGAAAAGCAGACTGGAGTTGAGGGAAGAAAATCACCTGAATCACAGTGTGGTAAGAAGTTTACATCTTTATGCTGCAGCTGAATCTGTACCTGTCCTCCCCACCCTGTTTTCCACTCCCAGGTGTTATTACATGATCCATTTCTATTGCACCTCTAGCTGGGCTTGTGGACATTTGAGGTATTTCTGTGAAACAGTGAGATGGGACTTTATTTATCTCATTATTCTCTTGATGCTGACTTTGTGGTGTTGTGTTGTCATATGACATGCTATTTTTACTTTCACTCTGTTGTGAATAATGTTATGTAGCATACTCGCACGTCTTAACTAGTATAGTTCATGTAAATGTTGAGTATATCAACGTTTCAGCAAAGTTGCTGGTGTTTCTCCTTCTATGAGTGTACATGGGGAGCAGCAAATCGGGAAGAAATTTGACAGCGGACTTGTCTTTATGCTGCGTCCTCAGACACCTCACCCTATGAATCATGTGGCAGTGGTGAACTCCGGAGCAGAGCTGTGGCAGAGGAAGAGGTCCTGGAGAAGGAGACCCTCCTCATCCTTCCCTTCCCTTCCCTTCCTGCTCTCCACGCTACCTGCCCACATCCTCTCGCACTGGCAGGGCTGGGGCTGAGGAGCTGGTTGCCGCAAGGGAGTGATGCCACTGAGCATCATCTCTGGGCCACTTCTGGCTGCTTGGGCTATGTGTCCTCACACCTTTGTTGCTAGCCGATGGATTTTGGGTATGGGGAGATTTGTATGATGTTTGTGATGATACGTATTGCTCCATAAGGTTCCTGTTCTCCCGTTCTCCAGTGGGATCAGCCTCTGTACGTTTTCATGACAAACGAGTTGTTTGCATCGATGTTGTTTCTCTTCCAAATGCTGACATACCTATAACTTGATTGGTGGTTATTGTAGCAGAATGTGAAAGTAACGTACTTCTTGTTCTGTAAAGGTGGATGCGACTACAGCACACCGCATTGACAGTCTCACAGCTCTGAGTATGGACAGGTCTGGACTCATGCGAGAAGGACTCAGAGTCCCGAGTAGTATTGTCTATTCCAGCTTGTGTGGACTCGGCTCGGAAAAATCACGGGATGCTACGAGTTCGATAGCTGGGCTCGGATTTACTCCTGAAAGAAATCCAGAGATACAGTTTAAGTCTAATCCCCCTGAAGCAGTAGAAAACGCAGCTGTCGCTGGAAAAGCCCCGAATGGCTTCAGTGCTATATACAAGACGCCACCTGGAATACAAAAAAACTCTGTCCCGACGGGAGAGACGCTGGGTTTGGACCGAGCTGCGGGTGACAAGCAGAGTCCCCTCGGTGTCAATGGTGCTAGTTACCTAAGGCTCCCCTGGGTAAGCCCCTATATGGAGGGTGCGACTCCCACCATATACCCTTTCCTTGACTCACCAAATAAGTATTCTTTGAACATGTACAAGGCATTGCTACCTCAGCAGTCCACCTACAGCTTACCGCAGCACCTGGCTTACTCACCCGTATGTACGAACGGTGAACGTTTTTTATACCTGCCTCCCTCCCACTATGTTGCCCCCCACATCCCTTCGTCGCTGGCGTCGCCCATGAGGCTCTCAACTGCTTCAGCTTCACCGGCGATCCCACCTTTGGTGCACTGTCCGGATAAGAGCTTGTCATGGAAGATGGGTGTCAGCCCTGGCAACCCCGTCGATGCGCACGCCTACCCCCACATCCAGAGCAGCAAGCAGCCCCGGGTGCCTGCTGCCAAGCCAGCCCCTGCCAACATGCCAGCTGACCCCACGCTTCTGCTGCAGCATTCGCCCCGGCCATCCCCCCGCCTCCCCCTCCCCGCCCAGGTAGGGGATGCCTACACTGATTTCCACAAACACTTCACCAGGATCACCACCTCTCCCTCCTCTGCCGTTACCCTCCCAAAGCCCTACATGAACGTCGGTAGCGAATTTCCACCCACCCGCCTCTCCAATGGGAAGCTTCCCAAAGGCAGCGATGCTGGGGAGGCACCCCCACCGGCCGCCCCCCACACGCGGAAAGCTGGTCACGATCGGAAAGACAGCAGGTCCCCCCCGCTCCTGGAAAAGCAGACCCCGACCAAAGATGCCACCGACAAACCACTGGACTTGTCAGCAAAAGTCGTTGATGCGGAAACTGCTGGCAAGTCGGACCATGGTAAGAAAATTACACCGACAGTGCTGGTGCACGGCAGGGCAGGAGGGGGAACGCACTTGCCCAGCAGTGACATCATTCAGAAAGAAACCATTTCTCCTGGGAATGGCTGCCCCATCTACCGGCCTGAAATTATCAGCACGGCACCCTCCTCATGGATCGTTCCCGGTCCCAGCCCTGGTGAGGAAAATGGGAAGAATGTCCAGCTGAAAAACAAAGCACTGGACTGGGTGATCCCACAGCAGCGGAGCTCCTCCTGCCCCAGGATGGGTGGCACAGAGGCTGTTGTCAGCAGCGTTTCGGGGACGGTGTCAGCAGGGGGGCGGCCAGCGTCAGCGTCGCCGGCACCCAACGCCAACATGGATTGCACCAAGACAGCCAGGAGCTCTGCAGAGAGCACTGCCTCAGTCATACAGCATGTTGGGCAGCCCGTCGCCACCCCTGTGAAACACAGCAATAAGCTGGCCAAATCCTGTGGCCAGGAAGCTAACTTCAAGGCGAGCGAGACTGCCCTGGCCTCCAGTCCCATCTTCCTGCCACCCAACGAGGCATTTCGCTCCCCACCACTGCCCTACCCCAGGAGTTACCTCCCATACCCAGTGCCGGAGGGAATAGCCATCAGCCCTCTCTCCCTTCACGGGAAAGGACACGTGTATCCACACCCTGTCTTGCTGCCCAATGGCAGCCTCTACCCTGGCCACTTGGCTCCCAAACCCGGCCTCCCCTACAGCCTGCCAGCGGGGCGGGGGGAGTTCATGGCCTACCAGGACACGCTGGGGATGGGGATGATGCACCCCATGCTGCTACAGCATTCGGCTTTGGAGATCAGTAAGGAAGAGAAAGTTGAGAGGAGGTCACGGTCTCATGAGAGGGTCCGCTATGAGGATCCAGCTCTGCGGGGCCGGTTGCCGGAGCTCCTGGAGAGCAGTGGGAAGATGCATTTTGAAGTACCCGGCGACAAGAGCGTGAAATTGCACCAGAACTCTGGCCCCAGTAAAAACTCGGGCAAAAGTGACAAGCACGTCTTCCCAGATCTTTTGCGAGATGAACAAGAGGCTAAAAGTGAAGCAAATGTAACGAAATCCAGCTTTGCTGCAGAAAGCAGTAATCAGGCTAATGACCCCACAAAGCACAAGGCAGAGCAGGCGTCGCAGCACAGAGATTTTATTGTAATGAGAGAGGATTTTGGAAGAAATAATGATCTTCATGAAACCTATAATTTCAAGCAAGCCCAGAGTTCATCAGTTTTTGGCTTAAGGAAAGAAGATTTATCTGTGAACCAGCCTAAAGAGAGAGTGACAGTCCAGCCTTCACCTGCTTTCTTGGAAAGTGCTCATGAGAGTGATGCTCCGGCTCTGGTTTTTGGCAAGGTGCAGGAGGACGCGAAGCCGTTCTGCATGGGGACCGCACCGCCGAGCATCGATGCTGGCCAGACCTATACCAAAGACGGAGCCGAGGAAGCAGAATCAGCCGATGGCAAAATACTGAAACCCAAGCCCTCTAAGTTGGCCAAGAGGATTGCAAACTCTGCTGGTTACGTAGGTGATCGATTCAAGTGTGTGACGACCGAACTGTACGCAGACTCCAGCCAGCTCAGCCGGGAGCAGCGGGCGTTGCAGGTGAGTCCGCGCGGTCCAACGACCGCCGCGCTTTTTTGTCGTTACTTCTCTGTTGCAAGTCACAGTCAAGTATTAAAAGTTGAGAGAGAAGCAACGCAGGTGGGGAAATCAGAAAATTTTTTGTTAGGGCATGCTCGCCACAAACGGTTTTGAATAGCAAAGTAAGTTTGTTAATAAGAGCAAGGCAATGTAAAGAATAGTATGTATAGATTTTATGTGTGTACTCACTAGTAAGCTTAAAACGGCTTTGACTAAGATCTGATATATAAATGTTAATGTACGTATGAAATGTTTGTGCAGTTATGGAGGGGAGTTGGACAGGCATGCATGTTACCTTGGCGCTGGTGCTGGCTGTAATTTCTCAGCTGGCCTGTAGTGCCAGCTAGCAAAGCGTACCCAGAAGTTGTGATTAGTATGCCAAGCGTGCTGTTTGATGGAGAGGAGTCGCAGCCGTGTGTTAGCGGGTCTCAGGCAACCTTTGCGCCAGGCGAACGCCTGGGGAAGAGTAGGAGCGGTGTGGAGGTTGCTGCTGAGGGATGACAGACAGATACTGTATAGGAATATCCTTAAGGTATTTTACTTTTAATGAAGGGATGAGTTAAGCCAAATTGTTTTTGCATTGTTAAGAAAAGAATTGGTTTATGCTTATAAAAATGGATGAAATTATCTAAATGATCCATTGAGTGCCCATTTTAATTACATAGATGGAAGGATTACAAGAGGACAGTATTTTATGTCTACCTGCTGCTTACTGTGAGGTCAGTTCTTCAAATTTTTATTACTAGACTCTTACATAAACCTTTGAGTTAAATTTCATTTCCAAATACACAAAGGGAAGTTTGTGGGCCATAGTCGTCTTTATTCATTGTACAGTTTTGTGTTGTTGTTTGTTTGTTTTCTTTTTGTTTTTGTATGTTTTTACCTCCAGAATGGAATGTTTTTATTTTATACACAGTATACATTTATATATATCTTTGTGTATATATATATATACTTATATATGAAAGAATTGTGTGGCTATTTGCATATAGATGCTACAACACTGTTTTACAAGTCAGGTGTGTTAAACTCCTACTCTAGCTGTCTATCTGAAACCTTGGTTTTGAACTGATTTTACTTTGGAAATGCTTTCATATAAGGTAAGGTAAATGAAGTAGCTTTTATTGCAAGACTTTTTTTTTTTTTATATCAATTCTCTTTCTAGCGTGCAATGATGCGCTTCTCAGAGTTGGAGATGAAAGAGAGAGAAGGCCAAACAGCTACCAAAGACTCAGAGGTCTGCAGATTCAGCCAGGCAGACTGGGAAAACTTGAAAGGAAACAGTGAAAAGAAGCCAAAGTCTGTCGCTCTGGAAGATGCCATTGCTGACCAAAATGACAATGACAGATGTAAGCGAATTTTGATGGCTTTCTGAAGTGCGTACATGTCTCTGTGCTATGGCAGTTTGCAGCAAAGCTGAGAGGGTAGTGCAATCTTTGTGTTCTCATGATGTTGCTAGTTAAAGTCACTGACCTCAGCCTCTGCAGCTACGGAGCTGCCACAGCTGGTGTTGTTTTGGGGTCTGCAAGTTACAATGGTACCTGCTTTTCAGGAGATGGTTAACTGTCACCAGAGTTCCTGTCTTAAGGAGGCTGTGTGTTTAATTGATGGGGTATCACATCAGCCACTGAAAGCGAAGGCTTAAGGTGATGTTTTAAATGCAGAAAAGAGGTGGGGGTAAGAGTGAGAGCCGAAAAGGAGTTCAGCTTCCTGAAGGTGCTGTAGCACTGGCAAATGCCAATATTGCCACTAGAATGGAGGACAGAAGGGTGGTGGAGAGTGGGGAAGGATGTGATCTGCCAGGCTGACATATCCATAGAGGCTGGTTGTAGAACTCCAAGCTCTGAGTCTGCTTCTTTGCCAGGTGACTTCTTGCTAAAGTGGCCAAAGGGAGGTATATGTGCCTGGCAGATGCAGGTCCTCAAGGGCAGGCATGGGGGCTGCAAAATGCCCCATGGGGCTAGCTGCTCCTTCTAGGCTGTGGCAAGATATCAGAGGACTATGGAAAATGTGTGTTAGCAACCCTACCCTAAAAGCAATATAAACGTAAAAATAAATAATTCATTTCTTCCAATTATATGCAAGAAATTTTGTTGTTGTTGTTATTTTGGTTTTTATTTTCTTTTTCTTTTTTTTTTTTTTTAATTTAAACTCTTGGTAAGTGTCTGGCTTCTATCAGTTTCTAAAATTTTTTTCTTTTACCTATATAATTACAGAAGGGATCAGTTCCTTCTGCTGCTACTCTGCTGCTACTTTGTTTTTAACAACTCTGAAAAAAAAAATAATCTATGCTGAAAGTATTGCAAAACACGAGGAAACATCCTGCAGACTGCATCGTGCGTGTGTGCTGTGTAACTTGGTTGTTAAGTGTGCTCTTCTGTAGGTGGAGATACATGGGGAGGGCTAGCAGAAAATTTCATTCAGCCAATTTAATAACTTTGAATTATTGTTCTGGTCTTTGGTTAATGCTTTTGGCAGAGAGCATGCTGGTCAATCGTACTTGCTCGGTTACTCACCTAAATCAGGTTAGTGTGGTATTGCTGTCACTGAAATAACAGCCTCAACAAAAAGCGGCCTGTCAAAATAGCAAGGGAAAGTTTTAATTGTGGGAGTAGGTACCAGGGTGGGGAAAAGGAAGGCTGAGCCCCTGGAAGCTGAGTGGGTTTTCCCTTTTCCAGGCTACATAGAGGTGGCTGTGGAGAAAGGCACTGTTGTCTTTGCAGTCCCCATGCTAAAGCTGAGAGCTTGGCAGGCTGCAGCCCCCCTTGCTTCCTCAGAGGGCTCAGGGTGCCCTGGTGATACCCTCTGTTAAATCCTACCCTGGGTGTGCTGGAAAGCATAAAAAGCAGAAGCAGCGGGCTCCTGCCAGCTTGTTCTGTTCTGGCTATAGGGCAAGATAGGTTCAGAAGGGCAGCGGAAGACAGTGGTCGGTGTGGTCAGGGATGAGCATGGGAGGGAAAGTCTGCTCAGGGCGTGGGCATGCTGTTTGGGGGGTCTGCAGGGAGGAAGAGTGTCAGAGCATTGTTGTTTGCTGAAACATCCACCCCTCCCATGCCCGCAAAAGGCTGATGATACAGTGTGTCCTTAAATAACTAGTTTAGTGAGTTCTCTGGCACTTGAATCTGCTGGCTGAAATGTGTTTGAGACTATTAAATGACTGTTGGAAACAGGGAAAGTGTGTTAAGTCTTAGGTTAGTTCGTTCCTCTCATCTTCTAATTAGCTCTGACTTAACAGGCTATTTCAGAGTTGGGCCGAATGTCTGAGCTCCTAAAAGCGCAGATCTGTTCTGCTGAGGGAGCTCCTCTTCTGTATGCCTGCCTGTACAGTAGCAAATACTTAGTGGTACAGGTTCAGGTCTCAGTAGTTTTATCGTGGTGGTTCACCTCCTGTGCCTTAGGATAGTAGCCGATAAATCAGGAAGCTGCGTTTCACACTTCTTGAATGCTTTTGAGTGCAGTGGCTTGGGCTCCGGTGGGGCTTGAGCCACCAGCGGTCTTGATGCGTCTCTGAGTGACGGGCAAGAGGGGCTATGTGCTCTGCCTGCTCTTTCCCTTCGGTTGTCAGCAGCGACACCCCAGGGTACTTCTCTCTTGCCTTCCCTTTCCCTCCAATTTCTAACCATGCTGTTGGTGCCTTTGGCTTTAAAGCTCTCAAAACGGGAACTAGCTGACGGTTTGCAGCCTCTTCCGATTTCCTTTCTGCCTCCTGCAAGCAATCTTGCTGCTGAAAAGATGTTTCCACCTCGTTTTACGTAGCGTTCATCCAGTGCTGGCTAAAAGCAAAGCGGCGCCTTCACGTGTGTGAGCAGCGGGCTGTTTAGGAGCTGTTAGGCGAGATCCCCACCATGAGCACTTCACCTGCCTTGTGTTGGCAGGGAAGAGGAAAACCACAACCAAAACTGTGGCTGGCACAGAGCTGGCTGGCAGGGCTGCCCTGCTGCTGGCTCGATGCAGCCCTGTGCAGTCGTGCCTGGTGTGCAGCGCGGGAGCTGACGGGGGCCTCAGCAGCTGCGCACCCTCTCAGCTCTTCTAACGGTGCAACAACAGCAAAAGGCTAAATAACACAGGCAGGTTATGCTTACAGGGGCATCTGAAGGGGTGGAAACTCCTTTTTTTTTTTAGAGTGCCCTGGGAGTTGCTAATTTTCCTAGCTTTATGGCACGGGTACAGACTTTTTCAGAAGCAAACAAAGGCACAATATTTGATTCCTTAAGCTCTGACTTGGTGATGCATGGCTTTGCAGTACCGAGAGCCTTCTTAAGTTTCATTGTGCCTTCTGGAGAAGGGTAAAAAAGGCGGGTTTTTTGTTTTGTGCCTTTTTTTTTTTTTTTTTTTAAAGGGAGGGAGCTGTGTTAGCTAATTAATGGGCTATTAAACCCAAGGAGTAAAGTAGAAGTGCTTTAGTTGTTTCTCATCTCCTTTAGGTTTTGCCAGGTATTCTGAGAGCAGCCACGAAGCTGCTTTGTTGCCAAGGTGACTTGTAAATGTTGCTGAGGCGATGCTGCTCCAGTGCACTTCCATAGCACAAACATGATAAATTATGGGATGCATATGTCATGAGTCATAGGATTGTTCAGAGATCAAGTGATTTAAGCTATTGGCACGGACACGCACATCAATATGGGCATGTGATGATCGCATGTTGGCTCATAACAAAGCTCTTCTGATGGTATTGGAAATCATATCCGAATGTGAAAGACTGAATAAATTCTACAAACTCTGAATTTCTTGATCAGGCAGTGCAATTTTACCCATTTACCTAATTTTCAAGGAGGAAGACACTGCCTGTTTCAGCCTTAGCTGGGAAAAATAAAACCTGATACGTTAAAAGCCTAATCTTAAGGCATTAAGCTCTTCTTAAGTTGAAGCAGTTTCTGTGTGTGCAAGTAAGTGGTGTAATGTCCCAAAGCCCTTAGAGCTGATCTTTAGAGTTGGAGCAGGGTGCCGGTGTCCCTTTGCATGGTAATCCCCTGCTTTTCTTTTCTCACTGGGCTGTGTATGTACCTGAACAAATGAACGATGGAGACAGTAAACATGTCCTTTGCCCTGGTCAGTTACTACCTTCCTGCCATGGGACATAGTACAAACAAAACAAAACAAAACAAAAAAAGAAAAAAGGCAGTTGCTTGTTTGTGCAGTGTTGTGGGCTTGGGCAGAAGAAAACAAATATGAAAAGCTCCCAAGCAGAGGTTCTGGGAGGGAAAAAAGAAATCAACTGGGTTCCCACTCTCCTATGGGATATTCCCAACTGGATGCTGCAGGTGACTTACGGAATTTGTTACTGTTGCGATCTCCTTGCTGAGTACTGTGTTTTAGCATTTGGATAGTCATTACCATCCTCAGATGAGTAAAGGGTGACTTGCGTAAGTGAGCGCAACTAGAGGTTGCTTCAGGGAAGAGGAAAGGCTGTTAGGCTGTTTTTAGCTGCCATGTTATTTGAACAAAAGAATTGCAGCTTTAAACACCAAGATGTGTTTCCTTGTTTGCATTGTATGGGAGGGCCTGGTCTCAAACAGCTGACAGCAACAGGAAGATGGAAAAATGAAGGGAAGTTTTTTTGAGCAGTGTGTTTGTGTGTGCGTGCAACTGTTTCTCATGAGGTTGTAGCCTTTGCACTAAGAGGAGATACTGCTTCAGGCAGAAACCATATGGGAAGAAGCATCTTCTTAATTCTTCCTTGTTTCCAGTTGGGCGGGACAGTGAGAAATGGTTTGAGTTGTTGATGCTGGTTCTCACAGCTGGTGTGAGGCAGGCAAATGCTGGAGGCCCAAAGAAGGAACATATTTAGGAGTTTAATCTTACTCATAGAGGTGTGTTGCTATGAGAACTCAGCATTTATCCTGTGTTTCTGGTTACCTCGTCACTGTTTGAATAATGGTGATATGAAAACTCCAAGTATTTTATTGTTTTCTTCCTCAGGCATAGAAGAGGATGTTGTAGATACATGGCAGGGGGGAACAAAAGCAAACAAATTCTCCTTTTCTTTGTTGGACATGCAAGATATGCTTATGTTGTTGTGCCTCATGTTGACATTTATATCTTAATTTGGGGAGACATCGCGTCTGATCCGCGTTGCTTGCAAAACAGTTTGAGGACAGAGTGGAATCTGGTGGTAAAATATTAACAGAGCCTGTGCTCCTTGAGGCGGTTGCTGCTGCACCGAGGGAAAAAACCTCTGGGCATGCAATGTGTCTCTGCAAGCTGCGTAGAGAGCCTGACAGCCTTTGGGTTTTGCCGTGTCCCGAACAGCAGCTGACCTTTGTTCTTTCACGGTGAAAATCCGGCTGTAGGAGAAGCGGGGAGTGTCAGCAGGGGAGCAGATCGGCAAGGACATGGCTCCCTGTCTTCACTGTCACTGTCCTCCCGTGTTGATGCAGGATGATTGTGCAACCCGGATTAACGTGTGGGGATGGCGCTTCTCTAATGGTCTTAACCACGACTAGCGGGACGGATTTCAGACGCATGCACGACAGGCAGTCCTTGAGAGGAATTTCTAGCTTGGTGGCCACGTAGAGGTAGCCCTAGTCACCTGAGGGTTCCCCCTTGGATGTGACCAGAGAGTGGAGGCAAAGGTGTCACAGAGGCGCTGGCAGTGAGGTCTCTTTGCATGAACTTCAGTAGGTGTGTGCTGGCTGTTCTCTGCGGCACATGGAGCCCCGAAGAAACGCCGACAGTGACAAGTTGTTAGCGAGGCTACAGCAAATGTTTCTCCCCTCCTTTTTATTGTTGGCATCCCTGTGCCTAGTCCTCTTGCAGATAGAGAAGGAATTAATCTGCAGCGGGTTGCTTTCAGTGGTGGCAGGCTGGAATTAGCTCGCTGTTTCCTGCAAGCCCCAAAGATTAAGACCATCAACCCCCCCCCATCCCTGGCTCCCCCCCTGCAGCCTGCTACTTCCTCTGACCCTGTGAAAGCTTCTCCGGGAATTGGTCAGGATGTGCCTGCCTTTTCTCAGGCCAGACACTGCAATGAGCAGGGAAGCTGTCCTGATCTAGCAACTCTCAGTGTGAGCTGTGTTGTGTAGTTGCTAGGATGGCTGGAGACATGAAGGCTATAAACAGTGGGAGCATGGCAGAGTGTGCCCTTACCTGATCTGTTTGGGGAAACTGAGCGTATACGTATAATGTTTCCTTATGTAAGGGGGAAAAATAGCAGATTGCATTAAAAATGTAAAATGAAATCTGATAGAAGCATTTCTAAAGTGATACTTAAAATGTGGCTGGTCCAGCATCTTTTGTACTGTGTGAAACAGGACTGCTGGGGCTGTTGGTGTGGTTATAGTGTACAGCTGTTGGGCAGCATCTTCATGCCAGATGTGCAAGTGCAGGGTGTTGCCAGATTCATTCTGGTTTGGGGGGGTGCTGGTGATTAGAGGCACAGTTGTTGTAAGCTGAGTACCTGTTTTCTGGAACATGTGAGCATTGCTGGCCAAAAGAAGTGTGACAAACTGCTTTTTAAAGTCTTGAAGGCAGCAGGTGTTGGCCAGACGGCCTTGCGGAGAGGAGCATTGCCAAATAGCAGAATGGCCCAAGCATCCTGCTTGCCTGGAAAAAGTCAACTTTTGTTTTGATATTTCTTGGCCAAATATCTTCTGCTGTTTTATATAGCAGCCCAGTAGGCAGCTTCCCACGCAGCGTAAAAATGATGCTGGGTTGTATTCTGGTGCTTGCAAGCATCTCCAGAGCCCTAGGTGCTACCTGTAGCCATTTCCAAGTTGTGGTGAAGAAAAATCTCATCGGAGGGGTTTCCTGTCCTGCTCCCCACCCCCCAATCCTTCCACTGCTGACAACAGGGATTTCAAGGATGGTTGTGAAGCCAGAGCTGCAGAACTGTAGCGAGGTGCTCCCAAGATAAGACAGGATGTGGATGGGCTGCATCTAGGGGTTGCAAGTGCCTGGATGCTGGCGTGGTGGGTGTTGCTGGTGTGATGGGTCTCAGAGGCAATGGGAGAGAAGAGGGGAGTTGTGAGGACAGCACCTGCACTGAAAAGGGGGAAGACCAGAAGTTGAAGGCCAAGCTGTATGAGGGAGGAAGCTGAATAAGGATTGGGAGAATCAGGGGGAGGGAGGGTAAACAGAGCTGTCAGGAGTCTGGGTAGGAAACCAGCAGATGTGTTTGCAGCAAGGGAAGAGGGAGGAGGGAGGAGGGAGGGCATGCAGGCGGACAAGGAAAAGGGACAGTGAGCTGTGGGGAAGTAGGACAGAGCATGCAGGCAATTTGTTGAACAGTGGCAGACAAACAGAAAGAGTATATTGGTCAGCTAGGAGGGCTAAAACATAGGAAGACCAAATTGTGAGAACTGTAAATGGGAAGCTGATTAACCGTGTTGCAGTCTATACTGCGTGTCTGCCTAACCATGCTGTGTCTAGTTTGGTGAGACCTAAGAAAAAACACCTATTCAAGATGATGATTGTCATTTAAAGTCACTTAAAAAAAGTAATTTGAAAATTGCTTAAGCTGTCTCTAAATTTGGGGGAACACTGTTGGAGAGGGGAAGCTGAAGTTAGGGCAAGCATGGCAACGTGGGTGTTTTTGTGGCTAATTTGTCAGACTGGTTTCTAGGGAGCTTTTCAAAGCTCACCTGCTTGCTGCTGCTGGAAATACACTCTGAAAAAACTGAAGTCTTTTTTTTTTAAAGGAGGGGACAAAGACCATGTGACTGGCTGGCTACTCAAAGTGAGGAAGCCTTTTTATAACCTTGGATACAAGTAGTGCTTTTTGCAAAATATCACAGCTATTCTTAGTGGTATTCCCATGTACATGTCTGTGTGCTCTGTATCCCATTTATATCTCCAGAAGAAGGGACTAACGCTTTTAAGTCAAGACTAACCGAGAAGTTAGAGAAGAATAGGAATTAGCAAAAGACCAATACTTTATTATAATCAGAAAGTATTTTTTAAAAGAAAGTAATTGGAAAGTGGAGCTTGGATTATTTCTTATCACAGTTTTGGGGGGCGAGGTTGCTTTCCGAAAAGGGTCTGTGCTTTCGCTGTCTAAATATGTTTCTTTATTTTAAAAAGCATATTGTGATGTTTCTATGGATACCGGGTATTGCGAATATTGTACTTCTTAAATTGATGTGAAACTAACACAAAGTATTGTGCTTTTGGGGATTTTGTGCTTAACTGTTGAGAAAACTGCTGCTTCAGGCTGACCAGAGGAGACTTGTTCTGAAATGCCATTTTGTGTTTATTTGCATGCCTCATGAGCTGTAAGTCATGATGGAGATAACATTGAAGAGATCAAAGAGCATAGCTTTCTCACAATTAATTGTTTTGTATTTATTAAGTCTTGCGGTGTTGGCTTTTTTCTATTTTTAGGTAACTTTACTAGTACAGAAAACAACCAAGGTCGCTTTCTTGAAACTCCAGAGGAAAAAGATCTCTCAAATGAGGAATGTTATTTAGAGAGGCATTCTATATATGAAAAAGCGGAAGACCAGCCAACAGAAGGTATTGGCCAACATCCATGTCCACGTCTGGACAGGAAGCGTAAACACTCTGGTGAGAGACTGCAAAATGATGGCAGCCAAAATGAAAACTTTGTGGATGAACTGCAGGATGAACTTTTATCAAAAGCAAAAAAGAAAAAGAACTCCAAAGGTAAGACAGCATTTTGCTTTGGTCTCTCTGAAGGAATGTCTTGTGAAAGGAACGTCCCTTTGGCTTAATGTGTTTCCATTTTTGAACTTGATAGTTACTAATGTGAGCACTGTCATTTCACTTAAAATTATATATATGTATATATATGTATGTATATATATGTGTATATATAAAAATCTTGGCATATAAGGGTAAAGCACTAGTCGTTGGACACTGTAGCCACAGCAGTGCAAGTTACTGTAGTGCATGTAACCCTTAATGAGCAAACCTTTAAAATGCATAGTGTGGTGGTAAAGCTGAGACTATATGCCCCGAAAGTGAAATGTAGCTTTTGTTTTAAGTTGAGGGGGCTTTTTGATTAATTTTTAGTTATTTTTCCATTAGATGACTGGCCTGAGAGGGAAATGACAAACAATTCCTCTAACCACTTAGAAGAGCCCAATTGTAATGAGGTGACCAACCTGAAGGTGTGCATTGAATTAACAGGGCTCCATCCCAAAAAGCAGCGTCACCTGCAGCATCTTAGGGAACTATGGGAGCAGCAGGTGTCACCAGAGAGATCCCCGTCCGGCAAGTTGGGCCGGCAAAGCAGGAAAGATTTAGCTGAGTCTGTTCAGCCAGAGGCCACTGCAAAGGTCAAAGACTTCACAGAAGAAAGGCACACCAAGAAAAGGTCAGAGGCCAAAAGCAATAGAAGTTGGTCTGAAGAGTCCCTCAAAACAAGTGACAATGAACAAGGTATGCAGAGACTACTAGGGAAACCAGCTGGCTTTAGCATTTACAGTGACGCATGCTGCCACCGATGTTAAGGAATTGTCGAGAGCTTTTTTTTTAATTTTAAAAAGTTATATATAATTTCTGTAGATGTCCATTTGTATAAGGACTGACACTTCCTCTTTAAGAACGGCACTGTAGCTGATATTTGGCAGACAAGAAAATGTGTTTGTGTATGTGTGTATAACTATGTGTTTGTGTGTGTGTGTGTTTTGGCTTTAAATACTGTTTTGTAGATAATGTGAAGATGAAGTTTTATGTCTCTAGAGGAGAGCTGGGGGGGGGGGGGCATACAACGCAGGCATGCTTCTGGGTGAGGGAGGGAGCAAACAGGCTGCTAGTTGGTGTAAGTGTGTAGGATTTGAAGGGCTCTGATCCTCTGAAACAGCATCAGTACAGCTAGCAGCTCTTGATCTTGGGAACTCAACGCCTCCAGCACCCTTGGCACTGATGGGTTACCTTGCCTTTCCCAGGGCATTTGCTCAAGAGCAACGCTTGTCTTTCTCCTGATTAGGATGCCTTGCTGGAATGTCCTGGGCATGTCCTGTAAACCCATGTGGTCCCACTCCCTGGCCCCTTGGCAGACACCTTCCCAGTGTCTCTCCTAAGCAGTCGCTTTCTCAAAATACATCAACTTGCTTTAACTTTTTCATGACTGTTTTTCCCCTCACAACCCTTCCTCCTTTCCCCCTGCCACTCCCCCTTTTCTGCTCAGTTTCTATCCTGGGGGAGAACTCAGGGAGGCAAGCTGCCAAATTTGTCTTCATATGGGTAGGATGCTTACACATCCCCACTGTCCTCATCCCCTGAGCATGATACCTGCTCTGCTGCTTTTCCCTTCCCTGCAATGTTTGCTGCTGTAGCTTGGCTGGAGGAATGGTGGACATCGGCAGCATGCAGCCGGCATGGTAATTCCTGCTCCTGCTTCCCCTGACCTCATAATGAATCTCCATCTCCCCTGGGCATAGCAGGGAGCCCTTTTCTCCTCTGCTCCTTCCTGCTTCTTCAATTTGATAGACATTCACCCTCCAGCTGGCCTAGCTTGTAGTTTACCTGAGATCCCATCAAAAGAGAGAAGCATGAGGAGAGTGGATCCTCTTGTTCCATGCCACAGAAAAGACTGAGTCCAGGTCAGCCCAGACTGGTCAGAGTATTCCTGGGTAGCGTCTCCAAAATGGCGACTGGCAAGAGTATAGGCTTTCCTTCTGTCTTAAAGCTCCTCATCCATCTTTCGCCTTGGTAGGGTTATCTGAGTGGAAAAAACCCCAAACTTTGATGTTCATTGATGGAGAAGGTTCTCCAAAAGAATTTGAGGGTCCAGAGATCAAAACGTAGTTTTAAAATGATCTTTGACTCCCTTGCTTCATGTGCTGCCTTGGCGAGCATGGTATCAGCTCAAACATCCCTGCCCATCACCTGCTCTGCTTTGTACTCTCAGAAAGAGATAACCTTGTAGAGATTAAACAAGGGTCACTAACAAGAAGCCACATTGTGTAAGGATGCTCTAGTTTTCCCTTGCACTGCCTCCTCTGGCAGTGACAGGTTTCTCTAATGCATGACCTCAGGAAAGAAAAAGGGTGGCTCCTATTCCCAAAGTCATTAAGATTTAGTAGCCCCATGACTACGAAAAACCTCTTGGTTTTGAAGCTGCTATAAAACCATAAACCTGACTTAATTATGCCTCACCATTCATTATGCTGAGGCTGACACTCCTCCATCCCTGCTGAAGTGTGAATCTTTGAATATCCTTTTTCTAAGTTCACTGTGATGAGGACATTTTTCCCCATTGTATGTCAGAGCACCCTCTGCGTGACAGTCATATGGGGACAGAGACCTCCAGCTTATCTTTCTTGCCTGGGACTAGTCCTCAAACTTTGCTTAAACAAGCAGCTATTGTGAATAAGAGAATATACCCTGTTACTTGCAGCTTTTTTTTTTGCTCTGGGTCTGGGAACAGGTGTTCTGGTGCCCAAACACTGCCCGTGAATGTTGTGGTCTCCACTGTAGGAAAGCTGGTCATATCCCACGATGTGGGCACAGACAGGACATTGAGGTCTGCCCCTGCACCCATGAAGCCTTACTCTTAACAGCAGGTTGATTTGCTGCTGGTGCCTGCAAATCTGGAAGATGGAGGGTGCCGACTTGGGCTGGTTGCTCCAGTTGTGTTCAACCTGGAATTTTAGCCTAGCAGGAGTCGTGTGATGCATTTCAAACTGCTAGTGGGCTGTCACCCCTCTGTCCCCCGGTCAGTGCCTGCTGGCTGGGTGACCAAGCGGTGGCTGCTGAAAATGTTCCCCTGGTGACTCTTCCGGGTGTCGCTTCCTTACAGCCTCGTACCTGTGGGTCAGAACCACAAGAGCCAGGATGTGGCCTGCTCAGAATTGTTTTCGATCTCTGTCTCATTCTTCTGACGAGGTGACATTGCTCGTGCTGGCTCTCTGAAGCACAGCAGCTCCATACGTGCAGGGATGTCTGCAACCTCAAGGCATCATGCTGCTTGCCCGGACCTGTGGCCGAGGCAGGAGTGCCAGCTAAGCAGTAACCTCCTGGTGCTGCTGGTGGTGCCGTAGCCGCTCTTCCAGTGGTCCCCTGGGGAGCTTGCAGCCACTCACCCAGAGCGAGAAGAAAACCCAGCGGTCCTCTTAATCTCCACGCTGCCTGGGCAGCACAGAAACAAAAGCCTCCTGGAGAGGAGTCAGGAGGATCTCGCCCACTGGGAAAGAGCTGCCTTGGGTTGCCGGCAACGTGGTGGCTGCTGGCTTGGCAGACAGGAGCAGGCAGCTGCCGTGGTGGGAGCTGAACAAGCCAGCATTCAGGTGACACGGCAGCAGCTGCTTTCCTGCATGGTCCTCTCTGCATCCTGCTCCTGGGGGAAGGGAGGCAGGTCCTGCTCTGAGTCAGTTGCTACAACCCTCATCAGTTGGAGGCCTGTTTTTTTGGGGTTTTTGGTTGCTGTTGATTTGGGTTTTTGTGTGTTTCCCTCCCTTCCCCCCCCTCCCCAGATATCTGGGGGTATTCCAACCCACTCCTGTTTTTCTTCTCCCTTTACATATGTAGTGGTCAGAAAGATGAGGTGGGATTCCAGAATTAATTGCCTTTTTTCTGCCCATGTTGCCTAGGCTGATGCTTGGCTTTTTCTGGATAGCACTGGCTTCTTGCAGTGTCACTGATCCTGAACCTCCTGGGCATAGCGTTGCTACTCTCCATCTTGGTGGCATCTCTCTTCATTCTTGGTGGCAGTGAATGTTTGGCCTGGTGCCTGCTGTCACCACTGTGGAGGGTCAAAGTGGAGTGCAGAGTTTACATGGAGCTTTGCAGGCTGGAGTACACATTTTTTGTGGTAATTAAACTTCTGCTTTTATTGCCTCAACATCCCTGTGTGGGAAAGCCTGCAGTTCTTTGAGATAGGCTTCTCTTCCTGTGTTTTTTTCCTCCATCCTTTAGGTATTTCTCTCCTTCTCCAGACCTGTGGGTTTTTTCTTCCTTTTCTTGTTTTTATACATGCTGCAGTTTCTTACATCCCTTTGCATTCATCAGATCTCATTGGTGCTGCTGCTTTCCATCTTCACAGTTTTTTCATAAGTGATTAAGGGGATATAATGATTATGCTTCTGTATTGGAATTGGGCTTCTCGCGTGCTACTTCAGTTAGGTTAGCTGGGAACAGGAGAATTAAACACTCTTCACTTCATGCTGTCTGCAGAGTTGGAAAGACAGCCTTGGCATCCATAGGCCCAGCCTACGACTAGGCAGCTTCCTTCAGGATTGCAAAGCCTAAAAAACTTACGGGATTTTTGCTGAACAATCTGCACATGGTGTGTCCTGTAAATTCCCTGACATCTGCTTGGCAAGCTGCAGTATGCATCTTTTTCTAGAAAGTGGCTTGAAGGAACGGAGGGATTTCTGTTTTCATCTTTAATCTAGAAAGCCTTCTTCAAGTTGCTTTCACAGATTTATTTAAAGGAAGACAAAAGTGTGAAGCTGCCCACCAAGAGGATTCTAGATTTTATTTTCTTTTTACTGACTGGCTTGGATTGAGTTTCTTTAAATAAAGGTCTCTCTTCTCTGAGCAGCTGCCTTATTTCCCCTGCCATCTCTTCTGTTCTGAAAGTAGCATCACTTCAGAGACTTCTTGGAGCAAAGGAGGCTCTTTTCAAGTGCTCAGGATTTTTTTCCACACCTTCCCTCAGTGGTGTGGTATTGTTTGGCTGAAGTGTCCCTTCCTTCCCAGCAACCTTTAATTCTTCAATTCATTTTTCTAGAGAGGAGTTGGTTCTGAGGTCACCTCAATTCTCTCCCCAAGGGAAATTCAGACTATAAAAACTCAACATCCCTGTCCTTGTTTTGTTGTAAACCTGCTTGCACCACGGGAAAAAAAAAAAAAAAAAAAGAGTAACCATGTTTTTTGCATGTGGCCCAGATTGTGGGATCCAGCTTGTTAAAGCTAACCCACAATAAAAACCCGGCCCTGCCAGCATCCTGCCATGAGCAGCAGAGCACTGACCTTAGATCTCTGAGGTCCTGGGGTTTTCTGGTCTCACAGAAAGACGCACTTATAGCATAATAGCATCACATAATGGTTTAGGTTGGCAGGGACCTTAAAAGATCATCTCATTCTAACCCCCCTGCATGGGCAGGGACACCTCCCACCAGACCAGGTTGCTCAGGGCCCCATCCAGCCTGGCGTTGAACACTGCCAGGGAGGGGGCAGCCACAGCTCCTCTGGGCAAACTGTGCCAGGGTCTCACCACCCTCACAGTGAAGAATTTATTCCTAATGACTAGTCTAAATCTACTTCTGGTTGGAGCCCTCATGAAAACACAGCCAACTGCTTTCCCTGCAAAATCCCTGTGCTTTTTGATAGGGGGCTTGCACAGGGCTTCTGTAGGGACAGCTCCTTGAGTAGCCTTTCCATTCTTGGCTTGCTTTCCAAGTAGAAATGCTGCCAAGGAGATGTTTCTGGTCTTACTGCTGTCTTAGGGCTAAGCTCACAATTCCCCCTGCGCTGACCCACTTAGGCCTCGTCTGTGCTTCGGCCTCTCTTGCTTTCTCCTCTTCCCCCCCCCGCCCCGATCCCCGTGTCTTCCACCACACCGCACCAAAGGCGGGAAGCCCGGCCAGGCCCAGGCTGCTGGAGGAGTTGGTTCCCCTTCAGATAAAGCAGTTCCAGGTAAGGAGGCGAGTTTTTCCCCCAGGCGGTGTGGCAGTGGCTTTCTGCTCTGCCTGTGGTGGCTGGGCTGTGGCTGGCCCGGCCCGGCCCAGCACCGTGCGGCCTCCCTGGTGCCCCGGCAGCCGTGCAGGGTATTGCATTTAGCCATTTTTATCAGAGCGCTGTGACTGTTAGTTTAACATTAACTGGCAAGATGCTGTGTACAGTTTGGATGTTGAAGGCTTAAAATATTAATGATTTGAAAATGTAATTGGTAGATCTCTTTTAAGCAGTCGAGGAGCTTGTGTTAAGTGCTAGCAATGTGTTTTCCTTCTAACACACCATGCAATGTGTAATGCCTTTCCTCCCCATTTAGGCTTGCCTGTATTCCCGGTGTCTCCGCACATGAAGAGCCTTTCATCCACCAATGCAAACAGCAAAAGGCAGGCTCAGCCAAGCTGTACTCCAGCCTCGAGGTTGGCTGCCAAACAGCAGAAAATTAAAGAAAGCCGGAAGACAGATGGGCTGTACACAGACGAAGAGGAGGATTTCCAACATGCATCTCTGCTGCAGAAATACAGCGAGTGTGAGAAGCCATCAGGGAAACGTCAGTGTAAAACAAAACACTTGGCACTGCAGGAGAGGAGAAGGAGGTCATCTCTGACAGGGGATGACACCACAGATATCGAAAATGCTGAAGATAAGGTATCTTTATTTAGACTTAATTGTCCACCAGCCTCTCAGAAGGGAGAACCAACCTGCTTTAAAACTAATGCGCTGTCATGCATGCAGGGTAGCGGGGATTGCATTCAAATTTGTCTGTGGATGCTTTGCACATGTTGTACTTGCTTTTCTTAACCTGAGTTAAAGTCACTGTTGCAAGGGGTGGGGAATCTTGAAATGAAAAACTGTAGCAGGTCTTAAAAAATGCAGTGTTAATAGAAAAGTGTAATTCTTTGCTGACAAAATATAATCCCATTGCTGTATTGTAAAAACAAGGATAAACCCCACAACTGTAATGGTTTTGACAGGTCACAGTAACAAGGAAAGTCAGGAAGCGACCGGAACCTACTTCAGACTGTGATTCCTCACCAGCCAAATCGTACGAACAGAAGCCGTTCGACCGCCTGCAGCAGACTCCCTCAGTGCTCCCCGCTTCTCAGCCCTCACAGCTGCCGGTCGCCAGCCCCCCTCAGGAGAACACCCCGAGCCGGCCCATGCCGCCTGAAGCACGGAGGCTGATTGTCAATAAGAACGCCGGGGAAACGCTGCTGCAGCGGGCGGCACGCCTGGGCTACGAGGTAAGGGTCTCTCGCTGCCCTGCGCGAGGTTAAAACCTTCTTTGCGGTTTCCCGGGCGGGAATTTTGTGAAGCGGCAGCTTGGCGTTTGGTTGTTTAAATTTGCAGAGACCCCCCCCATCCCCTCATCCCCTCCCCCCTCCCTGCTGCATTCCCTTCTCTGGCATGCCGGGTCTGAGGGCAGGTCGCTGTGGGAATGGGTCCCCACAGCTGGCAGGGACACAGGGCACGCGGCATCCTGTGTGAACGAGCAAAGGGTAAAGTTTTACGGGTAACCCTTGCTTCCGTTTAAATATAAGCCATCTGCACACAGAGTGAGTGCCCTTTTTTTCTTCTTTTAAGTGGTCTTTATGGTGATCTTTTATGAGCTGTATTAATTTTGCTTTTTTTATTTGTGAAGAGTGTGTACTTTTAGGAGAAGGGTTTTATTTATTGTTCTTTTCTCCAAATAGTATCCGGTATGTGACATAGGATGTAGCGCTTGGAGTGTCCTCTTGCAAGATCAGATGCATCGTAGGAGCACTCCACATGCTTTATGCTCAGAGTCTTGAGCTGGGTGACATAGCTGGAACAGTGTTGTCTAACAAAACAGCCTCCCAGTGAATCCCCTAGCTCTGCTGTTTTGAATCATGCCTTTTTTTGGCAAATATGGCCATATAGGTAGGAGTGTCATTGCTGTTCAACTTCATATCTTGCAAAGAGCTGTTCCATTGCAGAGAGCAGTTGTTGCCTTTGGCCTGGCTGTGGCGTTTGCTGTGGCAGTGAGAGTACTGCTTGGACCTTGGAGCTGGCCTTGAGCCCCCTGTTGCAAGGCATCAGACTGGGACCAGGAGGGGCCTGCCCAGCCTTAGGGGTTTGTTGAAACCTTAAAATGCCCTTTTTTCAGCTGAAGACCTTTGTGTGAAGAGAGGGCTTCTCCAGCTCTGGAAGGCAGGGCTTGTTGGAAAGGTTTGTTTACCCTAGACAAAAGCTTCTTCTAACCCAGGGCACTTCAGCTCTAGCCCGGAGGAGGAGAAGTGGTTGTTACAACGTTGCTATGGTAATCCCCATAATTTAAATGATTCTGTTTCCTGTGGGCCTAAACTTCCATATGGATCCAAAATCAAAATGTGTTGTAGCATGTGCTCCCAGCTATCGGAGTGTGTTTTCTTCCTGCCCAGTGTCTGTTAGGCTGAGTACCACGTCCTGTGGGTTGCTGGTGCACTTTGCTTTCTGCACCCAGTGTGCTCCACTGAGCACAGCTCAATGGGAGCAGCTCCAAAATTTACTGATGAGCTGAGGTCTTGCTTGAGCAGGGGCTGCAGACTCTCTCTTTGCTTTGCTGACTGTGAGAGCTCCCTGCAGCATTGGCTGTTAGCAGGCTGGTTGCAGGCAGCCAGGGATGTGAAGGCTCAGTAAGGTGAAGGTCCCAGGGCCTGACTCCTTGATCATTCAGCTGGCCTTGACAGTGTAGCTGTAAGTCCTGTTGTTGGAGGAGCACGGGGCAGGAAAGCCAAGCGGGGCAGGAGGAGAGCCTCGTCCCTGTGCTCAAGCTGCTGCTGCCAAAATCTGCTGTTGTTTCTGTGTTTCAGGGCTTGGAAAGGTGAGTGGCAGCCCCATCCTGTTGTGGCTTCATTTCACCTGCCGTGAGCTGTGATAGTTTGGTCAGCTGTGGAAGCTCTGTAGCTGTAGTATTTTTCTTAGTAGCAACCAGACGACTACAGTTAGTAGAAAGCTGAATTCCCTCTGTCTCCAGAGCAATTAGATTGGTAAAGAAGTTACAAATTCCTCTATTTAAAACCAACACCAAAACTCTCAACGGGTCAAGGTAATTTGCTGGTCTGTGACCTATGGCAGCTACACGCATAGGTTTTCTGTCATTCTCTTATCAGGGCAGCCACCTTTGGTGGCTACCACGTGATGGCAGCGGGGACCGATGCTGAAACGGGAATGCTGGAAGCTCACAGGCACATGGGGGCTTCTCATGGTTTCAGTGGTGGCCACTGGCAGCCCTGTGGCCCCTTGCCAGCCTGATGGCAGAGGAGACGAATGAGTCAGTGCCACTGCGGCCATGGCTTGCAAAAGGACACCAAGTGCTGGTGCAGAACTCGGAGCTGGAAGTGACTGGCATCATGGGGCCCTGATGGTGGCAGGGATGTTGTATGGGGCAGAGCAGCCTGGAGGCCGGGTGAGCTTGTGCCTTCCTTGGGCAGCCTACCTGCCTTTGCAGCAGGGATTCTTGGCAGCTGTGCGGAGATCCTACCCCAAAACCAGAGGCAGCGCTGGCACCTTTGGCATGCAAAGTGCTAGCAAGCTGTTTATATTGCTCCTGGATCCATGGGGAGCCCAAATGCTGGTAACTCAGGTGCCTCTGCCCCACTCTGAATTGCATGGTACAGATGTGACCCACATAGTGGTGGGAAGGCAGAAATGGTTACAATTTTGCGTGTGTAAGCTGATGTGAGTGAATTGTTGAAGGACAAATGCAGCTTGTGTCTGGTCAGATAAATTGCAGGGCTGCAGCCAACAAGGCTACTTAAAGACAGTGCGGGAAATGGTCTTTGGCTCTGGAAATCCTAACGGTCTGAGCAAAACCCTGCTGGAGGTGGTGACAAGCTTTGCCTTTTCCTTGCCAGGCTTCTGCACCAGGCCTTGCTTCATCAGGATGTTAGCAGCCCCTCCCAGGGTATGGGCACTCTTGAATCCATTCCTTTTTCCCCATTTGAAGCAAAATTATTTGAGATAATAGTAGTCTTAAAACTGTAATTTACTTTTTGTGAAGGGGGAATTATAGGGAACATAATGTTCTTTTTGGGGGAAAAATTACAAAAGGCTTGTGTAATGACTTTGATGGGAGAGGAAACACTGGCTGCCTTTGTGACTCTTGTTGCTTTTTGGTGTGTGTCTGGACTTGGAAGGTTCTCCAGTGAATCTGGGATTAAATCCTGCCTGGGAAGGCAGTGAAGTTAGAGGAATGTATGGTGTGTGATAGAGGTGGGGAAAAGATGGCATTTGTTTCTAGGGGGTTTCAGCACTCACAAAGAAGATGGGGCTTATCCAGGTGGGTAGAGGGGGAGGGTTTGCCTTGGGGATGTCTCACACGAGGGTCTGGCCCTGGGTCCCCTGGTGACACTGCTGCAGGAGCTCTTGAGCATCATTCTGCCCTTGCACAGCTCCCTTGGAGCTCCTACACCCTGCCAGGGGACAAGCATCACTTCAGGGGTTTGGTAAGGTGCTGCAGGGGAGGCATTATTACAGCTTGGGTTGTAATGCCTTGCCTAAGTGTCATGCCTGTTTCGACGTTGGGTGGAATAGAATAGTGCTTCTTGGTGGCAGCATACTTGCCCAGGGCATGGGGGATGTGCAGGGCTTGGAGGATGCACAGGGGGATGCTGACCCCTTCCCTTCGAAAAGGGGCAGGAGCGGCTTGCAGAGCATGGGTGGGAGAGACTAAAGCGAAGGGGCACCTCTTTTGTAGGTAAGGATGGAGCATGCATATTTGCATGCACCTTTTAACGTTGCTGGTTGCAATTTGGCTAACAAACTGCAGGCAGCAGAAGCAGCGGTGGCACATACACCATCCAGCTTGACTTTCTGGATTAACTGCGAGTGATTTTCAGATTGCTGGTTTTAATGGAGAACCCAAACAGACATTAAATTGCCCCGTGGCACTTTCATAGCTTTTCTCTAACGTTAGCGAGAAATGAATGCTTCTGCAACCAAAAGTGTGTTTGTGGCACCACATGTTCCTGTATTCGGCAGTGATGGCTAATTTTTTTGTAAATTGAATAAATCATGTTAAAAAAAGCTAATGAGGCATTTAATTAATTAACAATGTAGAGTTTTATGGTCTTTATGGTTACATTTTGTGGTTAATGACATTCTTCTTATAGCCTTTTAACAGAATTGCCTGACAAAATTAGCCTTTTCGTCCAGTAGTAGGTATTCCACCCTAGGATGAGCCTTTCCTTTTTACAAAAATAGATGAAAGGTGTTCCTTTATTTTGAGTTGCAGAACCTATTTTAAATGGTAACTGCATGCTAAAAGTGGAGCTGAACACGGCAGCATATTCTGCTCTCTGTATCCATTTGCTAATTTGCCTGGCGGGGTGGTCTGGTTTTGAATGAAGAGTCATACCTCCAGGGTATAATTTCACACAGCCCTTTCTTATGGGTAAAGAGCATCCTTTCTGGACTAATTTTTGGCCTTTGGGCTGATTAGCAGGAACAATAAGAGCTTCTGTTCAGCGGGACTGTGGGGATCCCAGGTTAAACCGGTGGGTGCATCAGGTGTGGGTGGTGGATGGCTCCGTCCCGGCGGCAGATGAGGGGAGAGGCTCTGTTGCCTGGGACGGGCAGCTCATTAGTTCCCCGCTTTAGCGCGGTTAGTGAGGGCCTGCTAAAAGAGCAGCTTCATGCTGTATCCTGGATACCAGCTCTCGGGTCAGGTATACCCAGAGCACAGATTATTGCGGGCTTTCCGGTAGATTTCGAAACGGGAAGAATAAATGCATTGCACCATGTGGTTGTTTTATTCTCATACTTTGGCAAAGCAAACACCCGCCACCTCCATGTCGTATCCCGCTTTGTGAGGATGTGGCTCAGCCTTCGAGAGGAGCAAATGCAAAATTAATGGCTTGCCACTAATCTGAGGCGATTTTATGCATGCAGCATCTCTTGGAAATGTGGGTTGTTGTTGGTTTTTTTTTCCCCTTTTTCTTTTGCATCTGAGACAAATGGGGGAAGACTTGCACCATCCTAAATTTTTGGTTGAGTGATGGAGCAGTCATTGTTTCAAGGCTGCATGACAGTGTAGAGCTGAGTCTGGCCTAGGCTCTCGACCGTGGTATATTTGACTGCAAGATGAATTGTATTAAATTCACATGGCTTCCCACGGTGTCTGGCTCGTTATTGGAACCCGGTGGCTGGCTTTAGTTCTGCATGCAGAAAACCAGGGTGGGTGAAAATGGGATTTCCCCTATCTTGACAGAGATGGGGTTTTTTTTGTTGTTGTTTGCCGATAGCAAACTGTCCTTTGTGTCTCTTAAATGTGTTTTGTTTCGGGTCATGCGCTTTTTCTTTTTAAAATCAAACTGACGTAAGCTGTGCTGCTGTTGTGCTTGCAGAATTTTCTGCTAAAAATGCAGCTGCAAGAGTAAAAACCTAGCTTTACGCGTGGAAGTTTTAAGAAATGGAAAGCTGTGAGTTTGATCTGTGATTTTTTTTCATGTTCCTCCTCTGTATCAATTCCTGACGTTGGGGCTGCAGGAAGGTCCCTCAGGAGTGCAGAGCTCTCAGTCCTGCTTTGCACAAGCTAGTCTGCTCATGGGAAGTCATGGTCTCGGCTGTGTCTCCTGAAGGAATAGGACTTTCCCCCCTTCTTTTCCTTTCGATTGACCTGTCTCAAAGAGGGTAACTTAGGCATATCGTAAAGGTTTTGTGTTTTGCCCTTCCCCCAAGCCCCCAACCTTTTTCTTCCAGGTGAGAAATCCGTGTATCTCTGCAGCAAGAAATGACTCGATATACCTGTTTTTCCTCCCATTTCCAGGAAGTGGTTCTGTATTGTTTGGAAAACAAGGCATGTGATGTGAATCATCGTGACAACGCGGGTTACTGCGCCCTGCATGAGGCCTGTGCTAGAGGCTGGCTGAGCATCGTGCGGCATCTCCTGGAGTACGGGGCTGACGTCAACTGCAGTGCTCAGGATGGAACCAGGTTAGCAGCACCCCTGGCCTAGCATCGGGTGGTCACCAATGCCAGGCAGTCGTTTCTTTGGTCACGGTGGTGGGAGAAAACGCCCTTTCCCACTCTACTTCTTTTTCCTCTCTTTGTCCCGCTTCCCGTCCTGCATGAAACTCCCAACGCGGGTGCTACGTGGTAGTGTCCATACTGCTGGTCCTTTGGTAGGAGTGTTCTCTCTGGTTGCTAAAATGGTAGGGGCACGCTTGTGTGAACTCGAGTTCAGCGTCATTTTTTTTTTCCTCTGGGAATTTTAATACGTTTGTTTAGTTTTTAAAGAGTTTGTGAAATTCCCAGCTGCAGGGCAGGAAGGAGTGATACTTGAGCTGCAGCCCTGCTCGTATGCACTCCAGGTCCTTTGAATTGTGCCAAGAGAGTGGGCTTTGCCTTGTTAGCAGGGTTACTTTTAAGAGCACTTCAGGCTTTCGAGGTGATTCGGTGTGCAAGTCCCTATATATGCTATATAAAAATGTTGTTTTGCTGAACTGTTAAATTGTATCTGCTCATTTGATATTTTTTAATTTTTTTTTTTAGCCGTATTGGGCTTTTTTTCTGTCCTTCACAGAATAGTAGGGGTGCTTAGTTCCTGTGCTCGCAGAATAGAGATTTATTTATTCGTGTATTTATGTATTTATTTATTTTAGATAGAAATGTTTTTCCAAATCTTTTTAAAGCTTCTTGTGTACCACCTAAAGTACCTCTTCGACCACCTCTGTGGGCTGAACTTTTCCTCAGCATGTGCAGAACATTATCCAGTCTATGCATTTTGGGTGTTACTTGCTTTTGTATTTTTCCAAGCTCCTGCAGCTTGTTATCTTGAATGGTTTTATCACATTCACTATCACCATACAAATAGCCAGGGAGATAAAATTAGCATAACTAAGAGTCTGCCTCTTTTGCTTTTAAGCTCTTTATTTATTAACTTGGGAAGGGAGGAAAACAAAAGTCCCAAGAGGGCTCATTCGGATGGTCCATTAGAAGTTCATGATGGCCAGTCGTTATCGGCCCATCACGGCCGAAAAGAGACTTCTCTGGAGAAGTGTGGAAGCTGTGGCTGGATTGTCAGGTTCCATCTCCCACTTCTTTGTAAGAAGTCTCAGCTTTCTAGGCTGACAAACAGCCCCGCATTTCTGCTGTTCCCAGCTTTAATACGTGGCCTATGCAACAGCGGCGAGTTGCCATAAAAAGAATCTTTAATTATTTTTGTTTCACTTACTGGAATAACCTATATAGAAAATTAACCCCAGGAAGTTTATGACCTTTCTTAATCACCCACCAGTTCAGAGTCCACCTTTGATTTCTGTTCACAGATGCAGCTGATTGTCAAGAAAAAAAAATTGGCTTGTGTATCCTGAGAAGTTGTTTTGGGGAAAATGCATTTTAGAAATGAACATAATAATGGTTTTATCATAGATGGCAATGTCAGAAGTCAGCTTGTTTTCTGATGGCAGACTTTGGTTTTTTTAAAATTTAAAAAGTTGCCCAACAGACACAGTGAATCCAAACCGTATCTAATATAAAGATAAAAGAAGGACTTGCTGCTCTGAAATGAGCAGGACAGAGAGTACAAGCTACTGTAAGGAACTTGAGATCAGTGTTGTACTCTGCCTTTTGGCAGGGCTAGACTTCTTTCTCTGTAGGGCAAATGATGACAGTTGTCATGATTCAGTTTCTCTTTTAAAGACTCAGTTACTTTTTCTCTTCTAACTTTTAGGAGGAAGGAAGTGTCAGTCTTCCTCAATTGCATTGCTTTTTAAAATAATGTTCCTGAACATGTTCACCCCTTGGAAAGAAATAAAATCTTAAAACCTAAAAACCCCAGACAAATCTGCCATCAGAGACTCAACCCCCTCCACTGCTTTTATGATTACACTGAATATGCCTTATCACCCCCTCTGCCACCTCACAAGCCCACTAGCCAAAGATATTTTTGGTCATGCTGGAGACTTCCAATTCTCCAGAGAGTAGCAGCAGATGTGTTTAGGTTTGTTCACCCATTTAGCATAAATCCACAAAGAGCTGTGGTGTAACTGCATGATCTCTGGTGTAACTGCATACTAGCTGCCTGAAGCTTTGTTCTGTGTTATTTGGTACCTGTTGCTGCTGTGATCAACTTTTTGGAGGACAATCTGAAAAGCTGTGGCAAGTGAGGATATGGCTTCAGTTGGAACAAAACATCCATATGAATGTGAAGGATGTACAGTTTTGCAAAGTCTGTTCATCTTTCCTTTTGGCCCTATCTGAAGTCCTGTAGGTGCCCTTATCAGTGTGGTGGTTTTGCATGCATGTGTTTTAAGTTCTGAAAGTGAAGCAAAGACCTGAGCTTCTTGCTTTGGTGTTGTCTTTTATGTACTTATGCAGCCAGTCAGTCATTAGTTCAGTAAGTAAGGTGGGCTTTCAGCTTTTGGTTTCTCATACTATCAGAAATTTTGGTGAAGCCAAAACCGAATGAAGTGCCCCGCTGTAGCAGCAGGGCAAGGAGGTGGTGGCTTTTGGGGGATGTAGGTACAGTGCAGTCCTTCCCTTCACCCTTCAGCTCAGCGCTGGGGCTCTGCCTGCACATCAACTGCTGCCTGCAGCCCACAGTGTCCCTCTGCCCTATTCTTAGCATGTCTGGCCAGGCTCATGCAGCAGTATTCCCTTAAACTCTGCTGATCGAGGGTTTCCAAATGCAGTAACTGCAGACCCTGGATACACAACGACTCAGCTGCTGAATTAGTAGCTAATCAAAGATTGCTGTAGAACAGGGCAAGATCTTTTAAGACCTGTCTCAGAGGTGCCACAGTCACTAAAGGCTCTTAATCGTCTTACCTATAAATAATAAAAGACCCTGCTTAAGAGGTGAGCCTTTCCTTCCCTTACAGGACCCCAATAAGTGCAGTAGCTCAATAAGGGGTGTACGATGACCAGTGCCAAGGATGGCTGCTGGTGTATTTGGCCTTATCTCCTTGTTCTTCTCCTCTTACCACCACAGCATGCCCTGGCTGAACCAGCACCATTTTAAAAACAAAGCCATATGCCAAAAACACAGGCCTCTCCATTGCTTCAGAGTCCCCTTGCTAGATTCATTCTCTGCAGACAGTTTTGCTTTATCCTTCTAGCTGGCAGCTGATGAGCTCAGCCTTTTTTATTTTTTCCCTGGGACGACCATGCCAAGATGGCTCTCTTCCTGCGTCCTTTCAGCTGGTCTTGGCAGAGCGATGCCCTCCAGCAGCTAATTGCGTTAACGAAGAGGCAGCAGGCGTAGCTGCCCTCCTGCAACTTGTGCCTTGCCTCTTCCGTGGGGCAACGTTGCGTAACAGACTAGATGGAAATAAAAATAAAATGCCAAGATATGGTATTGCTTGGCGAGTTATGAGACCTCTTACTGCAGTGAGGAAAATTCTGGTGGTGCCTGAAAGGCTGAGAGCAAACCCTGACTGGTCTAAATAGTTTATAATTTTGGTGCTGGAATGATAAACCCCCAGTGAAATGTTTTCCTAACTCTAGTAGCGATAAAAATAGTAGGAAGAATTCAGCAGTACACAAGAGAGGGCTGAGATGTGTGTCTCCTGTAGGATATTGCAGCTCTCGAATGTCCCCAGATCCTTCTGGGGCCTTTTGAAGGGTTTGTTTTAGAAAAGATCTGTATTACAGTTAACTGTACCATTAGGGATAAAGAGTGTTTATTTCCGTGATGCTCAGGGCGGAAAAGATTATATGGGCAAAGCAGCCCAGGAGAGGACTCCCAGGGATCTTTTTTTCATGTCTGAAAAAGTTGCCAACTCCAGTAGTCACTTTTGCATCCTGCAAAGAGGATGGTTAAACTCTGCCAAGAGTGAAAAATACTCCCTGCTCTGTCGGTTTTGGTGGGAGAAGCAAACATGAGTAGCTGTTTGCATGGTCCTGCTTGTGAGCTTGCCAAGAAGCTGTGCGAGCCAGTAAAAGAGTCTGTCAGCGCTCTGTTATTGCCTTTTTCCCCCTGCCTTATCTATGGGGAATCTCCTTTCCCCTTCCCCCCCACCTCCTGCCAGTGTTTTTTTTCCTCCCTTCACTTCCTTCTATTTATTGTTCTTCCTTCTTCCGCGTGGCTTTACTGCGCCTTTCCTTCCCATTGCCTCTATACAGTCACCTCTACTGCCCAGGGAGGCCTCCTTGTGCTCTGGCAGGCAACAAAGATGGGTCTGCCTGCTCTGCTGCCTGCCCTGCTGCCCCTGCTTCTGTCTGACCTGCTGTGCTGGGCTGGGTGACCTGTAGAAAGGGAGAGGAGGTCCCATCCCGGGGTTACAGCCCCTGCGCTGCTATTTTTCCTTCCTGAGGAATGCCCAGGCACCCTTTAATAAACTCATATGGGTGTTGTTACGATTGAAACACTGGGCAGTGATTTAGATGCTGTTTTTAATAAGTTAAGGCATCATCTTGAATTCATTACTGCTTCAAAAGCCACTTAGGTAAGTCAGCTTAAGGAAAAAAACACAAGAAAACCCACAAACCAATAAACCCACAACACTCTCCACGCGCCTCCTCTACACCAGAAAACCCTAATTGTAAAATACAATGGAAAATAGTCTAAAGTTAAAGACTGCAGTAAAGTGAGGGAGTGGGGGAGAAAAGTCATCCCAGCATTTGGTGGCAAACATAGCTCATCTGTTCCCGGTGCCTGTTGCCAGACTTTGAGGCAGGGATGCTTCAAGCCCAGTGGGGGACGGGAGGGTTTGCAGCAAGGCTGACCTTTCCTGCTGTCGATGCTCAGAGTGTCATGGCCTGACAGCTCAGGCCTCAGATGCTTGCTGGCAGCCAGGAGCACCAGTACTTCTTATACCTCCATATCAGCACCCCTGTTACTTTTTACCTCTTGTATTGCCTAGGGTGCTTAGCACCAGTCGGGTCGTGGATGCTCTGGGTGCACATGATGCTGTGATGGTCCCTGTGTGGAAGCACCGAGTCAATAGGTGGAGGTGGGAGGGTGAGGCTTGCAGGGGACCCTGGAAATGCTGGCTGCTCCAGTGCCATCTGTCTCAAGGGTGTCAGATGGTTTCAGTGTTAAGTTACAGACTTCCCTGAGAAACTGAAAAAGGGATATTCTGGCCTTTTGCAAGTGATCCTCATGGACCTCTCTGGTCTTTTAAGTGTGAAAGTGGCTTTCTGAAGAGAATAGGTTGGGCTTTGAAGGTGTGAGTGTGTTGTGTTGTCTGGTGCCAGTGGTCGAAGGGTGTCTTGAGCTAGATGGAGTTCTGTGCTCAGCAGCTTGAGGATCACCTGCTTGTTTGCTGTATTGGTGGCCTTGCACGTGCAGGTGGCAGACAGAATGGAATAAGTCCTCTCTCCACAGGGAACAAGCTGCAGACTTTCCAAGTGCAGCTCCTTGTGTCAATATAGCTTGCATATACCAAAACCAAAACTGCATGCAACTTTCCAGCAAGACAGGGGCAAGTCCAAGTGCATCACATATGACAGGTGTTCATCCTAAGTCACAGCCTACTGGAAAGTACTTGGAGTAAACACACCTGGAATATAATTGTTTTTGAGATGGATCAGAGTTCCCCTCCCTCCAGCAGTGCTACATAATAGGTGGGAAAATGGCCTTTCTCATCTGACTGTTTTGATCTGCCTCTCCTCTGTCCTGAGTTCACATGGATGCCAGCCTGTACCAAAGCAGTGGGGACATTGCTGCATGTGGCAGAAGGAGTGGTGGGATATGGTCTTTGCAGGAGGGAGTTTCAGACCTGGTTGTTAGCCAAGTGTTCCTTGGCAGGCTGGTAGATGAAGCGGAGGGGTTTGTTCCCTGTGCTTCCAGGTGACTTCACCTTCTAATGTAATTCTGAAACCTTTCCAGAAAGGCAGTACATGATCCTAGTTGAAGTCCTTCCTTACTTCTTTTGCCTTTTAATACATCTGTTTGAGAGCTCGAAAGTCTTGTTGGGGGCAGTGGTGTTGACAGCCCAGAGGAGGAGGAGCATACAGTTGAGTTGCACTGCTGTGATCACTGGCCATTGCATCTGACTCCCCTTTCAGTTCCCTGTTCATCACGCTCTAAGGAAAAGAAGGGATTTTAACACATCTTCATTTGCTTGAAGGGTAATATGTTCTACCTCCAGACAACTCCCAGTTATGTATAATCAATTTTAAAGGCAAAAGTTAATGTGATTTATAATTAGCGATAAGAAATTCTAAACTTGGGATTACAGGCATGTGTATTAATGAATAGTCCTTCTGTAGGCTCACGAAATCTCTGTCTGAGCTTGTATAGGTGCTCATGATGCATAAAATCCTTGTAACATCTGGGTGGACTACACTTAAAATAATACGTTTTTCTATTCTCTGAGTAGAAGGGTTGAATTATGCTGCAAATATATTCACAAGTACTATTAAAGAGGATATAGCATGGAAGTTTAGTTCCTAGCAAATTTTCATAACTTATTTCTGTGTACATAATTTAGGAGCTTTGGGTAACTGATTTCCATGCTTGCCCAGAGGCAGGCTGAATGAGCCCTTACTCCACAGCATGCTGTTAAATTGGCAGAGATTTGGAACGGTAGAGTGACTTGCAGCAAAATTATGTTTTGAGGCTTCATGCAAACTCCTGCTTTCTCTTACAGTGGTGTAATTATTTTACTGGCCTTCAAAATATGTACAGCAGTGAATAGATGTAACAGAAACATCTGCCCTGAGCAGCCCAACTGTGAAAAGACAAGAAGGGAGGGGAGGATGCGCAAGTAAAACCGACAATGGGATGATTGGCAGCTGTATTAATAGTGTTATTTTCTAAAAATAACTTTGATGTGAAGTCAGAAGTCTCTTGTCAAACACATTTGCATAATAGTATTAAATCAAAATGTAACACTGTGCTCTTTTTTATTTCCCTAGACCAATCCATGATGCGGTCGAAAATGATCACTTGGAAATTGTCCGCCTGTTACTGTCTTATGGTGCTGATCCAACGCTTGCGACCTACTCTGGGAGGACCATTGTGAAAATGACCCACAGTGAGCTTATGGAGACCTTCCTCACAGGTGCATGGCTGTGTTGCTCAGGGCTCTGCCAGCTGCAGGGACATTTCTCCCCAGATTCCCTGCCGCGCAGCTGAGATGGCTCCATGCTGAGGAGCATTAGAATAGGCTACAGTAGCTCCCTCTCTGCCTACATAACCCCAGTGGCTGCAGGTGGGATGCGTGGACATGCATGGGGGCTCTAATTGAAACTCTTAATAAGTCATAAGGGTTATGCCACTATCAGATTTGATAGGCAGGAGGCCAGTCGGCTGTTTCAGTGTGCCTTCAGTTTTCTGCTTGGAATGAAAATAAGAAACTTGCCAATCCAATACCTGTTTGTTGAACATAATTGTATTTTCCCTCGGTCTTGCTGTTTATCCTTCTAGTACTTGTCTTTTTGCAAGTTCTGCCTCATTTTATATCTGAAATGCTATAAACCTATATTAAATGCTCTTGTCTTTAAAAGTGTCCGTGTTCTAACAGGTTTTCAGCACTTTTGGATAAAGACACTTGCATTCCCTAATAACTTACCTCTGAAAATGTTTGCAACGTTAATTGTCAATGAACATCCACTAATCTGTTTTATGGTGCAGTGTAGAAAATGCATAGGTGTGTCAGGACTCCATTAAGGTCCAGTTTCTTGGACTTCTTAGCATCTTGAATCCCAGTATCTTCTCATTAACTCAACTAGAAAATCTCCCAAATTATATCTGCAGGAAAGAATTGTGTCTTCTGAACATATCTGTGTGGAAAAACCTTTTCCATCAGTTTCTTTGGGGCCACTGTTTCACCCCCAAGTTGGTGTCCAGAATAACTGTGGAGGCTAAAAAATCTGGTACATCCTGTCTTTCACAAAAATAGAATGCTGCTCTCAGTTACTGAGGCTTTAGGTTGGGTCTGTCCCTGTTAGACTGTGGGTGATCGTTTGATGTGGTGGGTCATTATTTGGTGTGATGGGAGAAGGGATGCAGGAGAAAAAAGAATTCCAGGAATACATGCAAGAATGGTGTGTGTATATACTGTTCTTTGTAGCATGTGCATCAGGAATGCTGTGGGGTTTTACTTGATGGAAGGCGTGGAGCATGCATAGCCAGACTCTGTACGACACCCGCTCTGCTAAACTTGCCAGCTTTTTGTTCTCATCAGTATGTTTTTGTTGCTGTTTTTTCCTCTCCAGAGTATTTAACTGACCTGCAAGGTCGAAGTGTTGATGACCCTGGTTTGTACTGGGATTTCTATGGCAGCTCTGTGTGCGGTGAGCAAATGTTACCCTTTATTTCTTTGTATGTGGAGACTTTCAAAACATGGGGCACGTGGGGGTGGGGGCTGTTTTGTTTTTATGGCAGAGGAAGCTAGGAAGGAAGCAAACTGATTTTATTTACAGATCACGTTATTTGAAGAAAAAACAAGACCTGCAGCAGTCTCTTCAATGCTGACTTGGCACCTTTTATTCAATGTTATTTAGATCCGAAAGACGAATCTGGATTTGACGTCTTGGCAAATCCTCCTGGCCCGGGTGATGAAGATGAAGATGGCTTTAGTGATGTGTTTGAATTTGAATTTTCGGATGAGCCTCCCTTGCCGTGTTACAACATTCAAGTGTGTCTCTCTCAGGGGTAAGAAAAAATACATGGTTTGGGGTAAAAACAGCTCAGATGATCTGCTTGGGATAGCAGCAGTTTGTGTCTGTGGGGAAATACCATAACTGCTGGGCTTTTTAGAAATAAGCTAATAGGAGGTGAGAGGGGGGAAAGGCTGGCTTATTTGAATGCCATACTCTTGAGCTGAATGAATTATGTTTGAACACAAAAGATTTCTTTCATACCAGGCAGGCACCTAGATAGAACATCCCAAAATACAAGTGCTTCTAGCACTTAAATTTGGATATCATATTTGTAAGGTGATACTAGTTTTATTTAACCAGCTTTTCTGTTTTGCTGAGCGGACACACTTTTGTGTATGACAAAACCACACTGTTACTACTTTTCTAGACTCTGCAGCAAAAGTGATTTAAATAAAAAAATTGTTTTCTTCATCTGAGAAAAAAACCCTCCGTTGACTTGTAGTTAATATGGGCATCTCTGGAAGTCAGAGATGCTGAAAATTCTGATTATAACTCTAGGCCATCTCCTAACTAGGTAAATGTGAGTGGGGCTCAGCCAGACGAACCTGTAACTGTGTGAGCAGCTGTTGGGATGGCTGCCCACCACACTTGTGCTCTCAAGCCCTGGGTTTATACAGCCTCCAGTGCCCCTGCATGTCCTGTCCCCCTCCTTCCCCAGAGCTGCAGTACTGTGAGCAAATACGTACTTGCCTGCACATCTGTTCTATTTGACCCCCTGAGCAACGGCCTTGATTTCATGGGGGTTGTTTGTGCAGGAGGGTTTGTCACACAGCGATATGGTGAAGGGTCAAGAAGCCTGTGACGTGAAGTCAGTTATTGGAGCCTGTTTCTCCTTTGCTTCCACAGACCACGAAACTGGCTTTTGCTCTCAGACGTGGTGAAGAGGCTAAAAATGTCATCTCGCATCTTCCGCTGCAATTTCCCCAATCTGGAAGTTGTCACCATCACGGAGGCAGAGTTTTACAAACAGACTTCCCTCAGCCAGTTGTTCTGTTGTGCTACAGACCTGGAAGCTTTTAACCCGGAGAGCAAAGAGCTGTTGGACTTGGTAGAGTTTACAAGCGAACTCAAGACTTTGCTTGGCTCCTCGCTTCACTGGTTGCATCCGCACGAGGACCCCCCCTTCGACATCCTCTGGTGAACCATCAGGCCGTTTAATGTACAGTGCTCTATACAGTTACTTCTTTATGTATATGTGTTCAAATGCAATTGTTTCTGTAAAGAAAGGACACTATTAAATATGAAAATATCTTTCCTTTATATAAGAGATCTGAATTCCAGTTGGATGGATTTTGGAAGAATTTTTTTTTTAACTTCAATCAGTTTTTACAAAATTGTTATATAATGTTTCTTTAACTGCACACAGGCTTTGGGATAAGTTTGTTATTACTCGGAACACGTATTTTTTTTCTTTTTAAAAGAACACACCCACACATTGACTTTGTTTCATACAAAGCACTGATTACACAGAACATACTTTTTCTAGGTGATGTGATCAAAGTCATGTGGCTTGTTTGGGAGATAGAATTTGGTAAGGCACTTGGTGATATTATTTTTGTTTTTTTGTTTACAGAATTACCTGCTTTGGCCAGGTAAGCACTATTGAATATAATTCAATAGTTTGTAATATAAATTAAACCATATCCATACGCATCAATTAATTGTAAGAACTTTTATATCCTAATTTAAAAGCTGTGAAATTTAGTTTTCACACATCAAACCGGATTGTTTATATATGTTTAAACATTTTATGCTCTTTATTTAAAGAAGACTTTGAACTATTTTTTCTGTACCTTGTAAAATATTGAAAAACTAACATATGTTGAAGTTGCTTGAAACTGTACATAAACTAAATTTTCTGAATTGTGTGTTTATGTTTGAGATCTGTGTTTTAACTTTGTAAGTAAATCTCCTGCCTTTGTATTTATATTTTACAAAAATTTTCTTAAAGGCAATAAAACTGTTGAGAAATGAAGAGGCTGAAGTGACTCCCATTAGTTCCATGCCTGGTTGCAAAATGAGCTCTGACTCATTAATGTTTATGAAAGGAGGCTCTGCGTGTGGTTCCTGAAGCGAAGCAGAGCTGGCTACAGGTGCTGGCAAGCAGCTGATGGAATCTGAGGTAGAATCCACTTAGGCTTTCTAAATTCAAGGTTACAAGAAAACATCAGGTTGGGCACCTTCTGTGGGACAGGGGTGTAAAAGCAGTATTCACCAGACTTTCGGCAGTGCCTTTTAGTTAAAGAATTGTGAACAGGTTCGATTCCTTTTTCCTCCTTCATCACTGTTGTAAGTGAAATCAACTGAGTTCTCCTTTCAGTGGTGTCTGCAGAGGGGAGTAAAATAGTACCAGGGCAAATGATTTAATGTGGAGCATTAAGGCTGTGAGCATCATTTGCGGGGATGTGAAGGGACAGTGAACAGAATGTCACTTTGACACAGATTGGGAACTTAAATCTTAAGAGGCTGGAGTCCCAGGACTTGAGCAGTCCCTCTTTTAGGGGTCTGGGCCTGCCTTTCCCGCATGGAAAGAAGCTCCTGCTGTTGATTCTGTGAGTTTGCTTTGGGACTGTTTTTAACAGTAGTGTGTCTTGTGATAGCGAAACCCCTCACCTGAGATGTGTAAATTGTGCTGCTCTTCTGATGAGGACCCACCAAAAAGGTCTCAAGCAGAGCACCTGGTCCATCTGAGAAAAACCTCTTGGGGTGAAAGTTTTCCATCTGGAGCAGTGAAGCTCAGGTTTTGATTGATGTACAGCGTATTGCAGTTCAAGTCTTTGCTCTTGGGGGAGCTTAAGAAACGGTGTGAATTACTCTCAGTGTGAAAGTAAGGGAGAATGACACCTCATTCCTGAAAGCGTTCCAGAGGAGAGATTCAGAGCCTCTCTTGGGGTGTGTCACCATTGAGTCTTTCACCAAACATTTGTACTGTGTGGCTTACAGTGGGGCTGCTTCTGGGGTTAAGGTGGTTTTGTAGCTGAGCCAAGAGATGAGAGAGGTGTCCAACTACTGCTGCTGGAAGCTCAAGTCCCACCTCTCCACAAGGCAGGGAATTTTTAGACCTAATGGATCCACCAACATCTTTCTCCAGACTGAATAAGGATAATGATGCTCTCTCCTGTACAACTTAGATGCACACCCTGGGTTTCATTTTAAGCCAGCTTCCAGCTTTGCGAGGAACTGAAACACAGACATCCTACTCTCCAGCTCTCGCTGCTTTTTTACTGCCTGATTTTCCCAGAAAGCAGAGGTAGGCCAGAAAAACTAAGGCAAGGAAAAATGTTAAAAGCAGTTGTTACAGACACCTTTTATCTGTCCAGCTGCATAATGCTTGGATAGTTTGAGCTGAGCATAAATCAGCTTGGTAGCACTTCAGGGGTGTGTGGCAGATTCCTCGATTCTTGCCATGCCCCGCAGGCAAACGGGAGATTGACGCTGCTTCCTGTTTTGGGCAGCTTCTCCTCAAATGATCTTGAGCACGTGCTACCCAAACGTCTCTGTTGAGTCAGCTTTGCAGTATCTCCACCCAGTACAGTTGGGCCTTCTCCATGCTGGCGCTTGCATCCATGTTCAAATACAGTAACAGCCTCATCCTGTTGTAATGCAAGCGTGTGCCTGCCCTGGGGCGCGTCTGTGCTCTAAAATTAGGGCTGTGGCAGGGAACACCTGATCCCAGTGCTGCCCCTTGACATAATGCAACCATTTTAACTTCTAGGATGTACTTTTTTTAAAGAAACTTTGCTGTGTGCGCATGCTTGAGAGAACACAGAGGGTTCAGTGAAGGAGCAGGGCAGCATCCCATGCTGCCAGGTGTGCAAGGCTGGTTTAGCTGACCTTATTCTGGACAGTTTGGGAGCCTCATGTGAGAGGCTGCCTGCACAAGTAGTTTTGCAGTAGGTAAGCCAAGGGGATAGTTACCCTGGGGAGAGGAGAGATGGCAACATGCAGGCAGGGAGCAAACTCAAGTGTGGGCAGGGGAGTCGAAACACTGATCACCTTGCCAGCACCAGGACTGGCTGAATCCTGCTCGGCGCAGAGCTGGGGACTGAGCCAGCTCCAACCAGCATGGCAGGGCAGGGCTGGGAGGGGGCTGATGTCCAGCATTTCAGCTTCTGGACTCGCTGCGCTAACATTTAAAGTACTTTCTTGTGCGTCCTCCATGGGCTGAAGAGACTCGCTTCACACCACTGGCATTGCTCCAGGTTAATAAAAAATAAGGAAACAGAAATGCAGCCTTTGGGGATGGTAAAACCCTGTTCCTCTTGTGTCCTGCCTTCTGCAAGCTGAAAGTGCTGTGTTGATGCTGTTTGGGCCCAAGCCAAGGTGTTTCCTTAAGTTTTTCATGCTCATCAATTGCATTTGTCTGGCTGAGAGGTTGTGCTACTACTGTGTGGAGGTGTTGGGGAACAACCCGTGCAACAGAGAAAAAACCCATCTCCAGCTATAGCAGGCAGGTGAGGCTCACTGAAGGGAATTTCCCTTAACTTTTACTTGGTGCTGGCTGGGAAATCCCAGGAAATCCCCAGCACCAGGCTGGCTGCTTGGTGCAAGGCGGGAGCCACAGCCTGAGCAATGCTGGGAGGTTTCCCCTGAGATAAGCAATGCTGCCGAGGAGCGCAAACCATTCAACTCCTTTGTCTTCTTGCTTTACCCAAGAGGACTGGTTTCTGCATAGTGGGGTCAGCCCTGGGAGTTGCCCATTTGGGTTATTTTCTCCTTCTGGACACTTCTCAGATCTTACGCTTTGCTGGTGTCTCCCCTGTTTGCTGTGATGGCCTAGCTGGAGACTCGCACCAAAGACACTGATATAATGAGTGGCAAGCAAGGGCCAGAGGCATTTGGTCCTTGTTTATACTTGGTGTTCGTGCTCTTTGGGGAGGAAGCTGCTAAAGGGAGAGCCCAAATGCCTGCTGGAAGACTGACCCAGCTTCTAGCTTGCAGGATCACAGGAGCAGAGTGGAAATGGTTTTAAAAACTGCTCCCATGGGCCAAGCTCAGTTCATGAATCAAAGAGTTTGAAACTGACCCCTCCCTTCATTTCTGTGCTAAAAAACAAAACTATATAGATGAGACCCATCGCTTGTGCATTAGTATGAACAAGGTGTCAGGGAGTGGTAAATGCAGGTAGCTGCAATTGCCAGGCTCCATGGGACTGCTGGTAAATTTTCAGCATAATTTCTTAAGTTCATACAGAAAAAAGGCACACATTGCTATTTTAAACTTGTACAGATGCAAGCTGACCAGAAAAATGCTATCTTATCTGTTTAAATTTGTCTGCAGAACATGTTTTCATTTCAGTATGTGTCCAGTGTTGGTAGGAGAGGGCTTGGTGCCACTATACATGACAGAAGAATTGAATGCCACAGTCACAAAGACATATATTAGGTCTTTTCTCAATAAGCTTTTTCACTTTTGCTTTTCTGCTAGGAGGTGGGGCAGGACAAGAAAGTTATTGGAGTCCAACAAGTTTCACTTTGTGAGTTTGTAGTGCTGTCAGAGAAAAAAAAAAAGCACCAAAAAAAATCCCCAAACAGATCTGAAGAAGGTTAAGTTCTCCAGAATAACTGTGTCTTCATGGCCACACACTCTTCCCACCTACATAATTCTTGCTATTTCTGCATATCACCCATTAGGGTGCTTTGCCTGGATTCACCCCGATTGCAGGGTGAAGAGAGAGCATTTTCCTGCAAGTTAGGTGTGATGGACCATTAGCAGCAATGTTGCCTTCTGCCCTTGGGGGTGAAGGCCCGGTGCTGCTTATTCCTGGTTTGCCAGCCCCAAAGAAAACCTTGTTGACACCATGTGCACATTTTGCTCCAGCAGACAGACGTGACTGTTGACAGTTGCTCTCTTGAGCCAGGTATGAACCACAATTCTGCCACTAAATAGATTTTCCTTTTGTTGTCACATTAATTTGCAACTCATTAATAGTGACAGCAGTGAGGTACTGCATTGATGCAGATTTGCATATTCATGACCAACTTATTATTAAACAAATAAGATTCCCCTAGCTTAGGAAGCACCCACATTGTGCATTATATCAGCCTGGATGTTTTATTTTCTCTTTAATATGTTAATAGATGCAAGGGGTGCTCTTTTTTTAAGTAAATGTGCATCTGTATTACAATATGTACTTTTAAATATTGGAATCATTTAAATAGTAATCCATTAACAAACCTGTCAATAATTGAGCAGGAATACCTATTTAATGTACAAATCAATTAATCAGTTCTAACTGCTGGCTTTGTCACCTGATGACCATAAAGCAGGCAGTACCAGTAAGGCACAATTAAGTCACTGTACTGGCAAGGTGAGCAAGGGGCAGACAGCTGAGCCTGTGATTTATAGTTCTTTACAGTCAAATCATTTGGTTTTCATAGGTTCTTGCGTTTCTTTCCCCCCAGAGGAGTGGTGGGAGAGAAAGTGAAGACTGCTCAGCACTGTGTCTGCTGCTTCCCTCTTCTTTCAAGCACACCACTGTGGCATGGCTGGGGGGACAGCTGGCAGTTCCCCCCCTAGACCTCTGCTGGCAGGCTCTCACTGGGGGTGCCACTGTGACACCAGCTATGGCTCAGCCCCGGGGAGGATGCTGGGACTGGTGCAGGGAAGGGTGGTGGGTAGGCAGCACACTCCCTCGGGCATGGTGGGGAAGGTGCATCTCTGTATGGAAGAAACAGTGGAGAAAGGCTGCTGGAGTTCTGCAGCCACTCAAAATCTGCAGGCAGGAGGAACAGGGGGGGCAGGGCATGAGGCCATTCAGCAGGCAGGTATTTTGTTTTGTTTGCTGATAATGGTGAAGGTCCTTTCCCCACAAAGTAGCATTTTTTTTAATTTTTTATTTTTTTTTTTTCTATCAGGCTATTCAAGACTAGCTGGTATGCATACCAAAATGCTCCTCGGTTCCCTGCTACATCCATATTTTTAATTCCTTTCTGGCTCTTTTAACAATCTGTAGGGTACTGGGCATAATTACATGTGTGGGAACCAGCTGGTTATTGCAAAGTTCCCCTCAGTCCTCAGGTTGTTTTTTTTCTTGACTTTCCGGAGGCCTTTGACAGAGCTGCCTAACCATGAGGGCTAATGCAGCTCATACCCCATCCTGCTGTTTCCTTATGAGTCACAAGCCACCTCTTTTAAGCCACTGGGCCACACTCCCAGCCTCCCCAGGCTCAGGAGCTCCTGTTGCTGGCCAGTTGCAAAGGACGCATGGCCCTGAACAGACAGCTAAAACTAAGGATGGTGAAATGCAGCTCTAAGTCACCCCAAAGACCATGTATTTGTAGATACAGAGCTGTGTGAGGCTGTTTTTAAAACTCACATGCAGCAACCTCCCAGTGCCCTTCTCCAACAGAAGGTAACTTAACTTTCTGATGTGGGATCTGTCTTCATCTCCTCTCCTGGGTCCTTCCCTGGCATAATGAGGGGTGCCAGTGGGCCCATAGCCTGATTTCCACTGCTCTGTGGTGCAGCCATTTCCACACACTGAGCATGTAGAGGGTTAGGCAACACCTGTGGCAGATACTCATGATGTCAGAGACACTGTTTAGTATTTGTAGCTGTCAAAATTTCAAGGAAAAGGCTCCCTAACGAAACCCCTTTTCCAATATGCCATGAAACTCCTGTTTAAGCAAAGCCCATGCAAAGGCAAGTTCAGACAGGCCTCCTGAAATGAAAAGGGCAGATTATTTAACAGCTGATCAACACTAATAAGCCTTGGCAAATACAGTATGCAGATTCAGCGCTGGAGCCAGGATGTGCCGAAGGGACCCTTCTCTGACAGCCTTGCCTGGTTGCTCTCAAACCATCACTGTTAATCACAGAGCCCAGCAATGCGAGCGGGGAGATCTGGGCTGCAACTGCCACGTGTTAGGGCAGTGGTCTGCGGGTACTTGCTTAGGAGAAGCTCCTCCACCACCACCACAGGAATCTAATGGGCGTTTGGTGTCTGACCACTCGGTGGAGCCAGGCTCGGGCTCCCTTGCTGAGATGCTGAAAACAGTGGCATAAAGTACCGAGGGAACTGAAACAAATAGTTTGAAGCTGGAGATCTTATCTCCCCTCTCTGTGATATCTTAGGGGAAATATCAGTTTTGAGTATCTTTCTGATACATCAGTCTACAAAAAAAAAGTAAATCATCCCCTTTCTGAACTGGGCCAATCTTTGGGCAGAGTTAAGCTGGGCTCTGCAGTGGGTGGGAAATGCATGGGATGGGAGCAGATGCCAAATGAGGAGTTCATCCTTTTGCCCCTTAGCTGCATGTGTCACAAGAGTGGCCTTGTAGCTGCCTGGCTGCTCTTTCCACCTCTGCTTCCCCAGTCCAGGGACCCTACCTATGATACCAGCAGGTTGCTGCAAGCACCCATGGATGTGGGGTGCCTTGCTGCAGGGCAAGCTCAGCAGTGCAGCAATTGTGATAGGTAGGTGACAGAGTGGGCCTGTCTCAGGGATCACTGCTGCAAGATGGGGTGCACCCATCTGAGCCCCTCACGAACTGGTTGCACTCACTAACTCAGCAGAAGCCAGACCCAGCAAACCCTTGGTGTTGGGGGGCACAGGGTGGGAGAGCACCCTAGCCCCTTGGAGGCTGAAGGCTGAGCTCTGCCTGTCTGTAGGAGCAGGGCAAGGGGTCAGGGATGGGCAACTAAGCGTTGCCCTTTTGGTGGCAGTGTGGCATTACCTTGGCTCAGAAAGATGGGATGGTTGTGTGCCTCTGGAGCCTGGATGCTCAGCCTATCCTCCAGCTCCCCATGCAGCCAGCTGTTAACAGTCTAGTGACCAAAAGCGCCTGGTCCCCAAGGGGTTACCTGTCTGAAATGGCTGCCATGCCCTGAGAGCCAGAGTACCTTTGAATACCACTGCTCTCAAAGGCCCAGGAGTGAGCTTGATTAGCAAAGTCAACAAAGACATGCAAATACACTGCAGCAAAGAGGTGCCTTGTTAGTTTGGGAGTCAGTGCCCTGGGTAGCAGCAAGCAACAGCTCTCAGTGTTGGGAAACATAAGAGAAGGGAGGGTGTGTTATTCTGGAGAAACCAGTGGCTCAGACCAGCTCAGGGCTCTGTGGGCACAAAGCTGCATCTCTGTCTTCAAGGTTATTTAATAGTAAACAAGTGCAGTCAGGAGGAAAGCAACCCACTGCTGCCCAAGCGCTGGGGCTGTTTTGTGAGCACAGCAGGAGCTGTGGCAGGGGCAGAGCAGGCTGGAGAAATCCAGAAAGCCCCTTCCCATGCTCATTTCTACAGCTACATAACACCTCATAAACACAGCCTTGTGCTCAGCCCATGTTTGACTTGCCAGAGCTTCAAACATCCGGCTAAGTTTCTAGCAAGGTTACAGCCTTTCCCGCTCGGTGTTTGGCTTAACTTCACCTGTGGTAACTCCGGCTGCTCAGCAGGGCCCTCGGCGCTGCTGTGGAGGCAGAGCAAGGTGAGCTAGCTCCATCCTTCACCCAGCTGGTGCTGGAGGAGGAGAGTGGGTCTGCTCAGCAGCTGGTGCCAAATGGCAGCAAAACAGCCCCAAGGACATTCCTGCAGAGGCATCCCCCTCCTGCTGCTGGCTGCTGTGTGCAGAGGAATGCGGTATCCCAGGCAGTCTGCTTGTGAAGGTGTACAGGATTTTTTTAGCATACACAAGAGAGACTTCTGCCTGCCTTGGTCTTTTGTAAAGTAAATTTATTTGACAGGTTTCTGTCTTTATCAGGTATTTGTCTAACCCTGTGACTAGAGACCTGATTTCCTGGTACAAATGTTAAAATGTAACCTCCCAGGGATGTGTACTGTCACAGCCAATGTCCAAAATGTCCTCACCTCCGTTTCACCTGAGTGTCCTGAAGTGATGGCAGGGGACCCCAGAGATGCTGGGCAATCTACACAGTGATCACACTGGGCCACCATGATGTACGAGAGCCAGGAAAAGAGGTGGCCCCCAGTAAGCGGACAGGAGACAGGCTTCTGGCTGTTTCTGGCTGAGGGGCTAGTGGATTCGGTGATTAAAACCAAGCCTTTTGGAAATGATGCCTCCATCAGTCAGGATGGGGAGATCAAAAAACACCTTAGGTGCCTGAAAGTTTTGCAGCACTCTTCGCTGGGTAAAAAAAAAAAGTCTGGATGGCTGAGCCCAGAGTGAACGTTGTAGTGAACAGCGTTAAATCCAGTTGTGGCTGGTCACCCCTAGGGCTCAGTGTTGGGGCCAGTCTTGTTCAAGATCTTTATCAATGGTCTAGCTGAGGGGATCGAGTGCTTCCTCAGGAAATTCGCAGATGACAAGTTGGATGGGAGTGTTGATCTGCCTGCAGGTAGGAAGGCTCTGCAGAGGGACCTGGAAAGGCTGGATCGATGGGCCGAGGCCAATTGTATAAGGTTCACAAGGCCAAGTGCCAGGTCCCGCACTTGGGCCACAACAACCCCAAGCAAAGCTACAGGCTTGGGGAAGAGTGGCTAGAAAGCTGCACAGCGGAAAAGGACCTGGGGGTGCTGGTCTAAATATGAACCAGCAGTGTGCCCAGGTGGCCAAGAAGGCCAACAGCATCCTGGCCTGCATCAAGAGTAGTGTGACCAGCAGAAGTAGGGAAGTGATCATGCCCCTCTACTTGGCACTGGTCAGGTGGCATCTCAAGTACTGTGTTCAGTTTAGGGCCCTGCACTCCAAGAAGGATATTGAAGTGCTGGAGTGTGTCCACAGAAGGGCAACCAAACTGGTGAAAGGTCTAGAGAACAAGTCCTGTGAGGAGAGGCTGAGGGAACTGGGATTGTTTAGTTTGGACAAGAGGAGTCTGAGGGAAAACCTCATTGCTCTCTACAACTGCCTCAAAGGAGGATGTAGTGAGGCCAGCATTGGCCTCTTCTCCCACGTAAATAATGATAGGAGAAGAGAAAATGGCCTGAAGTTGCACCAGGAGAGGTTTAGACTAGCTATTAGGAAGAATTACTTCACTGAAAGAATGGTCAGGCACTGGAACGAGGTGTCCAGGGAAGCATCTGAGTCACTATCCCTGGAGGTATTCAAAAAACATATAGATGTGGCACTTTGGGATATGCTCTTGTGGGTATGGCGGTTTTTTCTGGGTTAATGGTTGGAGTTGGTCATTTTAGAGGTCTTTTCCAACTGTGATGGTTCTGTGATTCTGTGATTCTGACTGCTTAAGTGAAGGTATGTGAATCATAAATCAATGTAATTTAAAGCAGAGTTACTCAGAAATTGAGATTGGGCACTAAGGGGCTTATTCACATCACTCTAGCTTGCCATTAGCCACCCCCTCGACAGTGCATACTCCCTCGGGTTTGGTGATGTGGGGGTGGAGACGTGCTGCCTCCTGTTTACCTCAGACCTGGGCAGGAGGCTGGGACAAGGGGACTAGGCTGTGCAGGAGATCCGGGTACCTGGCCCAGAGCAGGGGCCATGAGGGGGAGGGCTGACTCCCTCTTCCTATCAGGCCTGCAGGCACCCTGCAAACACATTAGTTTTCCTAAAAAGGCACCAGAGACCTTGAATAGCAATAGTGCTGTGGCATTTATTAATTTTTTAGCAGAGCTCTCACTCTCCCACCCACTGTGATTTGCATACCTGTTAATCCTCTCCCTCCTGCAAAGAATTCTGTGAAGGCTGGGAAAATTATATCTGAGCAATAACTCCTTGACTTCGAAGCTGTGGAAGACCCTGTGTGCCATCATGCTGAGAGCAGGGACTTTCTCCAAGTGGAAACAGAAGGTTTAACCTCTGAAGAGCTGCACAACATCTACAAGACCCAGGGAAACTCAGCCATCTTAAGTATGTGAAACCCAGCCCTGCCAGGCCCAGAGGGTTCTGCCCCCAGGAATCCTCTTGCCACTGGCAAAAGTTTGCCTCTAGAAACTTGATGATGCTGCTGTTCCCTACTGGCAGTGTCTCCCCTGCAGCAAAGCTGCTTCCTGAGGCTGAGGAGAGGAAAGGTTTCATTGGTGCCCTCAGCCCTGCCTGGGGAGTTGGGAATGCCAACCCCCTTCTTGCACATGTTGGGGCTGAGCATCCCACGCCAGGGTGGTGCTGCAGGGCTAGCTCTAACTCTGTGGGCTCTGCCAGTTTTCACCAGCAAGAAGCTGCAGACAGACGTGTGATCCTGGCAGTTTATTTAATCACTTTTCTTATTGCTGTCTTCATCCTTTTCCTCCTGGACTCCTTTTTTTTTTTTTTTTTTTTTTTTTTAATTTGTGACTGCGGACGAGTGACATCTCTTCCAGTAAAAAATCCTAAAGATGGTCCAGTCAGGTCTGAGGAGGGAAAGAGAACATATCCATCCAGAAATCCTTGGGAAAGCCTAGCCAGCTTTCCCTGCCTCCTCTGTGACTGAGAGGGGACAGGGCAAGCAGGCAGGAGAGGAAGGACAGCACAGTGGTGAGTAGGTGGTGGAGAACTCTAGGGAGCTTACTGCCTTATTTGGAGCCACTGGTGTGGGTGGACAACAGAGGGAAGCACAGGAGAAGAGCAGGAAACTAAGTTTCAGGAGGAAATTTTTATCACATGGTGATAAGCCCCTAAACAGCAAGCATCACCTAGTGGAAGAGTGACTAAAACCCCAGTGAGCTGCAGCTCTGTTAAAGCTGTGGTATGGTCCAGCTCTGCTGGAAAAAGAAATAGTATTTAAGGTCTGAGAGCTGCATCTCTGAGGGGTTTGGTATCAGCATAGTATCGTTCTGTGCCATGTGTGGCCCTCCTTGCTCCCTGATCTGGGACAGCTGCATAGCCAAGGGCAGAGGTGATGCTCACCATCATATCTGTCCCATGACCCTGAGATACAGCCCCTGTTGCTTTTTGCCAAACAAAGGCAGCAGCTGCTGGATGGGATATCAGGACAGCAAACCATGACAGGGAGTGTCCCCAGGCTCTCTAGGGACAGGTGCCAAGCTCAGAGGCTGACTCCACAGACAGGGGAAGCTGGGAAGGTGGGCAAGGCTCACCTGGAGCAGGCAGGCTGGCGCTGGCAGGCTGCAGGCTCATGCTCACTCCGTGAGCAGCCTTGTCTGCCAGGCACGTCGGTGGCTACCGGCAGGGCTTGCTTCATCAGGCACTGACAGCCTGGTCCAGGAGGTTCCTCTTTCAGGACTATATTAAGGCACGCACAACGGCTTGAGGGTGGGGGTGAGAGGACAGCAAGAAGTTGTGAAAGAGCAGCCCGCTGGAGCCCGCCAGTAACTCAGGCCTTTTGGCAGTGTTTCAGAAAATGGGGTGGTCCAGTTAGGGAGTTCAGGAAATTGTCTGAGCTAGATTAAACATTTTCTAAAACCTTCTGGGTGCTTGAGAGATGACTTGAAAGTTGGCAAAGTTAAATAAAACAAAAGTTAACACATTCCCCTACATTTATTTTGTTACAGGGCTAGTATAAAGTCAGCCTATTTTTCATTAGTTTCAACATCCCCTTCCATCTGAAGGCAGGAGTATCTACACAGTGAAATCCCAGAAGGCTTGCACAGCCATGCGGGGGGCTGCATGTGACACTTAAGAGCTTTAGTACACATTTCTAAAGGCATAAGAAACATAAAACTTTTAGACATAAACCCCAGTTTCTCTCTAGTTGAAGCCTGGATGTAGAAGAGTCTCTGTGGGCCTGTGGCTCACTGGAGTCTTTCTTTAGGCCCAAACCCAGGCAGCACCCAGTGTTGGGCAGCCTGTCCTGGCTCTGTTGCTTCTTCTCCAGTAGCTGCACGCCATTCTGCAGGAGACAGGACTGCCACAGGGTGGGCCAGAGAAGCATCAGATCTCACATCAGACCTGCACAACAGCAGCAATGGAAACAACAGTAGAGTGTCTCTCTGGAGATGATGGGGCGATGCTGAAATGCATGGTGCCTGAGCAAAGCAAGAGCTCATCTGCCCTCATGGCAGCCTCCGTGAGGCCTGACTTCGAGCTGTGTGTCTCCCTTTCCCTTTGGAAAGCAAGCACTGCACAAGTTGTCTGCAGCAAAGGATTTCCACTGCTGCACAGCAAACCCACACCCTGAACCTATCCATCTCCTTGGTGGAAACAGAGCCCTTGATACAAAAACCCCTGTTAGCCTGGGAAATTACCTGCTCCCGTCTCTTGGGAAAAGTTCCTACTGGTGGAATTGGAGGTGGTATCAGGCACAGAGCAGATGTCAGCAGCTTCCTTGGTCTGTGGAAATAAGGAACCCATTTAGACAAACAGTCCCACATAAATCTTAGCCCAATGCTTCTTGCCTGTGCCTGATGCCATACGATCTCTGTGAAGGGTAAATTGAACTCTGTTTCATTGACAGAGTCCAGTGCTATTAGTTATACCTGTCTTTATGGCAGAGCTGCTTTGGGTGAGAAAAGAAAAGCAGCACATCCCCAGGAGAGAGAGAGAAATCAGAACATAAATGCAGGTATCAAAGCAGAAAAATGCAGAGAGCGGTAGTAGCCCAGGGTATGTTGGAGAACAAAACAAACTCTTATCACAGTAAGAGCAGAGGAAGCCATCCCACTGAAGGGAGGAGACAAGGAGGACAGATGACATCCCGCAGAGACGGGAAACTAAGGTCTGGGAGAGGGAGAGCACAACCCCGAAGGCAAAGCATTGGGAAAGGATGCAGCTCCTTGAGCGCCTCTGCTGACAGCGGCGGGAGCCAGCCAGCCAAACCAGCAATTCCCAAGCAGCGAGAGAGGCTGAGGGCAGGTGTGTGAGCAAGGGTATTTCTGAATTGTGTGGTTTACACGCTCCTTGCCATCCACCAAGTCCCAGGAGAAAGTGAGAACCTAAACAATCCCCTGGAATATGGTCGAATGAAAATGAATTATTAAAAGAAGTGGAGATTTATTGCCTTTAAAAATTTATTAACAGGACAAGGAGGACAACATTCTGCAAGAGCGATGTCGAGAGGCAGGGGTAAGAAGCTGAGTTTTGCCTTGGAAAGCTGTTGCTTCCAGACAGAAGCTGTCTCTGACCACGGAGGGGTCAAAAACAAGCCAGCTCACACTCAGTGCCCAGTCCCTTTTTGCAGATGCCTAGCATCCTAAGGACAATGCAGAGGGACCAGGCAGAAACGTTGAGGACACTTCCACTTTCAGCATAGAAACCTCAGGAGCAATGGGAACTTTGGCTAAGCCCTGTGAAAGCCAGGGAAGCCTGTTTGCTCTGCTTTTGGAAGGAGTAACTGCAGATCCACCCCCAGGGATTGGATTTCCAATATGTCATTTTTTATAGCCAGAAATTGGGAAGCGTGCTCGGACCTCTAGCAGAGAAGGAGTGACACTGTGGGTATGATGGAAGGAGGAATGATCCAAGGGAGGATTCCCAGCAGTGAGTCAGAAAGGGAAGAGACTGAGGTGAAGCTGGTAAAAATAGTTCAGGGAACAGGGAAAAGTCCCAAAAGAAAATAGTCTTTATGCAGAGAGGTTAATATAAAATCAGAAAGGGCTGGAGCAGCACTATGGAGAAAGAGCTGAAGCTGAAGACCAGGAAGAAAAAGCATAAGAGGAGCACAAAGAGAGGATCCCGCTAATTATTGTACTATATGTAACACTTCAGCGCCAGTGCTTATTGGATAGATTGCTATTTCTAGTAATCTGTGAGTGTTGCCTGCACTGGCAGTTGGGGGTGAAGATACTTTCCTTCCTGACTGTATTATGACGCTAGAAAAAAAGTACATTTTTTCTCTGGAAAAACTGCCAGTTATGTTCTTCATGTCAGAATGGGGATACTTGAGGAAAAAAAAAGCTAAAGGAAAGCCTGGTTCCCATGTGCAGATACACACAGCACACGCAGACCCCCACTCTCTCACAGCTGGGTGGGTAGACGATGGAAAATTACCAGTGCAAACTTCAGAAAGCTGACTGCAAGAATGTTTTCCTATTAATGCTGCTAGTGGGACTGTGATTGCGTTGTTTAAGATAGACACAATCGGCCAACCAGCAAAGCTGAACTGCACGTGCACTCTGTGTAAAAACATTTTTTGCTTGGCTTGCTGCCTGAAATGTGGGTCTTGCTAAGAGCAATGTTGAAGACAGCCCAGTGGCTTAGGAACTTGCCCTGTCTGATGACCAAAATTCACTTGTTGGTGTTCAGTTGCCTGGTGTGAGACTAAGTGGGCAAGGATGCACACAGCTCCTGCTCACAGGTGGAGAGGTGGGCCTGTGTCACAAGCATGGCCAGAAGTGTGTGTCCAGAAACAACCCACCACTTGCAAGCATTTGTGTACATTACTCCTCCTCAGACTCTTGGAGGATTACAGACAAGGCACAAAGAAGACATATTTTCTACAACATAACCACTTAGCCCACCTCTAATATTAGTCACATTTCAGCAAGTATTCTTTGGTGAGTCCACCTCATGTTGGGAGATGGTAAGGAGTAAAAATTCCTACTTGTGCTCCTACCCTGTGAACTACCACAAAACAGTAGTTACTCTGAAAATTTTTATTCCTCCCCTCAGTGCTTAAACCTAGAATGTAGCCATTTATTTTGCTACTTTCCCCTCTTTCTCCAAGGGATCTCTCACAACGAAGAAATTAGAATTACAGTGAAAGGGACTGAACCCAGCACACTCTCGGACGTCCCAGCGATTCATTACTGCTCCTCACCTGCTGTCCATCTTTCACCATCCTTTTCTGCACAGGAAGGGAGAGACAGGACCCTGCTCTGCCTACATCTTGCATTTTCTTTTGAACTTTTATTTTTCCTGCCTGTGGTTGAACGTCCTTGCGTGCACATAACATTTCATTCATGTGTGTAACAGTGACGCTGGCCACACCATTCTCAATGCAATTTGCTCATGTTGATTTACTGTAATGGCTGCTGCCTTTTCTTGACCAAGATGTGAACTTTTGCTCGTTTTTACTGAAATACACAAGGATGTGTCATGACATTACTACAGCTCAGAGCTCTGATCTGATCCAGAGGAAGGCATCTTGGAGCTCTGACAAAAGCTGCAAGGGAAGTCTCCCTCTGATCCCTGGGGCTGTGGCTTACAAACCAGATGGTAAATTTTGTGTATGTATGGCCTTTAACCACATTAAGACACATATTTGCAGAAGACCTGGCCTGCTGATAGACTCTGTATTTGCAAACAAACAAGCTCATGAAGAAAACAAAGTTCTGCTTTCAAGTGTGTTTTACTGGAAACAATACCAAACCCAAGTCCAGCCATTGTATTCAAAACCCAAGTAAATTCTCTCCCAGCTCTCCCTATCTTGAAAATCCCATTATCTCTGAAACGAAGACTAACAGGGTCCCAGCTCTTAGAGCAGTCCTTTTAGAGCTATGTCACACAGTGTTTGCATCAGGACGCTTTGTAGGTGGGGGAATACTGCTGTTCTGTTCCGGCAAAGCACTTCTACTGTGAATGCAGATGTGGCAGTAAAGCTGGCTAGATAAAAACTAGAAAATCAGCCCTGCCAAAGAGCAAAACAAATAGCTTTAGCAGCCATCAAGCTGTTTGTGACTGGTTAGCTCAATGTGAACATGCCTGTGTGAGGCAGGATCACACTAACACTCTCATAACTGGCACGGCTGTGGTGGTGGCCACACTCAGTGCAGAGCTATCTACCTTATAAGAACTCCTACATGTTAATATTATCTCCTGCAATGGTGCGTACAAATACTTATTTGTAAAGTAAGTTAAAATAACAAATTATGTGGTGACCACTGACCACTTGACGTGAGAGGAGAGAGGCAGTTCACATTTAAAAAAAATAGGACAAGCTGCCAGTAACTCGTTGATATTCTATTTATGCTAGTTAACCTACCTCAGACAGGTACACAAGGCCAAGCAATTGTGGAGCGTGTTTGAGCTGAGAAAGGAAAAAAGGAAAAAAAATAGCATGTTCTCTAAAGGAAAGTTCAGATGCATTTCAAAGCACTACAGCTCTAAAAACACCAAAGGAGTTTTATCTAACTTCCCAGAAAAACTTTCCTCTGAGAGGAAATAGGGCAAGTGAGATTTCAAAGGGAGGTATTTTTTTTTCCTGGGGTGCAGAGATGATGGCTGAAAAATCTCCGACCTGAAGTCTCCTGAGTGCACATTTGTCCTGAGCTGTACACGGCATGGCTACTGTCAGACTGTAATTAAGACAAGAATATGCACTAGGCTCCCTGACCAAAGTTCTGAATTAATCTTGGATATAGTTGAGACCCTAGATTCACCCAAAGCGGCTGAGTTACCACAAAGCACTGATTCACCAGCCCTTAAAAGACTGCAGCCTTTTTTCAAAAAAAATTTTTTTTAAAAATTTATTATTTAATTCCTCTACTAATTAACAGCAGGTAGTGAATAGAAAAGTGTTTATCCTCCCCCCCTCAGCTCACTACCCTGCTGCGCTACGCCAGATGGAATGTTAATGAACACGACCTGGCAGATAATATTTAATTCAAGGCAGAATATCACGGCAACATCTGAGTACCTCGGGGCTGGTCACCTCCCAGCTACGCCCTGAAAACCCTCTCCCGCGTTGCCTTCCCCCTGGGCGCTGACAGCTCTTCGTTGAGCTAATCCCGCAGCCGACTCCAAGGCTTGTGCCTTAACGCCAACTTTTCCAGCTGCTTTCGCCCCGGCTGCCGCTCTCCCGCTGGGTGCGGCCGGGATCGCCGCCACGCCGGGAATGGGGTGAGGGACGGCACGCGACGGGCCGGGAGCTGCCGGCGCAGGGCGGGGGGGACGGACACGCTTCCCCTGGGACGAGCAGGGCCACGGGGGACAAACCGCGTGTGTTCCCGTCCCCGGGAGGCAGCGCTGCGGGCCGCCCGGGGGGCAGCGGCGCCGGCAGCTCCGGGCGCGGCGGGGCTGCTGGGCTGGCCCCGCAGCGCGTCCCTCTCGGGCTGAGCCTCCTCGGGGGGCTCCGCGGGTTCCCAGGGGGAACAGCACGGCCTCAGCGAGCCTCAGGCTTGAGGGCCAGCGCTTCCACGCGGCCGCGGAGCAAAACAATAAACAAACAAACAGGCGGCGGAGGCTTTTTTTTTTTTTTTTTTTTTCAAGACCCGGAAAAGGGGTTTGACTGAAAAGCAGCCGCGAAGAAAAGCCCCCGACTCCTCTCTGCTCCCACTCGCGCAGCTCCGGCGAGGAGGAGGGAGCGAGAGCTGAAGTGCAGGTCAGCGTCTTACTTTTGCAGCCGCTGGTGTGTGGTTGTAAACAGAAGCGAAAGCAGAAACTTGTTCCCGAGGCCTGACAGGCAGCAGGAGGGCGGCTGCTGGGGGGCTGAGCGGTGCGGGGCCGCTGCGTGTGCCCTGCCCCTGAGTGTGCCCTGCCCCGAGTGTGCCCTGCCCCTGCCCGTGCCCTGCCCTGCGTGTGCCCTGCCCTGAGTGTGCCCTGCCCCTGAATGTTCCCTGCCCGTGCCCTGCCCTGCGTGTGCCCTGCCCTGAGTGTGCCCTGCCCTGCATGTGCCCTGCCCCTGAGTGTGCCCTGCCCCTCAGTGTGCCCTGCCCTGCGTGTGCCCTGCCCTGAGTGTGCCCTGCCCCTGAGTGTGTCCTGCCCTGCGTGTGCCCTGCCCTGCGTGTGCCCTGCCCTGTGTGCCCTGCCCCTGAGTGTGCCCTGCCCTGAGTGTGCCCTGCCCTGCGTGTGCCCTGCCCGAGTGTGCCCTGCCCTGCGTGTGCCCTGCCCTGAGTGTGCCCTGCCCCTCAGTGTGCCCTGCCCTGCGTGTGCCCTGCCCCTGCGTGTGCCCTGCCCTGCATGTGCCCTGCCCTGAGTGTGCCCTGCCCCTGAGTGTGCCCTGCCCTGCGTGTGCCCTGCCCTGAGTGTGCCCTGCCCCTGAGTGTGCCCTGCCCTGAGTGTGCCCTGCCCCTGAATGTTCCCTGCCCGTGCCCTGCCCTGCGTGTGCCCTGCCCCTGAGCGTGCCCTGCCCCAAAGTGTGCCCTGCCCTGCGTGTGCCCTGCCCCTGAGTGTGCCCTGCCCCTCAGTGTGCCCTGCCCTGCGTGTGCCCTGCCCTGCGTGTGCCATGCCCTGAGTGTGCCCTGCCCCTGAGTGTGCCCTGCCTGCGGGGCCAGGGGCCGGGCTCAGCCGCAGCTCAGCACACAGCGCCCGGCACCTCGCACCCTGCCCAGACCTCGAGTCCTCCGAATGGGAGCGCCACAACCGGAGATGCTGAGTCTGAGCAGCTCAGCTGTGTTTTCGTATCCAGCGTGTTCCTTTGAAAGAGTCACTTGCACTTACAGGAAGGTTCCGGGCAAGGTGAAGGAGTTTTGCAAAGCTCCCTCCAGCCCTGCAAGGGAAAGATCGGACTTTCTGTTATCTGTGAAAATAGTGATTTAGCAGACGAGCAACCCAGGTGCTATCTCTTACAAGATCTGGGCCAGTGATTTCTAATAAGTTAGAAAAGAACAAGTAGTATCGTGCACGTGTGTACACATACAGACACAAAAACATTGAAAGGCAGGAATCAAAAAGCTCCTCTGTGTGCAAAAAGCAATATACTTCTTTTGCTAGGAGCAGCCTTTCTGACCACAGAGATCTAAAAGACTGAGTGGTCTTTGGGTACTATTTAGTTCCAAAGGGGCTATAAAAGGCAGATGGTCTCATTAGAAACAATTTATGCATATATATTTCTCGGAGTTGAACACTGCCAGAATAGGTTTAGCTCTTTCACCATACTGAGGAAAATATCACCACTTGCAAATGTTTCCAGTTTGCAAAATAATGACCTATCCAAAGTAGCTAAGCAACTAATTACTCAAATACTAGAAGGTTATATGCCAATATTATCACATTGTTGGTCTCCTGGGCAAACAACTTCACATTCCTCAAACTGCTATATAGTGTCATTAGACTGTGCAGAAAAGTCCTTTCTTAATAGTACAGCAGCAGCAGCCCCAATGCCCCTGTGCTTATGCCATCATTTCAACTATTATTTCCAATCTCCAAGTCAAATCACTTATTAATTAAAGAGGCAACTCTAGCAAACCCAATTACCTGCAGGCAGTTTCTTCCCAGATGCGAAACCCTTCTTGGAGATGGACCACGCTCCCAGTTCCTGGGGAGTGTTTGTGATTTTTTCTCTCCAACATACCAACCTTTACGCTCAACCCTGGCAATACCTCTCCCAGGCTCTCCCCGTGACATGTCTGCTGGATGTGTTCCTCCCCTAAGCTCCAAATCCTAGAGAATTCAGCCTATACAGCCTCAGGATGTGTGGAGGCAGCCCTGTGCAGGCATGTGTACTTTTAAGGTCTGTACTCAATGTCTTTGAATGTTTCTTGGGGGTAGAGCAGGCAGAACACAAAGAAAGCAATGATGAATTGTGTAGAGAAGCAGGGTCGGCTCAGGAAATTGCAGAAGACAGTAGCTTGGAGACTTGGTTTCTGGACTCACTTAAAACAAGTGAATACTTTTAATTATGGATTTTTCATCAAAAAGGCAGAGAGAAGCCCTGTTTTGGGGAGAAGAGTGCTTTTGTGGAAGATGTGTGAGAAACTATGTGGAACACCGGGTTTGTGTGCCTTCATCTCTGCTTTTTAGGATGATCTGAAGGTAGGATGTGTAGCAACAAACATGAACCGTTCTGCCCTGTAGATCAGTCACTAGAGGGGCCATCACACATGTTTAACAAGTATGTGCCACATGCAAAGACTCCTTTTGTGGGACTTGTGCATTTGAGTTGGAAGAGTGAAAGTGATGTCTACATCCAGCCTGTTGTGTGTCTCATGTTGCACGTAGGGTGCCAAAGGAGAGAGGTTTTTGGCAAATAATGGATCTGTCCTTCAGACTAGTTGAGAAGCTAATGAGTACTTGGGTCTGTATAAAGGAGGTTGTGTATGGGTTGTTAGAACGGAGAAAGAGAACAGGTAGGGGGATTAGGAGGATGTGTCTGTTTTCCTCAGATAACCTTCTCATGATATTGTGTCTTCAGGATGTCTGCATTCCAGTTCAGACACTCCCTGGGGAGACAGTCACTGGCACTAATTATGCCTCTACAGAACAGAAGTGTCCTCAAGAAATGAAACTATAGAGAAATCTGTGTCAGCACGAGCAGTTGCAAGTTATGTTCTAGCTTCCTGAAATTAGCCTTGCTTTTGCCAGGTGCTTGTATGACACCCATCCCCACAGCATCCACCAGTCTTCCTTTGTAATACATGTGTACATCACCCCAGAACTGTAACAAAATAATTTCCTATCGCCTGCTATCCCGTGCACACTTCAGGTACTGTCCCAGTCATCTTCTGCTGAGCCTGCTGCACTGGGCCTGCAGCCTCCCTTGTAAAGAAGCCAGGATTACCCAGTTGAAGCCATGTGCCTTCATTCTTCTCACCTTGCCCTCAGAGACAGGGTGATGCTATTTTACAGTCTGTGAACTCAAGCACAGAGGCTAGTGGCCGTATTCTAGGATATTTACGCATCAGTGTGACATGGAAAATCTGCAGCAAGCAGGGACTCGAATCCATATCTCCTAAATCCAAGGTCAGGAGATTAATCATTTTCTCTCAGCCATCTGTCCAACAGCAAAGTATTTCTGAATTTGTATTGGATTTCTCCAAGAGGAATTAACCACTGACATGCTGTTACCCTACAGGTGATGTAAAAATAATAACAACAATAACAACAATAATAATAATAATAAAACAAGAAAAAAAGAAAAAAAGAGGAAAGTACTTAGTTACATTATATATATGTATAACTTAAACCCTTGATTTGATCTGACTCCTCCAAGACTGGTCCTCAATTTGTTGCAGGTTGTGTTTGCTAGAAGAAAACAAAATAACTAACTTACAAGAAAGTTACCCTCACCAAACAACACAGGAAAATATAGGAAAAAAGGGATGTGAGTTGAAGTAAGCTCTCTCTATGTGTTTATGAGACAGCCTACCAGATTTCTGTGGGCAATTTCCAATTGTATGGCACCATTGAATAGGTGCAGCATAAAGCACCCAGTAAATCTTTATGTACTGGTTTGTGCTCTCACCCATGTGAGGTGATCCCCATAGCAACATACTGCCACAGCAATACAGAGCCTGTAAAGGTCAGCCTAGAAAACAACAACAGTATTTCACAAAATCTCTAAAACAAATACTATTTTATTTCAGTGACATGGAAATTAAATACTCTCTAAATTCTATCAGAACAAGGACATTCAGGCCTCCTTTCAAAGCGTGACAAGGAAAGCTCACCAGCCTCTCCATGCTATGAAGAATCCACCTGATAGACACAACACACCAGTGAAATTTTCTGATAAAAAGAACTGAACAGAGTATAACTCCGTCCTTCTTCCATAGGACCAAAAGCTGCAGGTCTTTTACAGCCTGTCATACTTGACAAAATAAAAGATTTCTGCCAAATATCTTCACTGTTCTGCAAGCAGTTGCTACTTATCCACAGGGAGGCCAGCAGTGGCAACCACAAAACACAACCCTACTGATCTTTTTGCACACTAAGCGCATCAAGGAAGACACAAAATCCTTGTCTAAACCTGGGAAACCAGCTAAGTAGCATTTATTCCAACAACTATAAAACAGTGCCATTTACAGAAAGTTCATACCTCTTTTAGCAACTGTGCCAGGGGGACGTTTTAGCTATTAACAGACCATCAGTCACTGCAGCTCAGATGTCTGAATGATGGGGAAGGTGCAGGTGTGGGCACAAGCAGTGCAAACTAACCTTACATGGTGGTTGTGTCTGAGGAGTGGGGAACACAGACTTTCAATCTTCCATTCACAGAAGAAACCTCTCCTGGCATCTTTGACCCATAATCAACCATTCATAGGCTCCACAGTTCCCCTCCCCACCCCCCCCCCCCCCAGCTTTCAGAACTTCCTCTGTTGCTGTGGCTGGTTGCTGTAGGGAAAGTCAGGAATGAAGAGCTATGGGAAGACCAGCTTTCCCCACACCATCTGTTGATGTTAGCCCCATCTAACAAATCACCGCGAGCAGCTAAGGAGAGAGTTTCTGAAAGCCAGTGTGCTTAGTTCTTGGAAAGCGAGTGCTCCGGAGGGAGAGATCATTGCTCCACAGTGCCCCTGGAGATGGGAAGATTCACACACCTATCTATTTTATACTGCAGGGTTATGTCCAGAAAGGTCTCCTTTCCCTGTTCTTTCTGCTCCTGTCAGATCTGTCTCTGTTAAATCAACATTACTGGCTCAGGACATGAGCTACAGCCAGAGGCAGGGGCAGCCAAATCAGGTTAGGACAAGGCAAAATTAGGTCTTAGCCAAAAAAAAAACAAAAAAAGAGCAAGAGAGAAAAAGAAAGGAACCCTGTGCGTTTCAGTGCTTTGAGAGCAAAGTATTCAAGGGGAAGATTCTCTCCCTTTTCTTCAGCCCTTGTATTCTACATTGGTGTGCAGGGGTTGTGAAAGCTTCAAAAGAGACACTGGGGCTTCCCCTGGTTGGGACATTGTACTGGGACACTATGGCCTAAATTGCTCTTTTCTTCTCCACCACAAAGCCCAGGAGTACTATGGGACTGAGGAGTTTCTGCAGGGCAAACTGCAAGGTGCCTGGAGAATTAAAGTCCCCTCTATGTTGGAGCAATTGATTTTGTCAAAGGGCTGTACAGCAGCGTGGGATCAGAAGGATGCAAACTCCCTCTATGACCCCTCCTTCACTTCAGTTGTGCATCCTCTTCTGCTGCTCCCAAAGTCAGTGAAGAGAATTTTGGCCCAAGCCTTTGTAGAAGATAAAGTCTAAAGGTCAGGTGTCTCTCCAGGCAAGCAGTAAACACTTTTCACCACAGAGCACTAGAGGATGAACAATTAAATCCAGAAGAAAGCATGAACTATCACTCACACATATGAATCACTCCCTAGGTTTCACAGTACTAAGCTCTTCCTGGTGTAACAAACACCCTATGCTCAACCTGAGAAACAGTCAAAACACTAAAACATTTAAAAGGCAATAAACCAGGTCAAGAAAAACAGCCTTGACCGCAGCAGATCACTTGTAAGGAAGTGACTTGACCTTGTGGCAACAAAAAGGGCAAAAAGTGGGGTGAAATCGCACCAAAGGCACTAGCCATGACCAGAAATGAGATGAAAGCCAGGGGAAACCAAAGCAGAGTGGATTACACCACCAGTGTGACAGAGAGAAAACCTGTTTGTTCTTTTCTCCTGGTGTCCAAAATGCAGGAAGGCATAAAGCAGCCTACTTCTCGAGAGTAAATCCATGTGGAAAGGCAGGAGGGGAGAATAGCTCTGCATAGTGCCATCAACTTTAGTACTTTTCATACAGCATCAGACACAATGGGATACTGATGTATGTTTTGCTGCAAAAATAGAAATAAATATTACAATGGCCTTTTGCTAATTCATTAAATACAAGTGGAAAAATGTATAAGCTGAATAAAAGCCCTAAGCAGTCTGAGTCTCCATTCTGGGCAGACTGCATCTACCTCTAATGAAAATCTAAGGGATCTGTTTCTTGATTTGGCAACCACAATGTAATTTGCCCTGCCAGTACAGCACTACTCAGTCGGGTAACATGAAAATCCATCTGAAAGGTTTGGATGTACTCATGGTGCCGGAGTTGCACAGAGAGTTTGAGAAGTCACTCCTGTGGAAGCGCAGGGGCTATTTTTGGGATACTTACAGAAGTATGTGCTGTCTGTAAAGTACAGCAGTATATAGCTAGGTAGGGAGTGCTTGGGAGATACACAGCACAGCCCTGGAGCCAGGACTTGTATGTTTGCGTATGCAGAGCGAGACTGGTGGAGTGATAAGTTTGATAGGGAGCAGCTGTTTCTGCCATAGGGTTTGCCCATTACAGCAGTGTTTGGAACAGCCTGGATGGTAAATATCAGTGGGTATGGGCAAGTGGTGAGTACAGATGAAGAGCTTGTGACACAGTGTGTAACAGAGCTGGCATGTGACTGAAGGGAATGCAGTTGCCAGAGTGGTAACAGCATTTCCTAAAAATTGGCACACTGGCTTGTGACTAAGGACCCCTGGTTTTCAGGCCGCCCTCCCCTAATGGCCCAATCACACCACTTTGCTGTCTCTCCACTCATTGTCTTGTCTGTAAAAGGTGTATTACTTGTACCTCTGTTACTAATGCTTCTGGATCTGCAGGTGTGTTCACACTTCAGCTGTGTGTGGCTGTATTTGGGAGCAAAGGGGTACATGTAGGGTGTGGGGGAAGCCTGATATGCAAAGGGAGCCATAGGAAAGGGAACCCTTTGCATGGCCTGAGGTGCTTCTTTGGCAGTGTGTAGCTGAAGGGTGTATCTTGTTGAGATTCTGGTGAGGCTTGCAGAGGCTGTCCCTGGCATAAAGGATTGCCTGAGCCCAGTGTGTGAGAGAGGCCATGTGTGAGGGCAGAGGGCAGGCTGGAGGCTGCAGAGGGGCTGTGAGGTGAGGGAAAAGGTGTGCAGAGGTGGGGGCTGTGGGGCCATGCGACCAGGTGGGCAGCGCCCACAGAAGCGAGCCTGTGGTGGGGTGCACAGAAAGGTGCATAACCCTGGCTGCCTGCGTGTGGGTATCAGCAGCAGGAACAGGTGCTTGGGAAGTGCTGACCCTGGAGGGGTTGGTGGGGGCTGGCTGGAGAGGGGCTGTGCAGAACTAGAGGGCGTGGGGGAATGGGAGGCTGCAGGGGGATCTCTGCGAGCCCCTGCACGGCAGGGGAGCAGCCCTGCCGGGGGAAGCTGTGTCACAGGCAGGGCACGGGGAGCAGGGCAGTGTGAGCAGGGTGCGGGCAGCCTGGGCAAGGCAGGTGGTGGGGCAGCATGGGCAGCAGCCTGGCACGGGCAGGGCAGGGTGCAGGCAGGCCGAGCCGTGGGGCAGGGTAGGCAGGGCAGGGGCAGGTCCAGACTGCGCTGAGCTCCACTGCTGTGCTTGGGGCAGCAGAGGTGGCAGCGGGGCAGCAGGCACTGGGCTTGCCTGCTGCCCTGGCTCTGTGGCTGCCCGCAGCTGCCTGGGCAGGGTTGGGCTGCCTGCAGGGGCACTGCCCTGCCCGCAGGGGTTGTGCAGTTCAGCCCTGTTTGGAGAGGCACCGTGCCAAGGAGAGGTGGCCGTGCCCTGTGCCACCCATCACTGCAGTATTTGGCAGGGCTGTAATTGCCGCCTCTGGAGGTTGTGTCCCATTTCTGGCAGGAGTAAAGGAGAGCTGGCAAGCCAAGAAGGGTACTGGCTGTTAGGCATCTAGGAATACAACCCTCATCTCCTTCACATGGCGTGCCTTAGTCCTCCTAGCCATCCCCATTATGTACTGTGCCCCTTTTGTGAAGGGGAACTGGAAGCTTGGAAAGATTGAATGATTTGTTAAAACTATTCAGCAGATCTGGGAATGAAATCTAAATTTTCGAGGGCCTCCTGCTGTGCTTTAACCATGAAAGGAATCCATCCTTTCCTGGTATGCTTGTGCAATCCATTGTTTTAAAATTATGTCCTTACGAGGTTGCACAGATGTTGCTGGCAGTTGCATTAGACCTCTAGAGTGATCAGTAAAGGGGAAGATGTGGAGGAAAGACAGAATGCAACTTGGGTCTCCACGTCTCAGTGCGTTTGCAGGAGCGTGAAGTGGAATCATTGTATGAATGCTTCGGGTGCTAGACCCAAAATTTTCCCTTAGGAGTAAGCATAGAGAAGCCCAGAATGATTTTAAGTCATAAGGAAAATCTGTGCCAGAGATTAAGGCAAAACCTACTGCTGCTGATGTTCTACCTTATATCACAAGCCCACCCTCTTCCCCAGGCAGTTTATCTGCTGCACAAGAACGTGCCCCACTGCTACACACAGGCGGTCCCTCACGATTCACCAGCTCATTGGGAGGTTCCACTGGGAAAGTGGTGACAGTAGGAAGATACTTTGCCTAGTTGTTATGTCTTTCTCTACTGACTTTTCCCCTTTAGGTGGACACTGGCTCATCATGAACAAAATTGTATGTTCTCCCCTACCGAAAGAAAGGAAAAAAGGGAAAGAAGTGATAAAGAAAACAGAAGAAAAATGAATATGTAAATTAATATGAAAATGTAATAAAACAAATAGAAAAAGGGACTAGGTGAGGGTGAAGACATCCATTCTGTAAGAATGAGAAGTTAGCACTTAACTAGAAGTTAGTGTGTCGGCACTGTCATTCCCTAAAAGGACTGAAGGGTCTGTAAGGTGCCCAGTAGTGTGAGCACTGCAAGCTGCTGGAAACATAACTAGGAAGGGAGTAGATGTGGACTTCCATCAAGATTTCTTCTGCTGCTCTTGTGGATAGCCTCGACTTGGCTTAGTGGAGGATGTGGAGGAGATCCTGTAACAGTTTACACTTGAGGTGGGAATATTCCTCCTCTTTTCTCATCAGGGTTACTTGTTCTTAGGTTTGTGGCTTTTCTTGGGCAGTAGCACAGCAGAACATTCCCCTGAGGAGTACTGACTTCTCCCAGCAGTTTGCTCAACTGTGGGATGAAAGGTTGAACCTAAACTTCTCCTTGTCATGAGCAGGGTTCCTGGCCATCTGAGAACCTCAGCACAGTTCCAGCAAGGCACACAGGGCCCTGGGCTGCTGGGTCTTGGCTTGCTTAAAGTAGCTGCTCTTGCAGACCGGGGAGCCTGTGGCCATGACAAACTGCAGTCCAGCCCAGGAAGAAGAACAACCCTACCCTCAAGCCTTTCCTTGCTACTCTGCCTTCCATGGCCCCACACGGTGACTCACATTTTCTCACTGCCTGCATAGGGAAAGCGAGACCAGGGTCTGGCTTGGAAGGGCCCTTGGCCTGACCTGCTCCAATAACCATTTATGTTCTTACATGCAGTATTAAAGCAGTGGTACCACCTCTCTGGCAAAGACTTCTACGCTTTACATTTTTTGACCCATAGTTTCCAAGGCAGATTGTAGCCTTTCTTTTACCATTACCACCCATTCCGGTATAGTTACTTCCAGAGTCATGGTTCTGGATCACTATGGAGCCTCTTCTCTTCAGATGGTGTTTTATGACTTGTCTTCTTTCAGGCAACGTCTGGACAAGAGAATGGAAAGACAAGAGATCAAAACATCATTTGTTGTGTTCAGTTTTGTGGAAAAGTGGGAAGACCAACTCCAAACCCTGTGCTTTTTGTAGTGTGTTTTGGTTTTGACTTCAAGGCCTGTTTGAAAACCTCCTACAGAAAGAGATATCTTCCAAGGAACTCCAGTATCTTGAAAAAGGAGAAAAACCTTGGCATTCCCCATTCCCTACTCCACCCTCTGCCAGTAAAATCTGTGGGTATGGAGCAGTAATCAGAGAGGTTCTCTTTGGGATAGAGGGTGCACAAAGCACACGAGATCACAAAGCTTTCTGAATGTTGAAGTTTGGGTCTGTGGTAAATGAAAAGAGAGCTGCCACCCAAATAAAAGTGGGAAAAGAAACCAGCATTTGTCTAGTGTGTTGGTCTTTACAACTCATGAGTTCAACACTAATGAGTTATGGGTTGGCCCATGAAAACATAATGTGTAAATTAGGAATTTAATGATGTGTAAGATTAAAAGCTGTGCGGGGTTGCATTTATTTAAGGCTGCCATCTTGTGTTCAAAGAGGAATTACTTTATCAGACAATGTCCCTTTCACTAGATTTAAATTGATTCCGTTATGCATGTTATGGAGGGTACTCAAGTGCCCGAGACTGCCAGCTGACAATATTTCCCACTAAATGTCCTTTCTGTAGCTCCGTTTGCAGCTTCATAATAGCAAACGTACCATGCAAGCCATAATGACTTCATCTTAACTTCCAAAAATAAATAAGTGCTGGTTTCCCTCCCCACATCTCTCCCCATAAATTTAGTTGCAGGAAAGCTGGTATTCAAGACAAGAGATGTAAAAACTAATGTACTTACTGCTTCTCTATTTGACTGCTAGGTCTTCTACGCCCACCCAAAACATCTTCCCTTAAAAAAACCCCAACCAAACAAAACCAAAACCAAAGCCAAAAAACCCCCCAAAAAACCCAAACCACATTAACCACTGAGGAAGACCTTTACATGGCCATTTTCATTGCAATGTCTGTAGTTAAATTCCAGCTACTTGGTGAACAGTATCATGGCAGTATTTTGCAAACCTGGAATCCTAGTTCTCAAGTCATGTTCTGCTGATGTTGGTAGTTGACACAAGCTCTTTTAGGGGCTTGACACTGAGCCAAGCATGCATGCTAAAGCATCCTGGGATAGCCAAGGGACATTCTGTGGGAAGAGCTTGGTCTGTTTTATACACCCTGATCAGTTCAAGTTGCATAACTCCTTGATGCAGCAAAGTAAAAGAGATGTTTGAGTGTCCTGCTTATCTGCAGAGTCTTGATGGAGACCAGCTCTGGTCTGATTTGGTTCAGTTACGTAGCAAAGTTTTAAAATAAGGCCTAAATCAGCTAAGGTGTTCAGTCATCTAGTTAGGCATGCTGAGAGGCCCATGTTCCCCACTCAGCTACTTCCTGAGCTTGTGGGCAAGTTCCACCCATCATCCATTGTTTAGAGCAATCTCTCAACAGATGGAAAACCTGTTTTCAGAGCCTCACCCTGCCTAATTTAGGCAGATCTAAGTGCTTCTCCTAGCAAAGTGGCCTGACCATCAAGCTATTGACTATCTCAATCAGAGCTCATCACTACTGTACAGAGTGTTGAAATATTAGAGCTAAGGTGGCTCTAATCACAACTCTGTGATCTTGTGGCTAGGACATCTCCCTGAGCTATAGCAGAACAAGATGCCAGTGTCTGCTCCAAGGAAATGTGAAGTGAAACAACAGCATGAGGAGGGATTGCACCCACAGAGGTTCAAGTCTGGGCCAAGTGGAGTTTTGAGACAAGTGTTCTCCCTATAAATGTGTCCTGAACCCATGGCTATTAAGGAAAATATGATGGATGGTTAAAGGCAAGGCCGTCTCCAAGTGGAGAGGAGCTGAGTCTCTGGAGAGGACTTCTGTTGCCAGTCTGAAATCAGGAGGTTAATGCCAGACAAGGAACGTGGTTTAAGTCTTAACCCTTTAATTAGTACTTTTTCCTGGCTACTGTATGGGCCTTTGTGTTTAGCATGTGAACTATTGTGAATGCCTTTATCAAGCCATGCATGTTTTTGAAGTTGGGTTCATACAGGACAAGTTTGGATCTATCTTTGTTTTCAGCTCAACAGATATCATAGAATCATGGAATGGTTTGGGTTGGAGGGGACCTTAAAGATCATCTAGTTTCAACCCCCCTGCCATGGACAGGGGCACCTCCCACTAGATCAGACTGCTCAGGGTCCCATCCAACCTGGTATTGAACACTTCCAGGGATGCGGCTTCCACAACTTCCCTGGGCGACTTGTTCTAGTGTCTCACCAATGGATGAACCCAGCCTGAAGCTGTCCCTGTTTTTGTGTGCCATGCTTGTGTGCAGTTTATTCTTCACTGTATATTTATAAAAGCCATTATTTTTACTAGCCGAAGGGTACAGTTTTTAATTCTTGTCTTTAATTGGAGTAGAGACCATGCCTTACTGTTTATACAGTGCTTAGCACTGAGTTGACCAGAGTCTCAGGGGCAAGTTCAACAGAACTATTAGCAAGAAAGATAACTGTAAACATGCGAACGGGACATAGTTAATATCCTGTTTTCAGCTTGATTTCCTAGGGACACAAAAGTTACACGCACACACTGTTTTTCTGCTAGTGCCCAGTTATGAGCTTTGAGCTCCACTGGTCAGCATGGAATCAAACCTGGCAGAGGGCAGTGGCAGTAGCAGTACTTAAAGAAAAAAGACACCAATTAGTTCTCCCACCAAAGAAAAGCTGGAGAAAAGATGTTACCCGTGCTGTTTGGCATCTGACAGGTCCCCAGTTCAACTCTATGCATTTCTGGTTGAGTCATAGCATGTGCTGTCCCTTGCCAAGCTGAAAAGCTGGAAAAGTGGTGTGAGGGCATATGTGGGCCTAGTAGGAGTCACACAGGACAAGAAGAGACCTACTTTGGGCATTTAAGGAACATGGAAGAGACTTGAAGGTATAACAGGCTGGAGACGACAGCCTGGGAAGGATTTGAAATGCTGCAGTAGAAGTGTCATAAGGAGGAAGTTTTGGGATATAAGATCCAGATTTGCAATGTTTTGTTAGTTGTTCTGCATATATAGCAAACCACATGTGACCATTAGTTTTAAGCATTGAAAGAATTTTTAAAAATGTTTGCTGTTCTGTCTGTTATCTAGTGACTGTTGTTTTATAAAAGTTCTTATGAGAAAATTGCTCCAGAAAGCTCAGAGTAATATTTATTTATTAGCAGCACTATGGGAGTCTGAGCTTCCAATGCAGCAGGTGCCATGCAAATATGTTACTGTTACAGTAAACGAAGATATACTGAAGAAGGAGGAAGGGAGCCAACTTTTCTCCTTCAGTACTTTATACAAAATAAGGATTTGGTGATAAAGCAAACAAATTTAAATGATACCCACAGGAAAAATGTTGGTTTTGTCCAGGAGAAGCTGCTATATATAAAAAACAGAGTCAACCAAAACATACCTCTATGTTTGCTTCTGTCAGCTCCTAAGGTATCCAGAGGAAATTCAATGTGGACTGAAAACCAGGCCACTACAGAGGTTGTCCACTTGCAAGAATATCCTGAAACCCTGTTCTGAAGCTGAATGCCAAAATGCTTTGGCAGTTCAGTCATTGACTGGCATTCGTACTCAGCCAATGTATGTGACTGCTGCTCTGCTGCCTATTTTTAACAGGATGCAACTATTTATCATGTTTCTGGCTGAGATTTTTATAGTTGAGGCTCCCGCCATCAGTCAGCTCCAGAAGATTTATGTGGAATAAGGATTTCGCTCAGGATCACTTTGAGCTCTCCCGTCTAACAAACTGGCATATGACTTTGTCATCAGATCTGGGGAGAACTCGAACATGGCAGTGGAGTCCAAAGCCTCCATCTGGCCCAGCCACCGGTGTGTGTCATGTAGCTTTTCTCTTGCTCCCAGTGGCAGCAGCATCCCGTGCCAATGGATGGGTCTTACCTGCTGCCTCTGCTCAAGCAGTTTTGCCAGCACGTAGGGCCAGAAGCAGGCCAAGGTTTCCTCTGTGTCTCCGACTCTTTGATGTAGCACCTATAACATTTTCTTTTAAATTTTAAAAAGGCTTGGGTCAGAGGTGAGAGAAACAGAAACATCCTGGTTGCTGTTTCTAGTGTAAGACAGCGTCAAGGGGCATGGCAAAATCTAGCTCCCCTGTTTCCTGCCCCTCACTGGGAGCTTCCCATTGACTTCAGCAGGGCCAGGGTCTTCCTCCCCTCTGCTTTTAAAGCTTTGCTGATGTAGATTTAACAAGCTTTGAGATGCACGGGCTGTGCAGGGCGTGCGGTATTCTGATGCCTATTTTGCTCACATTCCTTTTCAATAGATACAATATTGCTGCTGTTAGAAATGTAAGGAGGAAGCAAAACCAAATAATTTTGTCTCTGCCATGACAGATGAAAATAAAGCTTTTACCAAGCATGAACAGTAGAGTCTTATCTCTTCTGCATTTTAAGGCCAGACTGTGATACCTTTACATCTGTTTCTTGTTCTGCAAAATAACCTGTCTTGCTCATGGTATAAAGAATAAAGAGCACATGTGAAAATGCAAAAATATGGTTTGTATCTACCAGCAAGAAAAAAAAATTATGTTTATTTTTAGTAGTACTCCCCCCACCCCGCAAAACAGCATGATGATAGAAAAGACCATAAATTTCTCAACTGCTTTAAAAAGTCAAATATAAAATGTTTTTATTTTACTTCATTACACTTGCAGACTCTCATCACAACACTCCAAAGACAACAGAAGCTGCTGCTGGCAAGCCCTCCTTTGGTGTTACACACTATAGAAAACTCATCCCTGCCCCAGTCCTGCTCTCTCCACATCGTTTTCATGTATGGATATTAATTTATGTGTTCACTAGAATACAAATGCTCCCCTGTCTCTATAAGTTATAGAAGCAATCATCCAAGGAAGCATCAGAAACTCCTAAAGTCAATTCTGGTGTCATAATTTCATACTCTAACCTGAGATGCCAAATCACTGGCCTTTATAGATGAGAAGCGGGTGTGTGAAAGCACTCCCTTTTCAGAATTGCAGACTTTATTTATCTATAAAACATATTTATGCTGAGAAATAATAAGTAGCTAACACGGCAGTGCAAAGGGGGATCTGTGTCCCCAGGGACAGCTTTGGGATCTTGCTCCCATTCTGGGGAAAGGGAGCACCTGGAGTGCTCTCAGGCAGGGGCTGCTGTTTCTTGCTCTGCATCCTGTGCACGTAGCACAGTGAGACTCCCAGGATCAGCTGCGGTCTCTGATACAGATGCATTAATAAATAAACAACAGCAACAGCAGTAATAATGTTGAGTAACCCTCTTAGCCTACCCCATAATGTTATGAGCAAGCTCAGGAGGGAGGGTTCATCTGTGCTTTCTCAGTCACATAAATCAGCCCGCCTGGCAGAAGGTTTCTGATGCATGCAAACCCCCTCTTCATTAAGCACTTTGGGCTCCTGATTTTGCAGCAGTTGTCCCTTGCCTAAACTTGAACATTTCGTGGGCTGCTTCATCCTCTCTGCTCAGCTAATTTTGCACCACACACTTTGGCACCTTGACTTACGATACCTTTCAGCATTTTCCTCCCCAAGGTAACACAAAAATTCTCTAGAAAGGAAGTCATAGAGCAGTAAATACTACCTGGGATAACATTTCAGTAAGAAGAGCTCTTTTATGGACCACCTAAAACTATGTCTAATGCAACTGTGGGTGACCCTTTCCTGTATTTGATTTGAGCAGCTGGGAATGCCATTTTTTGTAGTGGGGAAAAGGAGATATCTTCTGGGATTTTTTGTGTTTCATTCCTTTCCTTTTTCTTCCACACTGAACTCCTGAAGATGATCAGCTCTTTGTGCTTTCTCTTCAGTTATTTCTAGAGTAATGCTGCCACTGGACACAACTAGTGCCTCCTGAGAGTCACCACTGTCTCATCTTGCTCCTGGTATAGATGACACCTTACCTAAGGCACGTCTGAATCCTGCCAGTCAAGGGTGACTGACTTGGATTCCCAAACTTAGACTGCAATCCTTTTAAAACTGGCTGGAAACTATGCAGCACCTTCAGTCCCAGCATCCACATCATTTGCTGTTACAGGACTCAGTACAATGCTCATGAGAACCAAGTAATTTTGGATGATAAAATACTACCCCATTTGCAGATCTTGGTTTAATTACACAGTGTGTGTGTCAAGGAAGCAGGGGATGGGACACAGAAGCAGGATCTTTCATGTAATGCAAATTCCCAAGCAACCAGTTAATAGGAGAACATTGAGGATGTTAAGTAGATTAGACACATCAATAGAATCTACATAAATGATGCCAAATTTAGTAACAGCAAAGGGGAAACAGTTTTATTTTAAGTCAGACTCTGCTAAGCAGTGGCACCAGGTCTATTCAGGGTTATGTACTGTGCTTCTTTGTAGCACACAAAACACTAAGTGCAGAGGAAGAGTTAAGTAAATGGGGTTGAAATTTCTGCAAAAAGAATGATGTACTGTACCTATGCGTTTTATAGCACCAGATAAGTAGTTTAATGTCTCAGCCAATATCAAACACTTCATTTGCAAATCTTAGTGTGCTGGGCTCCCTAGTGGTTTGTGTAATAAAATGGGATGGTTAAAGGGCATGTCCTTGCATTAACTATTCCTTCTAAATTTGAAGGCCCCAGCCGTTATGTAAATATTTACTATAATTAACTGCTGAAGTTCACTTGTTGTCCTAGTTTGCAGGAGTTGTCTGAAGTTACTGTTATCCATAGACAGGGAGACGCTATCTGTAAATAGTTACTTTTACCATGACCAAGGGTGGTAGAAGGGAAGGTTTGCCTTGTTCTGCTCATCACATCTGACCACTACAGTCTTCATCACCCTGTTTTAGCATCCGCTTGCAGTCTGTTCTTCAACGTCTGCAGACAGTTTAATTGGGTTGGGGATTATCTGTAACAAGGGTACAAAGCCGGAACTGCCCATGTGCGTGACAGCCCAAGCTGGGCTCTGGCAGTGTTGTGAGGATGCAGCTACCTGCTTCCAGACCAAAACAGGACCGGACCCCCTGTGTTCTCAGTGTGCTGAGCCTGCACTACTAATCTCTGCAAACCTGAGGTGACTCTGTAGGCAGGGCCATTGGGATATCTCTGCACCGTGCTCCCAAAACCACAAGTTGGGGCTGGAGGTCAGAGGCACCTGAGAGCACTGCATCGAGTCAGCTCAAGCCCAGATAGGTTTAATGGCTCCATCTTAGTATGGGCACTGCTTGCTGCATCTAGATTGTCTTCTGGAGAGCCATTCGGATATCTCTGCGTGGTGCTCTGCAGTGCTCTACAGTGCTTCTCCTAGCTGAGGGGCTGCATGGAGCTGTATGGAGCCACAGTGGGCTGATGGGGCTGCCTGGAGCCCAGAGTGCAGCTCAGACACACCTGGGACCTCATGATACCCCAGGTCTGGCAGGAGTAGCCCCAAGCCAGAGCTAATGAGCTCTGCTGGATCTGACCAATTCTTTGTGGACCGTCTCAGCTGTCTTCATGTCACGCTGACTAACATACTCACAGGATTCTCATTACTTAGGTTTCTTCATTGCCTGGGGTGCTCCAGCCCTTCTGACTACACCACACTGTAAAAAAAGGGAAAGAAATCAATCTTGAGCTTACAGGTGGAAACAGCAGAGGCAGGGAAGGCCAAGGAGTAGTAGATTTAGCACGGGGCGCCACGCTTATTTTTGCGCTGCGTGCCAAAACACTCTGGCTGTGCTTGTTATTCCCCCATTCTCCCTTAAAATCTTGTTTGACGCGTTTGGCTGCTAACGCTGTGCTGGTATGTATGTGTGGGCTTCTGGAGCTGTCTCTGAATCTATACCCGGGAGGAGGAAGGAGTCTTTAAAAATTAATACTGTGAGGCAGCTTTAGCGGCAACGTTGGCAGAGCAAAGGGAACCGCTAGCGGGGAGAGCCTGGGGTCTGCAGGGGGGAACAGGACCTGTGGCTTGGTGCCAGCAGGGGTGACTCACTCCCGCTCCTGCCGAGAGGAAAACTGCCTGCTAGCAACTCTTGTGTTTGACCCGTCTGTGAAGCTGTAAGGATGAAGGCTCTGAAAATAACCCCTGAAATGTCCCCTGCCTGCCCCACCCCGTGACTGAGGTCCTCTCTCTGTCTCCCTTCATCTGCTAAAAGAAGAGATCAGACTTTCAATAGCAGTTCCAAGCATGCTGAGCCTTGCACTCCTCAGTGCATGCCACAGTGCCGGGGAATGCAGACTGAGGTGGACTAGGTATTTTTTTTCCTAACATAGCATCATCTGGCTTTAGTAGTCTAAAGGATATAAATTCTGACCCTCCTTTTACCTTGTGTTCAAACCTTTCCTCTGTGCCAGGACACCAACCCTGGAGCAGCGATTGGGCCCTGCAGATTCAGCTGGAGCGGTGGATGATGTCCATGATGTGCTGACACTTACTCTTGCTTTGGCCAGTGCTGTTTTTTGCCAGCTGCATGTGCCCTTTGGCTTAGTGGATGGGGTCAGCACTGAAGAGCAGAGCCGGCTGGGAAGGCAGGAACGTAACCACTTTTTTTTTCCTTTTTTTTTTAAATTTTTATTTTTATTATTAGTTTGTGTTTTTTTAGTCTCAGGCTTTATTAAAGCTTCTAGCATTTAATCTCAAATACATCTAGAACACCTTTAGCAGTGCTGCCATGAAGCTAAAGCACAGGGACATTGAATCGTCTGTCTAAAGGATTCTGGCTGGCGTGACCCCTGCATGTCTGATGACTCGGCTGCGGAGGGAGCCGCGGTTTTATGACATTAAATATTAACAGCTGGATATTAATAATGAAGGCTGACAGCTCCTTCCCCAGTTCCTGAGGTTGTTTCTCCCCCAGCTGCAAGTCCAGCAGGATTTGTGTTTTTTCACTGCCTGAGCATTATGGTCAAGGCCCCCTGATCTCAAAGGGTCAGGGGAGGTAAGAAAAATAACAGGGAGGTGGCAGTGCTGTGAATGGGAGTCATTGCTGCTCGCCTGGGCCCTGCACAGCATGGGCTCTGGCTGCCTCTGGTTAGCCTTGTCACAGCACACTGATTGGAAAGCAATTCACCGTTCAAGGCAGAAAAAATGTAGGAGGCTAATAATAAAACAGGGGGGGAGACAAGGGGGGCTGGGGGAAAGAAGTGGCACTGGCAGACCTAACAGCAGATATTCCTGCTTTGCTTGAAGCCAGAGGAGAAAAAGCTATTCCAACATGCTTGTGTTTTATTGCTGTTTGGCCTGTGCAAACAATGCAGTTAAGATTTTCATACCGTGCCCTCCAAAATAACATTTTTCATTCTTCCTTGCTTCTTTCTCTTTCTTGTCATCAGTTGTAGCTTCCCCCCAGCCTAGGGTAGCTGAAATGCTGCTTCAGTCTGTAGTTGTATCAGCCTTGTTCCTAAGATAATTTACAGGAGACGCTAATGCACAAGGCAGACTGTTCCCTCCCACCAGCAGCATCACCACAGCTGAGTAAGTCATGTCTGTAGCTCAGATCAGGTGGCTGGAGGACAGAGGAGCAGAAGTCCTTTCTTGAACTTGTGACCCGCAAGCCCTGCCTTGCAATGTGCTACATGTTGCTGAAAAGTCATCTCAGAGGAATTTGAACAGGGCTTTATTTGAATAAAGAAATACAGCACAGAGCACACAATAGTTGCTAATAAATCACAGGTCGGTTTTATTTTGCTAGTGCAACTCTGCCTTATTTTTTTCCATACTAGACTTTTCTCCAAATTACATTTTCCCAGTTGTGCACTTTTGTTCTTTTTACCATGTGACAAATGGAGGTGCTGTTTATTATTTATTCTTTGGCTTTAATGCTGTGCAAGCGAGATCAATTCTGTTTTTGATAAATAAGTCTGCTTTTTGCAGAAATTACCTAGTTGGATCAGTACTCTTTTCTTCTTTTTCTGCAAAGGCCGACCTCTAACCCTGTCTACTCTACAGTGAAACTCCATTTATCCAGACCACTTTTAAACTCTGTCTTGGTCAAATCTAGACCACTTCCTTTACTCTGACCCCTGCATCAAATAACTGCATAGTACTTTTTTATGGAAATAGTCTTTAATGTTCCCCATGCCTGTAGTTAGACTGAGCCAATGCTTTGGATTGACAGCACATAACTTGGAGTAAAACTGTTTTATTCTGAGTAAAAGTGACTTACAGCAGATGGCTAAAAAGACATGCAGGGAGAGCAGGACAGAAGGTTTAGGCTGCATCAGGTAGATCTGGGCCATGACATGAGATGCTGGGCATGAAGAGAGACCTTAGAAAATGGTAAGGATGCTTTCAGCTTCTTAACTCATTTTTTTTAACCCTCTTCAGTGTACTAAGATATGCCTTCAGTTCACTATTTTCTCATATCTGAACACAATTGTGGTTGCTGTGTTACTTGACACAACAGTAGACATGGCTTTTGGGGCATGGTCAGCGAGGAAAAGGCATTTTGGAAGTTTACCTAGTGTCTGTATTTAAGTCACTGTGCTTACAGTACTGCCAAATCTACCTAATGTAAAATCAGAAGTCCGGCTGCTCCCTTGGTCATGAGATGAAAAAATCACAGTGAGGAAGAGGGTGCCTGTCTATTTTTTGAAACTTTGCGGTTCGCAAAGTCAGGAAGATATATGAAGGAGACAAAAAGAAGACATGAAGAAGTAAACGGGGAAAAGAGACAGAGGTGAGATTCTTGTGTAACCCAAGGCCTGCAACACAGGCTTTAGACAGTATTGGTTATCACAAGGTCTTTGGTAAAATTATGAGACTTGGCAACACAGAGGTTAAAACTGATCCAAACTTGCCCTTGCTTGCACTTAAAGCTAAAATTGTTTCAGTAGTGATTTTTTGGTGGTGACCATGCTTAAACATAGTCACATGCTGTAGTAAAACTAACCCTACAGACTTTTTTATTCTGTTTTTTTTCCATCCATATACTTGTACTCTGGAGCAGATACAGGCTGAAACGAAATAAGCACTGACCAGCTCAGCTACAGCTGTAGTAGGAACAGTGGCAACTGGATGAAGGAAGAGATGATCTGCAGTATGTGGGTTTTTCTGTGATTCTGTGATTCTATGGGATCTTCTGCCTGACTAGGGAGGGTTCCTGATGCAAGAAGTAACCCAGGGAGTGGCACAGGGTGGCTGATCTATGACCCTTTTCTGCAGATCTTTTGGGATGTGAAGGCATGCCTTGATGCTCAGTGGAGAGAACCGGTGATGGGTAATGCCAGTGAAGTACTGGACATCTTTCCTTTTCTTCTGTTAGTGTTTATGGACCAGGTTCTCTGGGAATCTCAAGTGAGGAAGGGTCGGATGCAGCAGGGTCAAACATATTCTGGCGAGAAGGACAAGGCTGTGGCCTGGAAGGCACGAGTACAATGGGGAGGAATAGCTTTTGCAGTTCTGACTGCAGATTTTGCCTCTCCTCTTAGCTCCAGGGACTCTCTCCCCATCCACCTCTTTCCTTAAACAGCAAGAGGCTGCATTCCTCACTGGCAGGAGCAGTCTAGAGCCCGTTCTCTGGAGGTGGAAGTGGCAGAAGAAGCAGGATGCGGAGTGTGGGTGAGCATGATACCCAGCCCTGGTGAAACTTTTGTTGGAAAGCTTGGCTACAATACTAGAAACCCTGGGAAGGAGGGGATGACTGGGTCCTAAGAGGCTACATGGCAGTCCCTGAAGGAGGTCAGCAGGAAGAGGACAAGCAGCCTGATCCTTCCCAACAGCAGTGAGCTTGTGGGAGAACACCTGAGACTGTGCTGCACTTAGTCAAGAATATTGTCATGGACAACAGGTGCTGGTGCAAAAGCAGTTTTTAAATAATGTTGAGACAGACTGTGTCTGTAAGGGAAATGCCCTGGGTCAAATCAGTGTGAAGCCGGGGAAGCCCAAGGGCCTGCAAACCAGAGGGTGACAGAAGTTTCTTGCAACCCCCTATCTCTGAAAGCCACCTCTGCTCTGGTTCCAGATAAGCAACAGCAGCTTCAGGGAGCAGGTTTGGGGGTGCTGCCCTGTGATTGGAGGCAGGATCAGTCAGCAGGGAAGGGGCAGTCTCCTTTTTTACAGTCCTGAGGTGCTTCACACCCCTCTGTGCACAGGGTGTAAGTGCCTTGATGCCCAGGGGCAGGGCAAGTTCAGGCACCAAAGGCAAGGGGTTGTGGGGTTCAAGGGTTGTGCTGGGTTTCTGCTAGGAGAGCTGTTCCACTGGCTGGAGGTTAGGGATGAGAGGCAAGGGGAAGCTCGACATGTTTAATTGCCTGTAACTAATCAGGCATGTACACTCATCCTTCCTCTCCTTGTTCTTCTGAAAAAGTACCCTCTCAGACTCTCCCGTGATTCCTACAGAGCCACCAATGAGGCAGCTTATAGGGGCATGTGAAGCACAGAGCATCACTGGGCTCGTGCTCAGTCCCTGTTGTCAGGCTGGAGCACTAGGAATTGCATCGTCAGGATGGTTGTTTCTGTGCCCTCTCAGCAAAAGGGGCAATTAAAAAATCAATAGCAACTGTGTCAAACGTCAGGAATTGTTAGAAGAAGCACTTGGATCTATTTATCATAAAATCATGTAGTATTGCTGGGGCATAGTTCTTTGCTGAGACCCTGAGGAGGGAAAAGGATGTAGGATGAAGGGGTGTTCATAGCAGGAGCTTAAAATGATGTGCAGTGAGTTCCTTCTTACTTCATATTGGTTTTGAGCATCTTGGCACCTGGATTTTCAGAGGAAATCTTTAGCTATGACAAACTACAAATTTTAAATCAACTTGGACAGAGGTAATTTTGGATAAAATGGGAACTGTACTTCACAGGGGCAATGCTGAAGGCACAATTCCCAGTCCTTGTAGTGACAGTGAGCTAAAGGCAATGAAGAAATGTTCTAGGGGGAAGCTTGGGCACCCATTAACATGTTTAGCTGCTCCTTTTAAAAAAACACCATTTCTCAGTAGAAAGGGTACCTCTTCAGCAGGCAGACCTTCCTCAGGAACCTGCCACAACTGCTGCTGCTTGGGAGCTCATAGAGGGAGAGCAAAATAGTCTGGAAAATCTCCATGCATCCTCTCTAGCCTTTAAGCTGGCTGCTCTTCTGAGTCACTGTGCTAGGGAGGTCGAAGCTCTGGGCTTAAAGCAGTGATCACGATCCCCTGGTTTAGGGTGAGACCCTGGCTTAGAGTGAGACATGAAAATCAAACACACAGCACTGCCCTAGGGAGTCCTGTTGGCTGGCAGCATTAGCAGTTAGGTGGCTATATTAGCATTTTAATCAAATAACTAGATATCCTAGAATTATATGTTTGAATCTCTGTAGGCTAAACATAGCTTCAGAGGCAAATAATTTCCATGTAATTTTAGGGTGGAGAATGTCCTTTGGGTAACAGCTGCCTGCTCTGCATGGGCATTAAAAATCCTGTGGCACTTTATTGAAAGCAGAGGTTTGTCTCAGAGGCCTTGCTTAAAACATCCCTCAGTGTGCTGTCTGTCTGCCTGGCTGCAGTCCTGACACCCTGGAGGGCATGCAGTTCAGGGGCAGATACTGCAGCTCCTGTTCACTACGCTGTTTGTAGAGTGTCACGGAAGCCTTGATATAAACATGGACAGCTTGCTCAGGTCATGGCAAGGATGACCTTGCTGGCATCAGTCTGAGCATATTTGCTCATGTGGTAGAGTGGGTGCCCAAGCCCTGGGAAGAATAAGATCTTTGAGGACAGGAAAACAGATTGCCCACTCATAGGCTGCCCAAATCCTGCCTTGTCAGCAATATCCAATGGCTGGCTGTATTGCCCTGGGGCAGTCTGCTGGTTCCTGCGATGGACATGCATCTACAGGCCCAGCTCCAAGAGGAAAAGCTCTCAGGAGGGCATCCAGGCTGTGCTAAACCTGACTTTACATATTTCTTTTCCTGTTTCTTTTCATAAGGTCAGAGATGTAAAAAATTCTAATGATAAACCATCTGGAATAGGTTTCTTTTCAAAATAAGAGAATGAAGTAGATACGAGTTGGCAGGAGCTTTCAGAGTGATTTCCCCCACCCCCCTCTGTTTATATATTATGCAGAGAACTCTACAGGAAAATGGGATACATGAAGTTGAGCATTTCATGACAAGTTGTCACATTCTGTGCATAAATTTCTGTAAAGTGTTAGGCACTAGTGGTGGGAGGAGATATTAGGTCACTCATTGCTAATTCTAGAAAGTTTAGGGGACTTTGTATGTCCTTTGAGAGTGTCCCTTCGATGGAAAAAACATCACCTATCCATAATTATTCCTTCATGGTGCATATAATCCATCCATTTATTTGATATAGGTACCCATAAAAAACCAGAAATGACCCAACAACACTCCCAGTCCTAATATCAGTCCTATCCTACTGTTCATCTTTATATCTTCCAGCTTTCTAGTGAATGAAGTAATGAAGAATTAAAAGTAATATTCAGTCATTTTTCTTTTTAAAAACACATTAAAAATACAAGCCTTAATTCCTCTTCTGGCTGTTTTCAGAAGGTTAAAATATCAGTGTTTTGGGGGATTTAAGTACCCACAGTGCATCTGAAGGTTTTTGAGTGACAGATGTTAGGAACCTCTGAACATCTAAGCCCTGTTAAACACTCCCCAGCTGCATGTGAGGGAGGTAACAAAACCAGCATCAGAATTCAGATGGTTCCAGTTCCAAACCATGGTCTAATCCCACATTTTTCAGATGCTGTTTCTACACGATGGCAGGACGTTGCATTTCTGATGACTCAGCATGCTGATGACTGAGGCCTGCTTTAGGACACAGCTCTCTTGCAAGCATGAGCTCCCGTGTTACTCCAGCATAACTCCTGACTGGTGCACGGCATCATTGCTTTTGCTCCTTAGGAGAAGGTTAACACTGGCTCACTTAACACCACTATAGGGAGTTAGGGGGGAAATAAATGGAATTTTTTCTCAGCAGTGTCAGGACACCATTTTGGCCTCTGATTTCTGACGCTGCCTTTCCCTCCCCCACTGTTTCATGTAAACTTCTTATGAAAGCAATAGTTTTTCTGAAGGTGTGTTTGGGGTGTTATTGCTTAAGTCCACGGAGAGAGCACATCCCTCACATAAATTGTGGCTGATGGTGAATCTGGACAGTGCTTGCAGCATTGCACAGACACTGGCTAGATGCAGTCATGAGATTGCTAAGGTTCTCAAACCTGCAGTTTGCCCAAACATTTCCATTGGTTCCTGCAGAAGGCACGAAGTGCTGATAAAACTTGGAGCACTGCTCTGTAGATCGCAGGACATATTTCCCTTTGACTCTGTAAAAACAACTGTCAGGTAGAACCCCTCTGAATAAACCTCACTGTTGTATGTACCATCTGCACAGCCTGCCCAGCCCATGGAAGAGTCACCGGCATGGAGGCCTTCCAGGAATGTGTATAGCATTGTGCATCCAGGCTCTTCATAGACAGTGCAGAACTGATCTAATCGCCCCAGAACTGAAGCCCAGTCTCCTTGGTCAGCTAGCTTGTTCCCACTGCACAGATGAAAGTACAAGCCTCAATGATAATATTAAATGTGACACCCTGCCTGCCATGCTGTATTGTCTAGGCGAGGAGGAAAGGGGAAACTTTTAGTCCCTTCCAATTAATTAGAAATTGAGGTGGGGGGAGGACTCATCTGTACAGTAGCAGGGTTTATTATGTTTCATAACTGCATCTAACCAAAGATGTGTTGTGCAGAACTCAGAGTCAACAAGAGTCTCTGGTATCAGGGTCAAGTCAGTACATCATATGTAACCAAAATAATCCGGCTCAGCATGGTACCTGTGTAGGAGAGAGGGCTGGGTGGCCCTTCAGACTTCAGCTCTCTGAGAAGGCTGGGAAGATATTGCTTGCCAGCATACACAGCAGTCCTTTCCAAATCTGAATTCTCAGGGCTACATTTTCTCTTTGCATATGCCTTATAATGAACGCAAGCAGTTAAACTTTCCTCCTCCTTTTTTAAGATCGTGCTTAATTTTCCTTTTTTGCTCTAATGATTTAGATGCAATATTTAAGCTCACTGCTGTAAATCCCCTTGGGGCACCTGCCAGAAGGTTGTGAAACCTGGGTGAGGGATGGTGGAGGGGTGTACACTGTTAATTAGTGAAGGCTGGCAACCCCCTAACACCTGGGCTTATGCTGTTGTTGACGGCTCCAAGGTCTAGCTTGGCGGGAGCAGATTCATGTAGGCATTTGGAAATAACTGGACTCTGACAACTCCCACTCTGACAGAAGAGAGCCAGCAACCAGCTTAATAGGTTGCTGCAGCCAGCAAAGTCCTCTGGTGAGGTGCAGTGAAGTGAAGTAAAGCAAAGCCCATTCCAACCGCTGCCACAGCAGACAACAATTGAGAGCAAAGAATAATTTTACTGCATATGGAGGGGAAGAATGAGAGAAGCAGCCAGACTCTACAGTTGCTTTGTACACATCTGACTCTTTCCTTAGCAGCAGCAGTCTCAAGCCTTCAGACTGTCAAAGGAGTAGTGAGGAGAGATCTGTATTGTTGCCCTGGCTGAGAGCTGGTCTGGCTTCCTGCAAAGTCAGAGTAGACTGAAAACTAAAGCAATCTGGAGATTTGGGAATATTTGTGTCAACACTAGGATTAGATTTCTGTATTTTTAATTTCCTACTGTTGCTGTCTGATTCAGCTCAGCATGGGATCACAACATAATTCAGGACCCTGGGAGGCTCAGGGCATGGTCAGCCCCAGGCCAGACCAGGCTGCTCAGGGCTGTGTCTGGGCAGAGCTTGAAACACTGTAGGATGGTGCCTGAGCAGCCTTCTGGGCTGCCTGCTCCACTGCTAGGCTGTCACCCTGGGGAAATTTTTTTCCTTGCATTTAGTCTGAACCTCTCTTGTTTCAATTTATGTCTTTTGTTTTCCTGTCACATGCACTGTTTTCTTTTCTTGAAGATCTTCTATAGGTAGGGCCAGGCCTCACATTTGCCTTTCTTCAGTTGTCAAGGAAATCCCTGGACCTCCACAGTCTTTTAAAGATATTAGAGAGTGGCCTTGCAAGGGCATGGACCTGCTCTTTTGGCACTCTTGGATGCAACTGTTTGGTCTCATGGACTTGGAAGAGATCAATCCCTGATTCAATGTCATCCACTTTCTGGTAGTTTTCCTCTGAGCTCAGGGGCCTGAGAGACCTTGAGTACGTTAGCCTTATCTGTGCTCTGGGTCACTAAGTCACGTTCCCTGTTCATGGACCTACATTTTCTCTGTTTAGCCTTTATTGCTTATGTAGTGGTAGAAGCTCTTCTTGTCATCGTTGATGTTCCCTCTGAGTGATGAGTCTCTGTGAGCTGTGGATCAAAGGTAGCTATGGAGGACCCTCCAAAAGGTAACCAGGTCATCACATCCAGAAAGCTGGGCTTCCAGTCCCAGCTTGAGGTCAGCTGATGAAATAGGGTGCTGCTTCAAATGACCCCTGAGGAGAACTTGTGCTGTTGTCTAAAGCAGCAGGTACGCAGTGGTGAAAGTTTTCATGCATGGGAGACCTGGTGCACCTAATGTTGAACTCAGAGCAGCTCTGCCAGGGACCTGCCTATCTTCCTGTCTTGTCCTCAGCATCCAGGCAGGAGGAGAGGCATGTCCCTGTGCCTCCTGACTGACTGGGTGGATGGCTTTGTCTGGAAGGCATCAGCTCTCTTACAGTTAATGTGTCCTCAGTGCCACATTTATACATCTTTTGAGTACCTCTAGAGGTGGTGTTTAACTTCTTCCCCTGCTGTGCTGAGGGAAGGAGCCAGCAGCCCACCAGGAGGGCTTTGCCGTTTTAGGAGATCGACTCACCTTTCCTCCCAGCAAGTGGCCAAATGCCAACAGGACCAGGCAAGGGGCTCTGTGGGGCAGGAGGCCCCTGTGGCTAAGAAGGCAAATGGCATCCTGGGGGGCATTAGAAAGGGGGTGGTTGGTAGGTCAAGAGAGGTTCTCCTCCCCCTCTATTCTGCCTTCGTGAGGCCACATCTGGAATATTGTGTCCAGATCTGGGCCCCTCAGTTCAGGAAGGACAGGGAACTGCTGGAAAGAGTCCAGCGCAGAGCTACAAAGATGATGAAGGGAGTGGAACATCTCCCTTATGAGGAAAGGCTGAGGGAGCTGGGTCTCTTTAGTTTGGAGAAAAGGAGACTGAGGGGTGACCTCATCAATGTTTACAAATACGTAAAGGGTGAGTGTCAAGAAGATGGAGTTAAGCTTTTTTCAGTGATGACCAGTGACAGGACAAGGAGTAATGGATACAAATTGGAGCATAGGAGGTTTAAGGTGAATATCAGAAAAAATTTTTTTACTGTGAGAGTGACAGGGCCCTGGGACAGGCTGCCCAGAGAGGTTGTGGAGTCTCCTTGACTGGAGACATTCAAGACCCACCTGGACACCTTCCTGTGTGATGTGCTCTGGGTGACCCTGCTCTGGCAGGGGGTTTGGACTAGATGATCTTTCGAGGTCCCTTCCAACCCCTATGATTCTATGATTCTATGATTCTATGATTCTATGAAATACCTCCTTGTAACTGCTGGGAGGAGCTGGTGCAGGTTTGCAGTGTGGCATTTGAGGGGTGGGCTAACAGGTCTCTTTGGGGCCTCTTGCCTCTCACCCTCAAAAAAGAGAGGGATGGTGCCAATAAGACTATCCAGTCCCACATTCCTGCCCATGCCCCGTGAGCGTGTTGCTCCTGGGGATGTGAGGGTCTCACTGCAAATGAACAGCTGGCAACATGGCACTCCTGTCCCTCCACTCCTATCCCTCCAGTACCCAGGGGTGGCAGGGAGGGAAACAGACTGCAAGGGCAAGTTAATAGGAATGGACATGCTGTGAAAAATGGATACTCAATTATCCCCATAGCCAATAAACCTCTCAACCCATGCTACTCGGTGAGTAGACAGGCCTCACAAGTAGCTCAGCAGCTCAATAAAATCTGTCTCTGCCCTGTCAGATTGAAAAGGGAAACAAATGGCAGAGTTTGGGCCCTCCCCTGAGAACGCCTTGCTCCTGTGCAGACAGTTCTGCCGGCCATGCCAGCTCCCTGCCTGCAGCCTGAGGGGGCCGTGCCACAAGCGGATGCCTACAGCAGGACCCTCAGCTTGTGAGCGTTTCCTTCCTCCCTCCTTGGCTTCTAGGTATTCTCACTGAGAGGGATTTCATGATGGCTTTGAGCCGCTGGAGCATTCGCAGCCAGCCCCAGCAGAGGGGCTGTGATGGGGGCAAGTAGGTGGAGGGAGGGTCCCACGCACCACGCCAGCCCTGCCATGCACCCTGCATTGCTCAGTCATCCAGAAGCAGCTGCCTGGGTGGGAGCACCCTTACAGGGCTGCATTTGCCCTCGCAGGGGGATACAGTCAGTGCCCTGCCCTGCCCGGAGGGAGGACTTAATCCTGGTATGCCAACACCAGTTTCTTCTGCTGTCTCTGATGGGGGCTGTTGCACCTCTGCACATAGGTGTAGGATGATTCATGAGCACGCGTGCGTGTTGTATCTGCGCTTGGGTTGTGCTAATCCTTTTTAGTCATTTTTCAGTGGATTTCATTTAGATACCAGGCTGGGGCTCTGCGTGCCCTTGACAATGCTGAGCAACACCATTGCTCATATTTAAACTCACTGACATAGCTAGTGATGGTGAAATTAAAGGAGACAATGACATAAAGCTCTCACCCAGCAGCAGTTTGCCTCCTGCTGATCACTACTCTTGTATTTTCTTTCCCTTTCCCAAGAAAAAGCACTAGATTTTGTGGCTTAACGTGGAAGACCAGCACATCTGAGCTCTTTCAGACCAACCTGTGTGCCCAGGCTGCTCCAGCTGAGCTCCCCAGAGCACAGAGGAGGATCCAGCACCACCTGCCATCAAACCCTTTGCAAAGCCACAGCAAAACCCTTGCAGAATGTGTAAAGCAGGTGATTTTGTGCCAGCAAAGACTTTTGGCCTTGCAAGCAGCTCGCTCACGCTCACCCAGCTGGTAGCAAAGCCAGAAATAGTCTGGGCTGCTGGGGCCCAGCACCCAGCTCTCGCCTCTGGTCTGTGGCTGCTCTCCAGCTCTGACTGTAGACTCCAGTTTGCTGTCATCGGAAGGAGAGGTCTGCTCTGGCTGAAATGGCAGTTGACGACACAGATGTTAACAAAGTTTATTCCGTGGCTTTTGATACTAAGCAAATTAGTCACAACTGGTTTGCCACACACTTTTTTTTTTTTTTTTTTTTTTTTTTTAATTCGTTATCATCAGAGCTGAAAACATGGCTTCTATTAACACTGTAGCAATGAGAAGAAAAGGCTTGCCCTGAAGTTCTGGTTTAAAAATAAAAATAAAAACTACAGAGAAACAGGCTGTGTCCATTGTGAGTAGATGAAGGCTTTAATTTCATCTCAGGTTTCTATCATCGTAACACTTGACAGCAAGTGCTGTAGTCACGAGGTTCCAGATTTGGAAGGGCATTAACAGCATTTAATTTTCATTGGTTTTAGTGAGCAGCAGGTGCCTAACAACCTTAACTACCTGGTCTGGGGGTTCTGTGACTATATCCTGAGAAACTGCTTCTTTGTTTCCTCTGCTGTTCTCAAAGATGACTACAGAAACCGGGTTGGTGAGGGTTAGCAAGTAATAGTAACTGGCCATAACGCCCAAGTAATTATTAGCTACTCACAGAACAAATGAAAGATTAAAAAGGCAGTAATCTTCTTTCCTCTTTGTTGCTTGCTAGTAATGGCTTCTTAGTCTACATACTAAATGTTTATCAAGGCAGTGTTCTGTTGCAGAAAATCTGTAGTGATAAAATTTGCATTTACCAAGAGTAGAAAATAGGTTCACTTGAATGGGAAGATAATGACTTTTAGTTTGCAGGGACTTTGTCCCACTCTAAATCCCAAACAATGCTTTTCACATATTGGTGGCACTTAAAACTGGGAGCAGACGAAAGCCTTTGTAGGAGCTAGGGGCAGTGCTTTGCAGTTTCCTCTCCATGGACCCTGTAAGGGTCAGTGGAAAACAGCAAGGAAACCTAGTTTCATCATTGTCATAAATTCTGTCCTGTGTGGACAGCCCCATGACTACTGACCTAGGTTGATGGTTGGACTTGGTGATCTTTAAGGTCTTTTCCAGTCAAGGTAAATCTGTGATTCTGTGCTTCTGTGGCCTTCTAAAGTGGGGCACTTCTAGGTTTGAAAATGTGCAGGGTCTACAAATTAAAAAAGATTTAAAAACAGGGCACTAGGAGCAGAAGTGAGGACTTGGCATCCAGTAGACATGGGAAATACCGAAGGCCAGATGAGGAGCCATTGCTAGGCTGGTCATTGCCATGTAATGAGAAGGGAGAAAAAAACCAGTCTTTCCAGCTCCATGCCTCATAAAATCCAACTGAAATCAATCCAGGATTTTGCCAGTCATGAGTTATTCAGCAATCCCAAGGTCAGGCCAATGGAGTCTCCATCTCACATCATCATCTGTTCTCTTTATCCTTGTACTGCAGACAGGAAATCAAGAGACAGAGCTTGATCACTGCAATACAGGCAAAAAAATGTGGGCCCAGACTGAAAAGTAATTAAGTGTGCATTAAGGCCTACTGCCGTTTAGTAAAACCCTTATGTACATGCTTTAAGTGCCACTGGAGCTAGAGACACACAAAGAAGTACTTAAATTCCTTCCTGAATCACTGTTAACTACAGTATAAATATTTCGGAATATATTTAAAGACTCTTTGGTCTGAACAAAGCTCTTTCTGCATAGACAGGGGCTGGAAGAACTGGGATCTTGCGAATTGTCACTGCAGGTTGAGGTGCATGGTAGGTGCTGAAGGCAGACAGCCAACATGGAAAGAAGGCTTTCTGTAGCAGCAGGAAAGGAAAATTGAGTAAAGAGAGGGTAGCCATGGTGTGCAGAATTACAAGTGCATTTTATGTGCATTTAAGGTTGAGTGTTTGTACTGAGAATGTTGCATCTGTGTTGAGGGTGATCCTGGGAAACTGAAAAAGCAGAAGCCAAAACAATTCCCTCTTTTCTCCCATGACGTATTATTTTGTTCTCTGATATAGCCTTCCCATTTCCATAGAGGGGAAGGAGGGCAAGGACCTGATATAGAGTTTTGAACTCTTGGGGTGGCAATACAGTGAGTAAATCAATGACAGTGTGGTTTCAAGGATATATCACCTCTTGTATTTAGAAGAACATATGCACATTCATCCAATTAATATTCTTGGTACGAATGGCAAATGATTGCTTGAACTGCTAGGCAGGGAGGAGGGCCAGGTCCCTGCCCTGAAGAGTTTACAGACGAAATGTGAAGAAGAGCATGATGCTGCAGGGGCACACAACATGAGTTGAGGCACAGTTGTCATTCCTGGCACACTCTGAAGCCTCCTTCCCTGTCTCTTGCCTGCCTTTGATGTGAATCATTCCTCCTTCATTGAAAGCTTTCTTCCCAAGGTGCTCCGGAGCTTTTTGGACTCCTGGTTTTCATGCTACCTCTCTAGTTGCTCCTGCATTGTCTCCTTTCAGCACTTTACTCGTCCTTACTGTCAGCCTTCCTTAGGACACTGCCTAAGTCCCTTTCCTTGCTTCTCCCTTTGTCCCTAGGTAGTTTTGTACTTCAGTGATCATTTCTGTGCTGCCAACTCACAGATCTATTTCCTCAGCTCTGCTCACTCAGTACATTCTCCGACAGCTCCTGAAGCACCTTCTCCTTCATGTTACACCACCAACCTACTCACTGAGGATTTGATGTCTCCTCTCAGGCTGACCCTCAGTCCTCTCCCTTCTTACACACCACCATGGGAGTTGCAACAAGCCTCCTATGTGTCCCACAGTCTGATGGACTCATCATAACGTGTCTTCTCTGTCCCCTTCATCCCACACAGCAACACAGGCAGGCTTAGGAGCAGCCACCATGCTCAAGGTCTGTGAGCTTTGTGCTCCTGTGCCACTTGGAGAAATCCACCCCCTTGGAGAGCTTGCCTTTCTTCCTGCCAGTTGGTCCTGCCTTGTTTGTCTGCTCAGTGGAAAACTCACAAATGCTGCTTTTCAGCTAAATTTCATGCCCTTCTGAAATAAAGGCCTCTACTTAATCATTCCAGCAGTGTCTAAACCCCCTAATTCCTTCAACACAGTGACAAACAGTTCTGATTATTTGTAGAAAAGCTTGAAAAGTGTTGAGCTTATTTTATTACCCATGAAAGGTGCCAGACTGGCAGCCATGGAGACTTGTCCTCTATTTATCTCTAGAGCTGGACGGCACAAGCAGTACACATTGCTCCAGAACGTCTCTCCACTCACATTTTGAAAGGCACATTGTGAGATGATGGTACTTTCTGTTCAACCCACTGAGTATTTGCTCAGTGCCTGGGACATGAGTGAAGTACGTCAGGTTGCTAGTGGGAGCAGCTGGGGAAGCCCAAGAGGGACTCGCCACTAAAACAACTGCCCTCCCAGAGGGCTGTGGATGATTTGGTGTGTGAAGCCGCATCTGCTCCTGTCTTTTCTGGCAAGCCAGGTCTCATCCAAAATCAGTTACGATCTGTGGAAGTGCTGCTAAATGGGCTATGAATTGTCATCTGGGGATGTATGGAGGGAGCAGACCCCATGCTTCTTTATTAAAGCAATAAATGCAGTAGATTCCCTGGAAAACAAACAAACAAACAAACAAACAAGCAAGCAACAACTGAAACTTCTCTTTTGCTGCCAAAAGGAGAATTAGAAGATAAATTCTGAGCACCCTTCATTGCAAACCTTAGCCATTACCGTTGTAAACTCACAGTAAAGCAAGGTTTCACAGATATTATTCGCATGTGAAGCAGCAGAGATTATGGGCAGCCCCTTCCAGCCCCTGGTGGCAGTGCTCTCTCGGGGGCCAAGTGCTGCAGCAGGACCTGGAGCCTTCCTGCAGAGGCACCCTCCTGGCTACGCAGGAGATCAGCTCTCATCCCTGCTCTGCAGCAAGTGCCAGAGAAATTAATCACCAGAGAGGTAAATAGCTTGCAGGATCTCTGCTGCTGTTCTTTTTTACATTCCCCCTCCTCCCGCCTCACTTTGCAGCAACACACACCAAACACAGATGTGCAGTGACATTTTTAAATCATGCACTGATTTGTTAGGTTTATGCAAAGAGAATATTAAGCACTGCTACTGTTCAGGCTGGGCCTTGTGTTTTCTTTATGTGTACCAGTGTTAAAAATACAAAGAAGCAAAACTTCCAAGCACTGCCAGTTTGGATAGAGTTGTTTTTAATTCCTAAAATGAAGCGTAGCCTGGTTGGAGGACTTCCTTCTTTGTCAATAATTAAACAGCTCTGCACTTGTTGAGGCAGCCCTGAATGTAGGTACCAGGATCAGCCAGCCTTGACCACAAGAGGCAAAAAATTTCTACCCCATCTACAGTATGAATGTTTTTGTTTTTCAAATAAAAAAAGTAATTTTGGTATTAACCCTGTCAACTCCGGAGGCAATGGCAGACCTTTGCAGTAGATGGGATGCCATGTAGCCACGTGCACTGGAAGAGTTGTTTGGGTTTGGCCTCCTCTGAACAGAGTTTCATGAGTGGGTGCTTCACAGAAACAAACCGGACACAGCTGGTTTCTGCTCGGCCTTTTAGCATTAAGGTAGAATTCAACTGCTGCTAGCAATGCTGGGGCAGGATTGCAAAATACCTTTAGTGCAAACAAAGCAGGGGGCATTTCTGCCAATGATTCAGATTTTTATTTCCCTCAGGGTGCATTTTTGAAGCATAGCAACAAAAGATCAAACATTATTGTACATTTTGGAAGTTCATCATATCCTTGAGAACACTGCTGTGAATTCCAGTTGAAGATGGGCACGTCAGAGCATTGTTACAGAAATAAGACAATGTTTGGACCTTGGCAAAAGCCCCTGCTTTGAAAACTGAAACAGAAACGTGAGGTACTTATCTCTGGTCCAGAGCAGTGAGCCTCAGTAGAAGGAACCTTCTGCTGTCCTCTGCGAAGGACATGATTTATTTACTTCAAAAAGGTGATGAGCTACAAGTCATCACCATGTGTGGGGCAGGGGAGCTGGATGTTCATGCAAATGTGAGGGGAGAGTCCTGCAGGTGAGAGCAGAGGAAGGAGGAGCTTTCTGCCGTGGTCTTTACGCAAAGCTTTCCTTCTCCTGCTCTTGTTCATCTGTCTCTTACCCTTCATTTGGCAAGGTAAAGAGCTCTCATTGTGGAAAGGACTGTGTGCCAGGCAGGGTAAGGAGGAAAGGGAGTAGGAGATCTGAGGCACAGAGATGCATGCTGTGTCCCTTGACTATGGGTAGCAAAACAGGTGGAGGTAAACAGAGCAGCAGGAAGGGCAGGTCCCTGACAGGCAGCAGGTAAGGGAAGGCCTCATGTCAGGGCCGTACTGGACTCATAGTGTTGGGAGGGCTGGGGTGGGAGGAACAGCCCTACTTTGCCCTCAGACTCTGAGCCTGTGACAGATGCAGTTAGAAGAAAGCTCTGCTGGCCTGAAGGGATGCCTGCCCCAGTGTAAATGCTCTGGAAAAAGTGGAGACAGAGGGTTTCCTGTGGCTAACTTTTCTTCTTCTTAGGGTCTATGGGTCTGCAGGTGAACCAAAAAATAAAATCCTGAATAACCACCCTCTTCTTCCCTGCTCCTCATATTGTGTCTCTTTATCATGCTTGTTCCTGGTTATCTGACCATGTTCCTGCATGTACTAATCCCTAAGGAAGACCAGCAAGGCTGAGGAAGCTGATTCCAGCTGCTGGGAACAGACGGGTAAGCTGTAATGTCCAAGCACAGCTCTGTGTCGTCACCAGAATGATGAGAATTCAGGGCTGCTGCTAATGGAGACAGGTGAAAAACAGACTTTTCCTCTCCCTCCTTTCCTGTTTTCTGTTTCTCCTCTTTATTTATGTTAATGTGTTCTGCATTGGAGCCATAATTAAATACATATTCATATTGAAAATGTACAAAGCCTCTGCCTGTACTGTGAAGCTCTCTGGAGCTTAACTGCTTGAGACTTGTCACAGGAAAATATTTTTCCCCATGAAAAGAGGCTTCCTACAGCTGGGCTATATTATTGCCTTTTAATATTGCTGGCTCTGCCTACCCTGGGAAGGGTTTTCTGACAATCTCCTACTAGAGATACAGCTTTTGCCAGTGTAACTTACACCAGTTTCCTGAAGAAACTGGGGCTTTCATTGCCAGAGGTATCTCACTGACGGTTGTAATTTGTTCCCACACTCTTTGCTATGCTGGCAAAACTTGAAAGTGCGGTTCACTGTTTTTCTCTCAGTGCCTTTTCTCTTAAGTTAGCTTTTCTATCCCTGTGCTTACCCCAGCTGTTTCTTTGGGCACATCTGATCATCTATTGTCTTCACAATAGCTCTAAGTAATGAGAGGGGTGGGAAGAGGATGCTATTTGGAGGGTCTAATCAGCTGGTTCCCTGTAACAGAGCTGTATCAAAATCTGGAGCCTGGTTACACTTCAGAATGGAGTACAGCAATGGAGGGTGCCAGGACAGCAGGAATTGGGCTTGGGAGTTGATTTTAAGTAGGAAGCTGTGTCAGTATGGCACAGAGGGGAGCAGGGGACAGCCTGGGTGGAGAATACTTCCAGCAGAAGGCAAAGGCTATGGAGACAGTGAAGGCAGCTAGCAGAGACAGAAGCATTATCAAGACAAGACAGACCATGCTCACCATCATATGTCGAGGGCATTTCTGTTTCTGGTATCTCAGCCTGATGTTGGAATCAGTTTTATTTGGATCTGGCAAGATGACTGGTGTCATACACAAATTGGCTCTACCTCAGGATTTCACATCCTTAGACAAACACTGCACATTATGAGTTGGGAAACGGAGTCCTGGATGTGTCAGTGATATGCCAAAGCCCTAGCCAGCCTCACTGCTACAAACCCAGTATCCCAGACCCTTAGCTTAATTTGTGTGTTTGTGCTCTGCCAAATAAAACATCCTGTTCTTGTCTCCTTTATTTATTTATTTATTTATTTATTTATTTATTTATTTATTTATTTTTCTTTTTTTCCAGTGCTGATGAGATTGAGGAGAAAGGCCTGAAAGTTCAGAGTGAGTTCCTCAAGACTGCTATGGATTGTTTAAAACATTCTAAATGCAGCAGATATTTTCCTTGTATTGCCTGGAGAATGGAAAGGATGCTGGCATTGGGGATCAAATGTCTGCTTGGTACAAGGCTACTGGATATTCCATCTCAATCCTTCCTTTCCAGAAACCATACTATCTGAGAAGGTTACCTCCTTGCTCTTTCACCTGCATGTGCCTCTCCTCACTTCCTGTAGTCTGACTCATCCTCAGACAAGACATGCAGGTCTTGGCAGAAGATTAAAATTGTTGTATGACAAGGTGACATACCACCTCCCCCCACCCCATCAGAAACATGGCAAGTGGCAGTCTTGTGTGGGAGGGGAAGGGGCAGCCTCCTCTATCCTGAAGGGAGGCTTCCCATACTGTCAGGAGCAGTGGCTTCTCGTGATGACTCCCCGCACCACCCATTCTCTGGCCCCTGGAAAACCAAGTACAACTGCTGGATGCTCACTCTGCTGGAATGTCTTTGCAGGCTGGCAACCGGCCTGGTACATCCTTGCCTCCAGGCTCTCAGCTTGGTACTGGAGGAATCAGAAAATGATACTGGAAGAAGCAGATGAATTTTGGAGCTTTATGGTCTTGCTGATCATGAGAAGGAAGTGATGTGCTAGGGTGACTCTTGGTGTGATGTGCTTATTTTCAGAAACTGCACAAAACCCCATTCCCTGAGCAAGATAGTGATTGATCAAGCCCAAGCTTCACAGTCATTTCAAGCAGGCATGTATAGGTACTGCTAACTGAAAGCAGTGGTCACACACATAAAAGGTCAACCAGACTGAGTCAGAGCAAAGCTAAGTATCCTATTACTCTTTGCTTTGCCAGTCACCAGCAACAGCAGCTGTGAAAAAAATGTTTTAGTTGCTGGTGTACTGTCCTACAGCATGACTGCAACAAGTCCAGGCTATCTTGGACTTCAGACAATGGGACAGATCGTCTTTACACCCAGAAAGTTGGCAAGGCACCAGAGTCAGCACAGGATGTGTGCCCAGCAAGACTCTGGAATTCATACCATGTGCCCTGAAAGTTTTCCAAGGTTACCCGTAACACAGAAGCACATTAGCAGAGCCTGAAGTCAGTCCATGTTTGAGAGAAGTTCACATAAGAGCACAAGATCACTGTGAACTTGTTGGAGCCATAAGCAGAGAGCCAGATCTTGAATGTTCTGCCCTATAATTGAGAGTTCCCCTTTAAAAAACATTCAAAAACCCCAGAAGTCACAGTAGCAATAATCATTTGTAGTAAGCAGAAGAAATCTCTCCTGATCCTGCTTCCCGGTGCTCACGACCTTGCTGGATGCAAGACCATGTGAGGCCACACAGTGACCTGAATGAAGGAATTAGGCTGGGTTAAAATTAACCAAGGAAAAAAGTGTGTGTGAGGGATCAGTTCTTGTGAAGCCCAAGATGAATATGACCACAGGGTGAGATCTAGTGACAGGAGGTAGGGAAGGCTGGGACAGCTCTTCTGGCAGGGGGTGGCTTAGCCTGTGATCACCAAACCGTAGTGCCAGTTGCTGTCCTCTGCCAGGGCCAGGCTGCAAATCTTTCTCTGCCTAGCCTCACACAAGCCTGCAGACTGAACGGGCTCCTGCAGCTCAGTGAGTGCAGAGGGGTGTCTCGACATGAACCATTTGCTGTTGGTCTCTTAACACTCAAAAGCGTGAACAACCCGGCTTCTTGTTCTGCCCCAGCTGTGTGCGATACCTGTGGTCTGGAAACGGTCCATCTGGGCTGTGCCTTTCCCTCTGGGTACCTGCTAGCAGTGCAGAACCTATGGTTTCCCAGTCTGACTGGAAGAGTGGGTTATGTTTGGCCTTTTAAAGTTGTCTCTAACTGAAGTGGTTGATGAAGGACCAAAGGGGGCCGTGTGGCAGGTTGAAGCCACCATGGCATTGTCCTCTGAGCTTGTGCTATTGCAAAGCACAGCTCAGTTGGTTGAGAGAATCTGACTCAAATGCTCAGTGCTGCTGCAGGGAAGTCACACAAGACAGGGCAAAAATGTATTTATCAGTTTTCCACCAAGGGTCCCTCATTTATTAGGCATTTCAGACATGCAGAGGACACAAGTAAGCTAGAGTGTTTTGCAATGCTTGCATGGGTGCCTTGTAATCAGACTTCACCATCCTGGTGGTGCTTCCTCTCCAAATGTGAAGTCCCAGACACAATCCCTTCATCTAGCCCGGGCCTGGGAATGTGAAAACTTTTACTGTATTTCATGTGAGATGTTAAGGATTGGTTTCCGACAACAAGATCTGTCGGGCTTGTGACCCTGTCTTCTTCCAGGCCAGAAGATAATAAATAATTCAAGCTTAAAGCAAACCCAGTGAGACACAGAACTTCACTTGTTCCTCCTTTGAACTTCTTAGAGCATTATGATCTGAGTCTTTGTCATTTGCTTTGCTGTTCCACACTGTGCTACTTGATGGGGTTATGTCTTTACTAGGTATTCCTTGTGATGTGGTAGTGCATGGGGCATCACATAATGATCGGGGCACTGTTGCTTAGGCGTGCTTTAAAAGCACAATTTAATGCTTGGAATTTCTCTCTGGGCTGGGGACTCCCTTTAAAGTCTCTGGAGCTACCCCTGGGAACCAGAATTTTCCCTAGTGGCAGGTGTTTCTAGGGTGAAAACATTTGTCTGAAGGCCCTGGCTGTCCCCATCTTTGGCTTCTTAACATACTGAGCACGTTGCTGGCTCCTAAATAATACTAAAAATAAGTAATGATTATTAATTCCTAGGCTCATTGCTTCCCTGAACAAGGTAGAAAACAGTGTTTGTTGGCGAGTCTGAAGTCCTGCTGAGAGAGTTCTGTGGAGAACTGGCCTCCAAAAAAGTATGTCTCTCACTGAAATTGACTGTAATAGAGAGACGTAACAGAAAAAATAAAATAAAAAGGAGAAACGGGGGCAACACTGCGGGGCAGGGGCCGCGGCTGGGACTTCATCCCGGGCTGCAGGCAGGCCTGGGAGCTGCAGCCTAGGGCTGCACAGCAAGGAAGGCCCATAAGGAGGGTCGTTGTGGGTGGTTCCCACACCCATTGCTGCTGCTGCTGGCGCAAAGGAGAGGGAAGAGAAGAAGACAAAAGAGAGAGAAGGAAAACCAAATAAAAAGAGTTGAGTTAAAGCAGCCCTGGCTGAGGCCACCACAGGCCGTGACTTTGCCACCAGACTCAGGTCCAGAGGGGAAAACAGCGTCAGACCCCTCGCCTCTCCAGCGCTCCTGAGATCATCGGCAGAAAGCTCTTCAGGGCGACAGTGGTGAGTGGCCCTGCTGCCCGTGCCAGACTCCAAAAGAGCCGTCCCCATGTGCCCAGGCACATGGCAGCCCGGCTGCCAGAGGCACCAGAAGGACGAAGGCAGCAGCTGCTGCAGCCCCTGCTGTCCCTGCCACTGGTGCCGCCTGCGCTGCATCTGCCACTGCTGCCACAACTCGCCTCACCCCCCGGCTCCAGGAGGACGTGAGCACAACATCACCATCCAAACCTTTCACCTCTCACGCCTTCTCCCCCAGGTGTGTAACTGGCCCCTCGCTCACATGCACCTCATCGACCCTACACGGGAAAGGCTTCGGGCTCTCTCTACCCAAAACTATAGTAGTCTTTTTTTTTCTCTTTACTGACCGGGTATGTTTACATACCCAGTTTTCCCCATACACACACTTTGAAGTCTTTTACAGTAAGGTGGTATTTCAAACACATGATCTGTGTGTGAGTGTGTGTGTGCGCACGTCCGAGAGGAGCTGATCAATCGGTTCTATACCCGGTGGAAGCAAACAGGCTCCCAGCCAGGGGCAGACCCACTGAAATAATTCAGAGGCTATCCTGAATATATATAATTGGTGTCAGAAAATCCTAAGAAGCAAAGCAGGGTGATTGTGCCCTGAGATAAGGTGGCTTCGACCCAAAAGCGGGTTCGGGCCACGACAAATTCAGTATCGAATGAATTTTCTGTGCAGGAAAAGAAGGAAAATCAATGATGCACATCAGTAGTTGGAGGTGGAATGGTCCCAGGTAAAAAAATGATCATGAGCTTCAAGAAGTTTCAAATCCTGTTAAAACTGGTGAGATGGACCGACTCTTCCTCCTGCCCCCTTCACTTCAGAGGACAGTCAGAGAATGAACCACATATTGTAGCTCCTGTTGTCAAATCACCTCTGGAGAAAAAAACAAACAAGATGTACCATGGGCTTAAGAACAACCAGGCACAGAGGTGGTAAATCTTCAGGTAACTAAATAAATAATCAAGCAGGTAGCCTTGTGAGAACGTCTGCCTAGAACACGCTCTTAGAGAAGTTTCCAAACCCCAGCAAGTCCATGTTTTTCCCACCTCACACGTCTCTCTCTGCTCTTCATTGCTCACAGACAGCACCAGAACCCCTCCGCCTTTGATTTACAATTAAATTAAGAATTACTTTGATAAAAAGTGGCGCTTTTCCCCTGCCTGCTTTGTTTTGTGCCTCCAGGCTGTGCAGACCCCTATTGCTTGCTGTGCGAGAGACAGCATCATACGGCTTGTGAGGAGCTGCAGGAACTGAAACCAGTTGTATGATTTATAGCACTAATAAGGCTCAACTGCCATTTCTTGTGGTTTCCTCCCAAGTTGTCTTTGATAATTTCTACTTGTACTGTGTTTATTGTTGCTGCTTCTAGGGTTCGGTTGGCAGGTAACTGTTGCACTGTTTTGCAGGGTCTGCTCTTTTTTTGTCTCTCTTTATTGTGTTATTATTATTGATAAGCATTTATGTTTGGGGAGTGCTGAAAGGGATCAGCTAGGCACTGTCTCCCTGCTTCCCCCTGTCATGCTTGGTGCCATCAGATGGATGAAAGATGTCCCCTGCCAAGAGCAGTTTACCATTGCATGGTGACAACCCCCCTTTTCCCCATCACCTCCATGGCTGGAAGGCTGTGGCAGCTCTGCTGGTGGCCATGTCATGACCAGCCAGCCTGTGGTGGGGCTGTTCAGGCTTGCTCCGAGGGGCCCTAGCTTATAAAGCCCTGCCAAGTCATGCTGGGGCGATTTCTAAGAGTACACACCTCGATGCGTTGCTGGAGGGTATCGCCTCTGCAGGTGAGCAGCCACGAGGGAGATGTGGCTGGTGCTTTCTCTCCGGCACAGATTAGCACCTTGGCTGGGAGCTGCTGCCGCAAAGACAAAACACATCCTCCTTTTCTGTCATTGGCAGGACAGAGTCAGCAACCGTCAGCAGAGAGGTCCTGTGGGCAGTGCACAGCTGCCTGCTTTAATATAACTTCATGAATTGCCCCAGCATAAACTTGGCAGGGTTGGCGCTTGGAGGCCTCACCCTGGCTTGAGTGAGCGTCACTGGTGGGTCTAGGTCCCAGGCTTTTGGTGGCAGGACGCAGTTGGCACCAAGATGTGATGGAAGAGAAACAGGAACCCACTGCTCTCAGGGAGAAAAGTGGTGCTGGGAGGACTGGAAGGGGAGAGACTTCTTGGGGAGTGGTAAAAGGAAAGCTACGCTGCCTTCACTCTAGTCTGCTGCTTGCAGCAGAGTTGGGCGAGAAAGAATCTGTCTGTACACTCTGATTTATGTGTTTCTCCTGTGCTTGCTGTTGGACTGCTCTCTGCCTGCTTTCGTAAACTTGGCTCTAGGAATGTCTGTAAAAACAACTGAACATTATCACCCAAGGATACTGGAGAGTCTTTGCTGACACTCACAGCTCTGCTTTGATAATTTGCCTGGTAGAACATGTGTGGAGCATTACAGGCTGCACCACAAAGATGCTGATGATCAGTGGCTGTGCCATTTTTTCTTGCTTCTGAGCAGTAGCAGCAGTCAGTGGCTGGCTGCATCTGCACAGATCATGGCGCAGCTGGGTCTGGGTTTCCCCTGCTTCATCCCAGGCTGTGCACAGCATGAGAGGGCACTGGCAGAGGTGGAAATACAGCAGACTCAATAGTCACACTCGTTGAAAATGTCAGTGCTGGGAAAGAAACAGAGCTTCCTGCTCTGCTCTGGCTGGATGCAAATGCCTATGAGAGCTGGACAATACAATAGGAGGGTTGAGAGAGGAAGTTGATGGTCACAGAGATGAATGCAAAACTCCCTGTTATTTTCCACCTGCCAAGATCTTCAGAGCTGGTGAGGTCACCATGTTGCATTTGACAGTTGGCCTGCTGTCTGCATCTGGGCCACAGAGGCTTTCTTTATCAGCCTCTCCCATCACATTTCAGTTGCCAGCTATACAGCAAGCAGAGGACTCTTGCATATTTGCCTGAAGGGCAGAGGAGGGCCTCAATGTCAGATTTATTGAGGCTAGGCAGCCTTAATGGCAGAGCACCTGAGACTTGGCAGTACCTTGAGCCCAGGAGAAGATGAAACTTCAGAGGAAAAAAAAATTAAAGACATTTTAATATGAAAGTAACAAATGTAGTTTCATAACACAACTTTATGTACCTGAACAAACTGCATATATCTGCTTTCTGAGGTGGGTTTGAAAGGCTTCTTTCTTTATTCGTGGTCTGATTTCTCAAGGCATTATGGTAACTCCTCTCAGAGCCTTCCTAGGAAGAGGCACACAGGCCCTGGCCAGTGGTGAGACCCAGATCCTCTGCCTCAGAGCCCCACTGCATCTCTGAAGCTACATCCAGCTGTGGCCATAGCATTTTACTGAGCCTTGGTTGGAAAGAGGGTTGAGTCAAATAAACATCTTTATGACCAAGCACTTCCAATATCAAAGAAGTTAGATCCATCTGCTGCTTTTTTTGGAAAGTACTAAGTGATTGCTTCTTCCCCTGCTGCACACACACAAACACCCACAGACTTCACAGTCTGAAGATCTGCTGTCTTTCCAGATAGAAGGGCAATTCCTACTCTCATTTTATATGCTCATTTGCCAGTAAAACCAGCTCTTTTCTCAGATGAGGTTTGGAAATAATTCTTGCAGGCAGGTAGGAGGACTTGCAGTTATAATACTTGACATGAATCTTCATGACATTGCATTACTCTTTCCTGCTATCCCAGTGAAGATGAAGTGGAGAAACCAAGGTCATTCAGGAGGTCAGCAACAGTATCACCATTTATGGCCCTCTCTCTTGCTTTCCAGACCATTCAGGAGGCTCTAACCTGGCATGGTGTTGTGAGAAGCTTCGCTGCACTGTTTCCATCATTTGATCACTTGTGGCACAACAAGGCCTTTGAATGAACCTGCCAGTTATTTATACTTGGGAAAAGAGCATTCCTAGATGAGGTGGAGGGTTTTCCAGGCATTAGTAGGTAGAGCGGATCAGACACAACTGCAAAGGACTTTAAGCCAAGGAAAGTGTTTTGTTGTAAAGCTATTTACAGTTCTGGTTCCTTGTTTGGATTTTTTATAATTAATAAATGTTCCTTCCCCTCACCCTTTTCTTTCTTTTCTTCTTCTTTATCTCTCCTTCTGTTAGACTTTTCCCACTTTGTGACTGAGGAAGTAAGAGTAAGACAGGGGAGGAGAAAAAAAGGATCAGAAGACATTGGAAAATTCAAGTGACACATGAAAATAAAAAATGGGTGAGATTCAGCTGCCTGACCTTAGGCAACAAGAGATGTATGAGATACTTCAGGATTCCCTTCAGCTGCAGCTTTGCAAAGAGATGGTCTCTGTTAGGTCCTCTGTCATGTCTGCAGCTGTGTGCAGATGTCTCAGATACTCTAGTGTGTCTGAAGGGCAACAGTCACCCTGGCTTGGGCAGCAAAATCATCTTGGCTTCTATCTTTGTTTAATTAAAAAAAAATATTTCTGACAGATCCGTGGAATTTTCAGGATTCAAAAAAACACCTAGATATTTTGAGGGGGTGAAAAATAACATTCTCCCTCGTGCAACTTTATGATAGTCTCCTTAGAATCACTGTCAAGGCAATAATGTATGGCATGCCACCCCAGCTGCATATATATGTGCCATTAGTTAGCAGGCATGTACAGAACAGAGGTTTCCATAAGCTGTTCTTTTAATGCTTATTAGCGTGTTGAACTCTTTTGTGCCTTTAGCTTGTAAGGCGTTAAATAGAGGAATCTGGCTTTTCTCTGGCACACTCGGTCTCTTGCGTATATACATGTCTCAGGGTAATGCATATATGATGATTGCAACTATCATTAAAGAGTTTTTGTGTTAAAAATGTGCTTGGTGATGTTCATGACAGGATAGTCACTATTTGCCTGAAAATCTCATAACTTAAATAAGCATCTACCATCAACCTAATCTAATCTAATCAAATCATAATCAATACCAATACTGTGGGATCTTGTAAAACATGACCCACATGGCAAGTTCTGCCGCTTGTTAATTATGCCCTTGGAGGCACCAGTCAATAACTCCCAAGGGTTAGATGGTTCCTACTTAGTCAGGTGTTTTCACGGAGTACCTCTGACATTCAATAAGGACTTCTACAACCACAGAAAACTTTAGACTGTGACTTACAAATTAAAAGGCTCAGGATACATAGCAAGTATTTAGAGAACTGTTAAACAAAAAAATTACCAAAAAAATCTGTCCATAGAGTCCTGCAGAGCAAGCCTTCAGGGAAATGTCAGAACAATTTCTCTTTTTTGGCACAAACATTTAAAAGAGGTTTGTGTCTCATCCAAAACCAGCACAGCAGCCTGAACTAGCATGTAAGTCACCACAAGTAATTATGAAAAAAAAAAAAAAAAAGTCTAAACCTTTGGCTTGAGAACTTCAGCATAGCTCTGCAGAAGCTCTTCCAGCATCTGGCAGGTGGGAATCTGCCAAATTAGTATGTCTGCTGATATTAAAAGTTGATAATTTCTACATTATTATGAAAACATTTGTGGTAAGAGTCATTTATGAAAAAGAAAAACTTTGAAGAAGAAAGGGTAGAAGCATATGTAAGCTCACTGCCTTTTCTTCTCCTGGAGAGAAACAACTTGGTTTTAATTTTTTTAAGCTGCTGATTTAAGTGAGCAAGTCTTACGAAAAAACCCATGCAGCTGGGTTATTGTGCCACAGTATGACCATCTATGTTAGCTAGTTTATAAGAGGGGAAAGTTGGATGACTTGCCTACACTGTATATCCATCCCAACATTCAGCTATTGGTGCTATTGTTCTTTCCTAATTCAGTTGATTTATCTGCTTACAGTAGCGAATTGTTCATCTATGCAACATGAAAGATAGATAGGGCCCTGGAAACAAAGACCAGGACTGTTCTACTGGCAAGAAAGCAATGGAGGATGCACAGGAGAGGCAAAGAGTGGGAGAGCTTTAGTGCCTTGGGCAGAGATACACATAGATCTGCTCTGGAGGCGGCGTGGAATTCCTGGGGTGCCCAAGCAGGGGCCACCCACCTACATCCTGTAAGAGGGGCAGGTCCTGGCTCTCCATTTCATGGGAGGCAAATGTAAACTCACACCAGCCTCTGTCTACAGGCAAAACAGATGCAACACAGCAGCCGTGTGGGTACTCCTATGCTAATTGCCTCGCTTGCATCTCATTCAGTCTCAGCCCACATTCAGACGATGCTGTGTGTCATGCTACAGTGACTTAAGAAATGTGAGCCACTGTGGCTGGAGATGGTTGCCTCACAGGAAAGACATGAGAACTGTATGGGCATGTACTCCTGGTCTATTGCAAATGCTAAGTGAAATGGGTTTGTTTCATTCATCTCAGAAATGCATCTTAATTTGCAGTAAAACAGATTGAGAGCTTGCACATGGCCAGTGACTCTGCCTCAGCTAAAAGATATGTCTCTACTAGGCGTGGTAGCATTTTTAGCCACTCTAACGTGGTTATAAGGATAAGTCCGGTCATGCCCTCATATGTCTTTCTTTGTCTTATCTGGTTACACAGTGCCCCTTTCAGAACAGAGACAAGTAATGTGACATTTCAGGTACTTCTGCAATCTTAATTGCAAGTCATTCTAGTAGCTGAGGTGACTAATGCAATAAATACACACATGTGCATTGATACAGCCAGCCTGCATTGCAAAAATGACTTCACCAGTCATTTCACTTAACTAACTAGAAAATACCATGATGTGTATTCTGCTGCTGAAGTCTCTGTGGTGCCCCCGAATGGTATACAGCTGGCCCCCACTATTAAAAATAGCAGCAAGGTATGAATAAGTGCAGTTTGGTTCAGCAGAAAAGAAGAAAATATCACATCAGTAGGAACAGAGGAGTTTGGTTAGGTTTTGTTTCTCTCACTGACAAGCTGCAAAGAAATAGCTTTGTCTCATAATGAAAATGGAATTTAATTCAAAATGAAACATTCAAGCACCCACAGAAGAAGTGAGAGGAAGGGGTTAGATTCAAGGGGGGAGTGTGGTGATGAGAGGGGCTGTCTCTCTCTACTCTAGTGGCCTGGCTGTTAGGGCACAGCCATGTTCATTTCAGGGGAAGAAGTAGGCTCAGTGAGCTGAAGATGCTAACATGACCCCAACACTGTGCAACCTTAAACACTTGAAAAGGTTTGGGATTTTGAATTCAGAGACCTCAGCCTACTTGCTTACCATGGCAAACAATCACCAGTAGAAGTCTTTTAACCTTTAATCAAAGATACACAAAAAGGAGGAAAAACAGTTTAAACACTTGAAAAATACAGTATTAAGTAAGACCTTCCTTTTAAAAACTGTCCACTATTCCTCTTCCCTTAGCTGTCAACAGGTTTTATAGTAACACTTCCCTCCCTTTATTCAAGTTCATAGCAGCAGTAGCTGTTATTGGGGAAAGAGAGACACTCACAGAGATAAACTGGATCTGTTGTTGCCACTCATTTTTGAACTCAGCTCTGCTCACTTAAAGACACACATATGTGCAAGGGGAGAAAAGGACAGTCAAGACAAAAAACAGGGCTTCCGTTTCTGGTGTTGACTTTTACTTGAAGCTTCACTGCTAGAAAAAGACAAGTGCAACACATGGCCTTAGCCCCTCTGAGAGCTAGGAACTGTGTACCAGTGTCTGCCTCTTTCAGACAGTGCTTTTACATGTCTCCCTGATTGCAGCACAACCTGTACCTGCCCTGTCTAGGCCAGTTTGATTAAACAGAAGGTGAAGGAGAGAGAATGAGAAGAGAAGCATGTGAGGAAACAACAAAGCAACTAAGAGAGATGTGACATCAAGACCCCAAATCTCATCTTCGACAGTGACAGCTATGTGTGTTTCCTGGCCAGAAACTGGCCAGAAGGTCTGATCAGATCAGCTAACTAGGTGCCAACAGTGTTACAGTAGTAACTTACATCTCAAAGTTGGCAATGACAACTGCCAGGAATTCTACTTTCTGTCCACCTATCCTATCTTCAGTATCAAAATGGATGTCCCCAGAGAGCATGCCAGCAGCCACTAGTTAGGTTTAGCTCCTGGAACATCAGTTTCGGTCCACTGATTTTGGCAATCATCTTTTGTATCAACCCTGGCCTCACCACAGCCTTTGCCTGATATAAGGACAACTTTTTGTTTGAACTGATGTGGCCTTCCTTTTTGTAACTCGTGCTGACTGTACAGGTAGTTTTCTTTAGCAAACTGAGCTGTGTTTTTTTACCTAGTAAGCTTTAGTATATGGGCCTGCCTGAGATAGTGCTTGTGCAGGACATGCAATGTCTTTTTCTTTTCTGTTTGCCCTTCTAGTTTCCCAGGAGAGTGCTACAGCCATGAGGATCCTGGTGGAGGCACTCTGTCGACAGTGCTTTCGTGTTCCTTATGGTCCAATACTCATTAGCACAGATTGGGGTAGCCAGGTGAACCATTTCCATGTGAGGGTGTCAGCTGAGTGTCTAGAAAGACCTTCTGCACAGACCAGGACACATCAATGGCGGTGAGTAAGAGCAACCCACCTTAGTATGCAGCACAGCACAACCTTATGGTATTCTCCTGGGAGATAAGTGATGCTGGTTCAAGTTCCCCTAGGCAGAGGAGGAAATTAAACCCAGGACTCCCACATCCTTTATGAGTGAATAAAGAGTGGCTGCCTTCCTCTCAGCTTTGTGAATATAATCCTGACATTTTTTCCAGGAAAGCAATTTGGTAAGTCCACATTGAATTAGACAACCGTTTCAGGACAATGGAAAAAGCATTTTTCGATGAGAAGAATACTGACTAAAAAAAAATTTATCCTGAACATAGTCACAATAAAACAACCAGACAAATCCCACCTCTCTGCCAGTTTATATCCAACAGCTGTGGGACAGGGAGGCTCTGATGCTTACAGGCAACGAAGGAACCTATCTGGCAATGTGAAATCTTGATAGCAAAAAAAAACACATTTGAGGGAGTAATGAAATCCTCTGGAAATGGCAGATGAAACCTGAGCACTGGTGGAACTGCTTTGAGTCCTAACACAACTGCAGTTGTGTTCAGGAAAATCTGTGAAGAACAGACACACTCTCTTTGCTGAGATGTGACTGATGTCCTAGTTATAATTAGGTACTAAAGGCCTAATATAGGGTTGGCTATAGCCCAGTGATTCCTCCAATGGCCCTCAAATTCTTGTGTCTCATCCCGTGAGGGGTTCAACCCCATGGGCACCCCTGGCCCACCTTAGGAAGAAGTTCTTTACATTAGGAAGAAGTTCTTGACAGTGAGGGCGGTGATGCACTGGAACAGGTTGCCCAGAGAGGTGGTCGAGGTACGATCCCTGGAAACATTCAGTGTCAGGCTTGACCAGGCTCTGAGCAACCTGATCTGCACACTGCGGGGGGTCTAGACTAGATGATCTTTAAAAGTCCCTTCCAACCCCACACATTCTATGATTCTATGATAATAAAGTTAAAACGCCATGTTTGTAAGATTGCAAAGAGGGGGTTGTATGAGGCCTTGCTGGCAACTGTAAGATTGAAAAAGGAAGCAGAGGAAAAAGGGTTCTTTACTTCTCTGATAATTATTTTTTTTTTTGTGAACTCAGAACTGTGTCTCCTGATGGCCATGCCCAATATGGCAGTCAAAATCTAAGTAGTGAGATGCTCTGCTACCACAGAAAACCCACCTGTAGAAGCAAAACCAAGTGTCAAACAATTGTGACTCGCTTCCCTGTCAGCCTGTCTTCCCAGTCTTTCTCTCAAGAAGAGTAGGTCACTGTTTGTGTTTGTGTGTGCATGCATGCAGGGTTGAGGATGGGCCTGGGAATATGTAAACAGGGAAATTTCAAGGAACAGACAGCATCCTGAGCCTTGTCATGAGCAAGTATGCCTGTGGTGGCAAGCAGTGTCAGCTGGCGGCTGTTACTCCACCCTGCACTTCCCCTCCTGTTCTGAAGGAAAGCAATTGCGGAAGCTCTTCTTCTTCCTGCTTGGAACTCAGGGCTGTGGAGGACAGACTGGTAACCCCAGCAAGAGGGGTTGTGAGTATATGTTTCTTGTCTGCTTTACTGGGGTGGGATGAGGCAGCATCAGGTCATACAACTGGCCAGTTTTCTGTGTGGTTAAATGGGGATAGAGGAACTGTATGTCCTCCTCAAGCACTTCCAGAGGCATTTGGGTACAGCTAGACCATGAATCCATCCTCAGAAGAGGTAATTTTTTATTAGCCGTAGCCTTATAGTGATGTGAGTGTGTTTGATTGCCCCTCGCATTTGATTGCCCCTTGTCTGGACAGGGCCTGAGTATTCCTTCCAGGGTAACACCACTGAATCACTATATGGACTATCTGGAGATGTGCAGATCTGTGGCTGGTTGTTAAATGCAGCAGCATTGCCACTGAAGCATGATACACGAAGACAAGGGCACAGGAGACCATGGGTGAGAATAAGCATTGGTGGTTGTCTGGAAATCATAGAATCATAGTATCACTTAGGTTGGAAAAGACCTTCAAGATCATCAAGTCCAGCTGTTAACCCTACTCTACCAAGTCCAGCACTAAGCCAAGTGCCACATCTAGATGACTTTTAACCACATCCAGGGATGGTGACTCAACCACTTCCCTGGGCAGCATGTTCTAATGTCTGACAACCCTTTCAGTGAAAAAGCTCTTCCTAATGTCTAGTCTAAACCTCCCCTCGTGCAGCTTGAGGCCATTTCCTCTTGTTCTATCAGCAGTTACTTGTGAGAAGAGACCAGCACCTACCTCTTTACAATGTCCTTTCAGGCAGTTGTAGAGGGCGATGAGCTCTTCTCTCAGCCTCCTTTTCTTCAGACTAAGTAGCCCCAGTTCCACCAGCTGCTCCTCATAAGACTTGTTGTCAAGGCCCTTCACCAGCTTCGTTGCCCTTCTTTGGACACGCTCCAGCACCTCAATGTCTTTCCTGTATTGAGGTGCCCAAAACTGGACAAAATATTCAAGGTGTGGCCTCACAAGTGCTGAGTACAGAGGGACGATCACCTCCCTGGTCCTGCTGGCCACACTATTTCTAATGCAAGCCAGGACGCCATTGACCTTCTTAGCCACCTGGGCACATTGCTTGCTCATGTTAAATCATCTATCAATCAGAACTCCCAGGTCCTTTTCTGCTGGGCAGCTTTCCAGCCACTCTTCTCCAAGCCTGTTGTGTTGCATGGGATTGTTGTGGCCCAAGAGCAGGACCCAAGTGCAGAAATTAGTTAGGTCTCAGTAAAAAGATTTGGTTTTCAGAAGCATGAGTTCCCTGGTCTAGCTTCCTGCTAGGCCACCCAGATCCTACCACTAGCATGAAGAAGCAAAGAAAATGTGTGGCTGGAAGTGAGGAAAGGATGGGATGGCTTATGTTTGTCTTAGCCTACATAAAAAGCTCATTACGCATAACCGTGCATAGAATCACAGAATCATGGAATGGTTTGGGTTGGCAGGGATTTAAGATTATCTGGTCCCAACCCCCCTGCATGGGCAGGGACACCTCCCACTAGACCAGATTTCTGAAAGCCCCATTCAACCTGGCTTTGAACACTTCCAGGAAGGGGACATCTACATCTTCTCTGTGCAACCTGTTGCAGTGTCTCACCACCCTCACAGTGAACAATTCCTTCCTAATGTATAATCTAAATCTCCCCTCTTCCAGTTTGAAGTAATTAATCCTTGTCCTGTCACTACATGCCCTTGTAAAAGTCTTTCTCCATCTTTCTTGTAGGCCCCCTTCAGGTACTGGAAGGCTGCTTATAAGGTCTCTCTCTGATCTATTACCTAGAATTTGTTCTAAATACCACACAGCTTCATAGGTCCTTTATTTCAAGGAAGAGAGGGACTTCATCAGGTGAGATGCAGAGTGAATTATTCTGCAGATGGCCAGGCCTGTTCAAGAGTGCACATCTGCCTACGGGAAAGCAAAGAGTTCCTTAGCAAAGAGTAATGGATCTGAAGGCTAGTGTGGAGGCTGCGTGTTTCTTCTGACAGGCACCTTCCTTGCCTCTCTCCAGCCACCCTGAGCTCATATATACACCTGTATGCATATGCCTGCCCATGTACAATCAGGTGTAATAACAAGTGAACAAGAACAGAAAAAAGAAAGTCGTCTGGTGTCCCATTTGTTTTATGGCCACCCCAGTGGCCATGAAATAGAATTGCTACCGCACTGGCCAACACAGGCAGCAGGAGCAAGGCTTTAGTGGGGCTTTATCGTGCCTGCTCTCAAGTGCTGTGCGCTGGGTGCTCTAAATATTCTGGGTAGAGAAGGAACAGAGATTGGCTGAAACTGCCTGCTTGATCAACCTGGCATCAAATCCGGGCAGGGACAGCAGTAATGATAGCTGGTGTGCTCAGAGCTACTTTCTCTATGGACAGTCCTGTCACTAACTGCTTTTCCTGCTGCCAGGCTGGGACACAGGACAGAAAAAAAAGGTGTTTGCGATCAGACTGTACATAAACACCTTAAACCCCTTTGAGTCCAAATGAAGGCCACCAAGGACAGCACGAGTGCTTGCTGATACTCTTGAATAGCAACCTGCAGCTCATGAGAGGCAATACACAGAGATATGGCAAAGTTTTATAGACTACAAATCCAGTCTTGGAGCCTGTAGCATAATCTCTCTGATCTGCAAGACTGCAGTTACTGTAAGGTCAGGGTCGACATAAAAGAACCAATCAAGGAAGACCACCTATATATTTATATTAACCTTTTTGTTTGGGGCAATACCATTTTCTTTAAGGACTTTTTTCTTTTCTGCGCGGTGCTCTGTGCACCTCTGTTCGCCTTTGCACATCATAGCTGTGATAGATCCAGGCATTGTTATTCAGGTACTTAGGCCTGTCATACTGTAGACGAGCAATAAGCAAGGTTACCAGAGGTTTTGCTTCAAAATAATCTTTTGAAATCAAGGAACTTTTCAATAATCACTATGTACTTTAAAAACAAAATTAAATAAAAGTAACCAACCCCCAAATGTCTTTAAATCTTACATGTAATTCAAAAAATGCACAAATATTCTTTCATTTCTTTTTTGCAGAGGGGGAACAGAATCAATTTGCCATGGTTATGCCTCCTGCCAATTGTTTAGAATTTCCAGGATTTAATCTTTCATCCATGTGTGTATCCACTATTTACCTTTGAATGAGATAATGCATAATGCATTGGGCTTTATGGAAATGAACCAAGAAAATCTACTTTTTGAAAAGGAGGAAGTTGCACACTCCCTTTATGGCCTAGAAAAAATTAGTGCCAATGTTACAACAACAGTGAAGGCAAAGGAATGCACAGGTTTATTTAGGATAATCTCAGGAGATGTCAAACGTGAGGGGAAGCACGTAGTGTGCAGCAGTCCTGTGTCCTTCCCCTACTTGAGGCTTAGTACTGGTGAAGTAGCATCACTGCTGTAACATCAGCAGATTTGGGATGTTCATTGCCTTCTTCCCCCTGGATGGGACTAGGTTTTTGCTGGTGCTTAAAAATCTCAGGGAGGTTTAGGAATTGTGCAATAACATGATCAAAATGTAGAAGGAAGGTGCGGAAGGCTGTAAATACAGCCTAAATTACCTTGTTGGTAAGAGGAGATCATAAAATGGACGGTCAATTTGAACAATAAGTAGCTACAGGTCACTATATTGGTGTTCTCTGGACCCAATTATCTTTGGTTTGACTGCTGCTTTCTGCTGTACCTACAGATGAGAATTAAGTAACTGAAATGGATTCTGGCTTTTTTTTTTTTTTGGTAAAGGTTTTATTTTAATTTTTTAATGGTTTTTTTCCTTTGCAAAGAAGAGGTATCAGTAGCTTTGACGTAAATTGGGCACGATGCTATCTCATGCTTTAAGTGTTGGGTCTGCCTGCAAAAGATAGTAGAGAGAAAGGAACACTCTGACATGCCTCTCCTCTCTCTCCCCTTCACAAGCATATATGGACATCCACAGAGCCTCATAGAGCCAGAATCAAAAGAGGTCTTTTAAGAGGTTTCCTGTCTAAGGAGCAGTGGGTGTGAACAGTAGATGGCCCGTTATGTGAAATTTTATCTCAGTTTTCTTCTCTTGCTAAGATTTTTTTTTTTCTTCTTGTTGTCAGGTGTTTTTTTTTCCTAAAAGCTTTTACTGGCTAGAGCAGGGATTAGACTCTTCCTGAAGCACGTGCATAGGGGAATTGCTCACTTCTGGCCTCTCTGTTGATACCTGGCTAACTGTGATAGAAGCACAAAGGTCATGGGCATGGAATTCAGTGCACAGGCAGGATTGGACTTTAACATGATGCTTTACACCAGGAGATTGAAAAATCAGCTGTGGCTTGCTAAACTAGCTCTCATCCTCTTAGTCGCTGATCATCCCACTGTCTTTCCTTCACAGAGAAGCCAGAGGTAGCACCCCAAAACGTAATATTTACCTTCTAACAACAACATTCCATTGTGCCCCTAGGTGAAGAAGAAAGCTATGGTGTGAGGAGCACCACAGACACATAAGGAGAGCTCCCTTGCACTTGTCTGTGTGGGACCAAGACCAAGTTGTGCTACATTTTGCTAGAAACGCTATTCTTTTTGAACACGGCAAATCTCTGTTTCTTTCTCCCCTTGGTACAAATCAGGGAGAACCGTTACAGGCACTGAGGGAACAAAGCTGGAGAACCAGCATAAGAGTGAAGAGATTCAGGACAGGAGACTAAGTTAATTGCATTGTGCCATGAGGCTGATGGTCCTGATGAAGGTGTATCTTCCATTAAGAAATCATTCAGCAGTACATGAATGTGCTGTTTGATGTCACCTCATAATTTCAGATCAAGTTGTTGTCTTTCAAAACAGCTTTTATGTAGGCAAAGGCCAGAGGAGATGTGGACTTCATCCAAGAGAAAAAAGTAACACTGACCTTTCCCTCATTGCAGAATTGTAATACGTGGCTCATAGATGGCCCCTGTGTCATCTATCTGACTGGGGAAGAGACAGGAATACTGAGCCTGAGCTGTGCTGCACGTAGGGGAACTCCTGCTTCTGCATGCAGCCCTCCCAGTCCCACAGGGGATCTACTCTGGCCCCACAGGCTTGGTTGACTTAGGCTTGAGAAAGCTGAGCATTGTAGCCTCACATAAAGGGATGTAATTTCCACAGGAAGAGCAATCAGTGGGGGACTGCTAAAGGAAAACATGTTTCTGACAGGAGATGAGAGTAACTTGCTAGCAAGGTCTTCCTCCAGCAGGCAATTTAAAAAATGACCTTGGAGAAGAATACAGCAAATGAATTTGTCTCTGATGAGAGGCTTTGGAGAGTCTCTTGCAATTTTATGCATGTTGGCTAGACAGCCTTGCCCTGGCAAGTACCTTTCTCTATGCCAGGGATGCAGATAGTTGCTGACTCTTCCACTGGACTTGAGAGGGGCTTTTAAAAAAGGCTGTGCTTCTTGAAAGACAAAATAAATTGTGAGGTGATCTGGCAAAGCATTCCTATTATGCTTGTAACTGGCAGTTGTAGGTGGAATGAAAGGAGGGACTAGTGGATGGTTGGGTTAGTGTATGTGTCTTTACCATGAGGAAGTTTGTTATTGAGTGGGAGAAAATGTGAGGAGGCACCTTCAGTGTGCTAGGGAGGGGATCAGCAGCTGGAGTACTTCCATGTCCAGCACAGGTCTATAGAAAGGGAGTGGAGTGAGTCTCTAAAGGACAAAGGTCAGCCAGTTGCAAACATCTGACAAGGTGAATTAGTCACCTTGTCAAAGTGACCGAATGACTTGGTCCAGGCCTTCTGCCAGGCTCTGTCCTAAACATCACATTTGAGAGCATTCTGTTTAATACCAGGTGTTCTCCCTTTTTTCACATGAAAATAAGTTCCTCTGAGAGAATAATAGTAAGTCCTCTGAGAGAGGGCTTGGGAGCACCTGCTTTTCTAAAGAAGAACAAAAACTCCCAAAAGTAACTTTCCTAAACAGAGGAGAAGCTGAGTTGCAATGGTGTTCAGAGCTCACAGATCCCCAGAAACCAAGAAGAGACAGTCTTAGCTAGAAGAGGCTGCAGGAAGACAACCTGATGAATGAGCACCATTCCCATTAGTACTTATTATTTATCCTCTTTTTCCCTTCCTATATGCCTTGGCTGCCTTCTTGGTAGCCAAGGACATACCCTGCAAACGGACAACAGTTGGTCAGTGCAGATTTCCCATGTACTTGTAACTTGCTCACTCTCTTCTTGATGGCAGGGAGTAGGAGGTGGACAGGAACCCAGGGGTCTGAGCCTGAAGCAAGAAGGAAGCACGACTGTTTCTGTAGTCTTGAAAAGATAATATCTCATGGTGGAACCCCTACAAACCCTTTGTCACCATGCACTAATCAATGACTGTACTGTCTGGTCTCAATCAAGAGTGATTAATGAACTATCCATGTTTTTCCCTAGCAGATACTCATAGTAAGTTTGTTGGCAAAGTTTTGGGGTGAAATAAAATACACAATTTAATGTACAGACACACTTGCAGTGAAGATGAGTCACACTGCCTAATTTTTTTTTTTTTTTTTTTGGGGGGTGGGGTGAGGATTTAACTGAGTGAGGGAGTTGCTGATTTAGTCAAGTTGAGAACAGGATGCAACACATTGGTCTAGTGCATTGACATTTGCATCTCCGAGTGAGAGTGCTTGTTTTCACTGGAGGAGCAGCAAGACTGCCTTTTGAAACATTTAAAGGTAATTAAGCTTTTGGAGGAAAAGAAGTGAATGTATTTTGATGGGAAGCTTTGAATCTCTCTGGACCGACCAGAATGGCTACAGAAAGACTTCAGCATTTCCATGCATGCATCTTTTTAAACCGTGTGGTCTGTTTTGGGAGTTGTAAATGAATACTTCCATTTGCATTTTACTTTCACCTGATGTAAGAGTGATTTCAAGGTAACTGGCTAACAGCAAAACACTGCTGATCTGAAATGAAAAGAATGTGTGCCTCTTAAGCAGGGCAGCTCAGGTTGAGAGCAACTATCAGACAGTGTAGGAGAGGCAGATATTTTTTCTGCTGACTCTGGCAAGAGACCTCTCTGGCATACAGCCAGAAGCAAGAAAAGGCATGCTTGAATGCTTAAGTCCAGAATGAATTTTGCATAAAGAGAGAAAAGCCAGCTTTTGCCCCATAAGCACACCCCTTCCCACCCCCTTTTGAGTCACCTTGGGATTCCACTACTAATGACTGGTGGCTAGTACCTTGCACAGGAGCTGCACTGTGTCAGGCAAAGGAGAGAGAAACCTGTCAGGGTTGTGTGAAAGAATCCTGGGACACGTCCAGTCTCCAGACACAAGCTCAACCTATATCTGTTCCTGGATTTAAAAGCACTACAGAGAAGTGCTACACAGTCACAGTCTGAATGCGCTAAAAGTTAATTGGGACGTGAAGGAGGACTTAGCTCTTTAGAAATATCAAGGCAAATATGTACCCTTCCTCCAAGGAAAATAAAACAAATGTTATCTCTTTCCATAAGGGATGGAATCAAAAGCTATCAAAAAGTCACCCATACAGCACATGACAGCAGCACAGTTGGATTCTGACTCAGTCTTTTAGTTCTCTGTGCTGCCATGCGGAGAGAGCAGTGCTCAGCCTGGGGACTCCAGGCCATCATCCACAGGATCACTATTGCCACAGAGTCCTCATGAATTTTGCACTGTGGCAAACTCTGAACCTTACACTACATGTGTGCATTGGTATAGGGAACAAAAGTAAAACTAAACAGAGTATGTAATTAGGTATTTCACGCCATATCATATTTTACTAGGGTTTACAAGGCATATCCAGCATTTGCTAATGAACCAACCTAAGGTCCATATGCTTCCACATGTCTGTCTCTCAAATTCCATATGATACAGAAGCCTACAGATATACATTATGCATTGAAGGTTGGGCCAGATTTGTGCCCCTACCTGGACATCTTTCTTGTTGTGCCCCTGTTCTGGAGAGTTACTCCTGGAAACCAGTGCTGCAGCTTATAAAAGTAGTGATAATGAGGCATCTGTGGCAGATATGCACAAATGGCTCACACAAGGGTGGCCAGTTAGTCACTTCATTGTTAATTTCAGTAGGCCAAACCTTATTTGGACTATGACCACTCTGCAGAACTTCACAAAATCTGCTTTTATTCTATTTCTTTTCTACTAAGTAGCATTCATCTCAGTGGAAGCAGAAATCCTAAGCTGGAGAAGCATCAGGCACAGCAGCTGTTCTAAATGCTGGAACCCCCTGCCCTGACTGTGTCCCTGTCTAGCTGACAAAGAGCTTCCAACAATGTGAGGTGCTCACAGCCATGGCTGATTGAAGTCACCCAACCCCATCTGGCCTTGGGTGATAAGTGGTCCTGCGTGCAGCCAGTTCCCAACAAGAGAGTGGCTGAGGACCTTGGGTTTTTGGGATTCTGCAGCAGGAATCACAGCAGTGCTGCAACTGTGACTGTGCTAACTGTGGTCAGGAACATCATCTTCAAAATGTTCCAAGTGCAGACAGAGCCTTTGGAGAAAATGCAACTGGGGCTGTGTTTCACCAGCTGCCCAGAATGGAGCATGTTATGTTTTCATCTGGAAGCCTTTGTCAGCCAAACTGGTATTCAGCAAGGGCCAATCTCCTCTTTTGGACAGGCCCCTGGTGTGGCTGAGCAAGTTGCTTTCAGGTCTGAAGTCTTCCATTTTGGCTTTTCACCCAAAACCCATGGTGCAAATCTCAGGCCTGGCTTGAGCTGGCAAGAGGAAAAATGTCTGATCGCCTCTCTAGTGATTTGGAGCAATTTCTTTGATAAAGGTGATAATGCAAATGGGGTTTAGTTTCTCTTTAACATGGTTTGTAAAGACTGCCAGATACAAACCAACTTTAAAGAATAGCTGAACCCTACCTCTGGTAGCCAAGTGAAACTGCAGTTGCCTCTCAGGCAAGGAAAGTGTTAATTGGCAGTTTTTGGAAATTATTAATGCTATTTTGCAGGCCAATGTAGTCAGGCCCCCCAGGGTTGAAATCAGCCCTGTGTTCTTAAAAAACCAGCAGAAATAGGATGGATATTCCAGCTGACTACAAATTTCAGAAGGTTTTAATTCTCTGGGAATGAACAATAGAGCAATGCAAGCATTACACGAGGTGAAGCACCATGCTGGGCTGGCTGGGTTTGAGGAAGCAATGCAGCTGTGTCAGAACAGTGCCCTTGTGTCTGCTAGTGGACTCCTGCCTCCGAGAACCCCACAGCACCCATACACCCCCCTGGAGGCCACCCACCCACTCTGGTCCTGAGCCAGCATGGCTGACGCTGGCTTGAGGTCCTTCACCCCTCACTCTGTGGCCCCAGGCAGTGGGGCAACTGAAGGCCTGTTTTGGCAGGAGGTAGCTGGTAGATGCCAATACCGTGTTGCCAGTCTTCATGTGTGCTGGAAAACGGCGTATGAGAGGAGTCAAACCACAGTGCTACCTGGCTCGATAGCATCCTTAGTTAAGTGACATTCCGCAACCTCCCCTCCCCCCGCCCCTGCACTCTCCTCCCATCCTTGTAATGGAAAAAAGAAGAAAAGAAAGGAAAAGGAAGCTTGCATTCTGATGCTGGGTCAGTGGATATGGAATAATTCAAATTCAGCACCTTCCTCCAAGCTATGTGGTACCCAAGGGACAGTATCTTACTCTGCTCCTTCCTATCACTCTCTGCACTTGTAGGGGCTTATGGTATTACTGCGAAACACTCCAGACATGCACAGCATGAAGAAACAAGTTGAAAGGTACATTTGGATGCTCCAGACTCAAATCAGATAAACTCACAGAATTCACGTGGCTTCTGACACTGGGTGATTGCAAATGGTAATAAACACAATCCAAATTTAGGTTGGCACATGCTTTCCTAGCAAGGGGGGTGTGTGTGTGTGTGTGGAAATAACTGCATTTTAATAGACTAAGTGGTTAGAGAACTTTGCTAATTCAGACATAAACCTGTTAGCATAAAATATTGCCGGAGGTCTGAAATAGCCTCAAACAGTTTACATTTTTAATCAGGATTGCTGTTCCAGACAACTAACTCTTTCTCTCCCTAAAAATAATGTTGCTTTTCCACAAAGCAACTCAAAAGCCAGTCTCTTTGTACACAGGAGAAATGCCTTTAATCTAGACTTTATTAGGCTGATCATTATTTAATGGCCTTAGAAACTCTGGACAAAATAGAGCAGTGGGTTTAGCTGACTGTAATGTTAGATTACTATCAATAATCCCCAGCAGATGCAAACGTGTGACCCTTTTTCTCCTTAATTGTTGAATATTTATTTTTATCTTATAATGTTAATAAGGTTTATTGTGTTGCAGAGAGAGCTGATATCACATGACCTTCATTTTCCTGACTTGCAACAAAACCAGAAACATTACACTGCCTGTCACGTCCTGTTGTTTAATGATAATGTGTAGGTTAGTTGCTTTTCTTCCCCACATATTTATTCCTTTTGGACTGCCTTCCCTTATTTGGAGTTGCCATCATGCTGAGCAAAAAAAACCCCATGATGGAAATAAGAGGTTCTGGAGCACCTTTTCAGTATGAGCAGGGGGAACAACAACAACAACAAAATATAACCAGTTTTTAGACGTCACTTGATCAGTTTATGAATGGCATTATAAGGTGTGATGTCCTGCAAGAGCAGGGGCCTGAGTCTGATGAAGCAGGAGAGACCTAGCAATTCAGCCTTCCTAAATAAGACCTAGATAAAAGTCTGACTAACCTCAGCCTCAGTAAACAAAAACAGACTCTGCAAAGGACATGAGAGGAAATAACCAGATAATTCTCATTTTCTCTGGAACAAAATTAGCTCTATTTGGGTATACTTGAGATGGCAGGAACCCAAAGTAAAGGTTTGCATCTGGTCCTCTATTTGTGTTTAGCCAAGCCAGGATCCCCAACACAGATAACTTATTTGGGATCAGCCATGTTGGTGTTGCAGAGGGCATAGAAGACAAATTGGTATAGACAGAAGAACGTGATAGCTTGGAGAGCCAGACTGGAGCTTAGGCTGCACGTTTCATGGTGCTGCAAGGCAAGGTGAGGCTCATGTGCAAGTGGATTAACTGGATCTTGAATTCACACACCTGGGAATGAATGGCTGCAGTTTCGACAGCACTGAGCAATGCTGCTGCATCCGGCAGCTGCTTCCCACTCCCCCCACAACAGGGGAAAACCAGAGCGTGCTTCAGTCCCAGTGTCTCCTGTCAGTGGCTGAGGCAGAGCAACTAGTGCATCACACCACTCAGTTGTGGACTTCATGTCCAAACTGAGCAGGGATGTGGAAACTCTCATCAATATGCTTCAAAGAAGCAAGCCAAGGGTGGAGGATGCGCAATCAAGCAGCACAGAATAGCTGGGAATTTGAGCCCCTTAGGCAGCTGGCACCAGCTTCCAAACACGGCCTGGCTGTGAGTGGTCTCACTGGAAGGAATGGGGCTGATGGTGGAGGAGATCCCTCACCTTCTGCAGGCAGGCAGGTCCTGGCTCTGGCTTTGCATCAAGAGCTTGGCAAGGGGCACAGCGGGAAGCCTGGAAGATTTAGCTTATTGTCCGTGCCAGAAATCTCCAGCTGCACAGTTCTGAACACAAACTTATATATCCTTGAAACAGTGAAGATAAGTAATTTTTGGGTTTGTTACACGCTTTAAATGGAGTGAGAGCCCTCAGCTATTCCAACACATTCCCTCTGCAGGTTCATTAATGAGACCTGTGGGAATTGGATTGGGTTCTTTTTCACTCTGTTATTTGGTCTGCGAGGAAAAAAAAATCACGGAAAGGAGAAGCTATTTTCAAGCCAGGACATTTTTTTCTATTTTTCTACAACTGAAATGTTTACCAGGCTTCTGCTGTTAAGTCCAGATATGTGGGGTATTTATTAGAGCTGTGCAGAGACTAGTTTGGATTTTTGTTTATGATTAATTTTGCTTAGGTCTCTGTAATAAATTATTTACATAGCTTTTAAAAACATTTTTTATGGTATGAAAATTATATTTTATGGTATAAAAATAAGGTTTCAGTCCATGTGGTAGGGAAACAAAACAATGTAGTACTTTTATTTTGTTCAGAGTACATTGTAAGTGTTGGTGAAATGAATGTTAGGGTCCATTTGTGATTTAGGGAGTGCATCCCAATCACATTGACATGAAAACCAGGTCTTCCTCACAAATGGTTTTGCACCAGTGTAACTGCTTTTATGAGGGTGGATAATTTTTGCTAGGATAATAAAAGCTCCACAATCCCCAAGCCCGGCTGCAGTTACACCAAAAATGAAAGTATTAGATCTGGGTCTGGCTACTCCCCAAATACTGGTATCAGCACTCCTCTGCTGACGTTAAACTGGCATAGGTCTTGGTTTTCAGCCTGTTACATCAATACTGATGTAGCTAATGCACGACAGATGTCGTGGTGAAATCACAGACCCATTGAAGTCACTGGCAAAACTCCCATTAATTTAAATAGTCCCAAGGCTTTGCTCAGCAAAATTCAGGCTCCATGTGCAATACCCAAAACACAGATCACCCCCAGTTACAACATGGCTGTTTCCCTAACCCAGGAATAAGATGATCAGAAACCAGCAGTGTGCACAGGGTCTGGATGTGCTCCTGTAACTGGCCTTTCACTGATGTCCTCAGGCCTTTTCACATGGTGGGCAATTGCTACAGAAACACTTCTGCCCACCATCCCTTCTTTTCTGCCACCCTGCAACATCCATGTGACACCTACAGATGTCAATACAGTGAGCAAGCAAAGCTTTAGAGAGTTTTGAGGCAATTAGTATTGAAAGGGAAAGAATAAAGAACTGGTATTGCATTAACTTTCAGATTCTGAAAGGGACTGGAAACCTTGAACCCACTGTGTAGGGTTTTCCTGGTGGTGCCAACCCAAGATTCAGCACAGAGTCTTGGAATCATGAGGAATCACAATGGAGCTGTGTTCCCTGAGCCAGGAAACTGGCACAGATGCCCATAAACCACCTGCACTGCCCCATTTTTCTGTTCTCTGGAGCTGTGTGTGTTACTGTGTCCGGCGCATGGTTGTACAAACAAGTGTCCTGTGCTATGGAGCCACAGTCCCAGCTCTGTGCTGTGTGTAGGCACAAGAAAAGCTGCTCCATGTCTCCCTTAGGAAAAAAAAAAAGAGCTATAGTCTTTTTTTGTTTGGTGGCCCTCCTTGAAGCAGTTTTCCATAAGGGGTATGCTTACCACTCTCTGGCAATCCACAGGAGGTGTTGATTCCTCAGTGAGCACCGTTTAAGAAGAAATAGTACCCACCTCCTCTGAGGGCTGACCCTCTGAGAAACAGCACCATGTGCTTTGGCTAGGCTTTGGGATGCAGTGATGCTTTTGGTAACCAGCTCATTGAAAGCTAGGAAGGACATCTCTGCCATTCACTGTGGTGAGGTGTAGCCAGAACATGCTGCACCCCTAAGGAAAACCTCATTTATCATTAAAACAAACCACCCAGCGCTATGGACTGCAACGGCAAAAATTAGGCCTCTGTTAACAGCAGAGGCAAAAGCTGAGGGCTAGACCCTCCCATCCTCCTGCCAGTTCCTGTCCTCTGTCTCAATCCTTCCAAAATGCTGGGAGAGCGATGGTCAGCAGAGGCAAGGGAAGGCTGCATGTCCAGCTCCACTGTGTATGAGGAACATTTCTTATCAGTGGGAACACCAGCTGAAGAGTGAAACCAAGGCAGTATGGTCTGGATCACTTAATGAGATAGGTACAGACTCAAAATTGTGTTTTTCTATGTAGCCAAACACTAGGACCTACATCCAGACACAGAATACAGACCACAGTCCTAGGACTGCAGGGAACTCTAGAGCTAGAGAGCATTTACCCTGAAAAAGATAAGCATGTCTAACAGTTGAAGAAGGTTGTGGATGAAGTGAGGATGAATCCAAGAAAGGCCACAGAACAAAATGACTAAGTACTGGAAAATGTGGTTTAAAGTGACAGACTGGAGAAGACACTCCATCTGTTTAGCTCAACAAAGACAAAGTTGAGAGGATGGCTTGATCACAGTCTCTAAGTACTGACATGGGGAACAGAAATGTGATAATAGAAGGCTTTTCAATCTAGCTGACGCAACTATAATATGATCCAACTGGAAGTTGGAAGCCAGACAAATTTTGACTACAAATAAGGTGCAGATGTTTAACAGTGAGGGTAATTAACCAGTGGAACTAATTACCAAGGACTGTGGGGACTATCACTAAAAACTTTAATTCAGGATTACATTTCCCCCACCCTGCCTCCCCAGCAAAGATGTGCTCTAGTTCATTCAGGAATGAATTCAGAGATGTCCTTCATTGTGAGTGTTACTCGGGAGCTTGGGCTAGGTAATCAAGCTGGCTTGTTCTGCCTTTGCAATTCACCTCCCTGCCATTCACTGGCTCTCAGAGTACCTAGACACTGTGCAGAAAACCCACAGCACCTGCCCAAACTGGCTCATTTTCTTCATTTCTTACCTGGGGCTGCTAAGTAAGGGGACAAATGGATAAGAGTGGGAGGAGAAGGGTGTAGGCAATGGGATCTTAGATCCCCTTCAAGAAAACCTGTGCATTATCACGGTGATTCAGTTACTTAAAAGACATAAAGAGTGAAAGAATTAAGATGGCAAATGTAATTGTCTGCCCTGCTAAAAGCATTGCAGACAAGATGATCTTTCAGAACATATGCTAATAAGGTGTGTTCTGTGTTCCCCTTGTGGTGGCCATGCCGATTTGGGCCAAGGCAGGGAGCACCCTAAACATCAGCAGAGGAAGAAGCAGTCCTGCCTGGAGTGAAGTCATCCTGAGGATGCCGATGCAGGGAACCAACTCATAGCTCCTGGCCTGCTGGTTACAGACAGCTGAGCTGCTGCCCTGCGCTATCAGGTCCACGTGGGCACTCGGTCTAAGAGAACAAACAGCCCAGCATCAGCAAAGGCTTGGCTGGAGCAGCTAGGAGCCAGCATGCTGGCTGGCCTGGGAGCCTGTGATGGACGGAACCCTGGCTGGGACTTGCACAGCCCCTGGTGAAACCCCTGCTGTGTCCCAGCCCTGAGCTGTGGCTGCTGGGCCAGGTCAGCCCCTTGGCTGAGGCCTGGGCAGACAAGAGGGGGGGGCAACAGGCAAAGCAGCGTATGGACAGCCTCTCACTGGCCGTAAAACGGGTGAAAACACAGAAAGACCAGAGGCTGTCATGGTTCTGTTGTAGCAGCAGCTCTCCCCTGGCTCTGGTGGCGGCGTCAGCCCCACGGCATGACCCAGAGCCCAGGCGGGGCAGAAACACAGCCAAGGCTGGAGAGACTAGAGGGGGACGCCAAGCAGGGCACAGCGCTGCCCTGGCCCAGGGTGGCCCTGCCAGCCTTCCAGAGCCTTCCGGGGGCCTTCCAGAACCTTCTCCCGCCCTGCTGATGTTGAATATACCCCTCTGAGAAATAAAGCGGCGGAGTGGGGGTTGCAAGCACCCCGCTTTCCTGGCCGTCCCATCCCGTCCCCCGCGCCTCTTGGCCGTGCCCGCAGCGCGGGCAGGGCTGGGGGGAGGGCTGCTCAGCTGCCTGCCCGCACCTGCCGGCGCTCGCCGCTGCAATTAGTCGCACCCGGTGGAAGCCAAATTGAGCCCCCTTTCAAACCGTAACTCTCTGCGTTTTGTTTCCAAAGGGAAGTTCATCTTTTATGTGCATGCAAAATGGACAAAACCCGAGGAACTTCTTATTTTCCCTCCCTCCTCTCAGTCAGGCAGGGATTTGTTTTAAAAAAAAAACAACACAACCCAACCCACGGCTGCGGCAAGGAGATGCTGTGGCTCGAGGCTTTTAGTGGCCCTTTTTTCAGGGCTTGGGAAAAGCTGGGTTTTCAAGGAGTGGGGATCAGCGTGTGGGTGGGTGAGCTGGGCCTCCTGCCCTGTTTGGGAAGCCTGTGCCCTTCGCCCTGAGGGAGGAGAGGACAGGGATTTGGGGATGCACTTCTGCCTGTGGGGAAGGTGTGTGCCCTGGGGGTGCAGTGAGTCCCCCTTGGGAGCAGTGTGTGCAGGGATGGACTGATGCTGGGTAGCGTTTCTGGCTCTTTCCCTCTTCCCTTGCTCCTCAGGATCTTCCTTCCAGAGGAGAAGGAGGCTGCCTGGTGCTGCCGGTGAGGTGGTCGCCAGCCCTGCTGAATGAGCTCCTCGGAAGGCAGAGCTCCCATCTGACTGGCAGGAGGTGCTGGTTCAGTGGTGTGCGTGTGTGTGGGATCCAGCAGCGACCGCGTTGAGAGGATTTATGAAAAAGATAAGGCGCAGCACGGAGCTTCCCTCGGTAATCACGTACCACACAACTCGGGAATGTACGGGGAGCTTCGGTGCGGCTGACAGGTACACAGCGCTGATCCAATTGTCCTTACAGCCGTTATTAGCCAAAATAAGGGGCACCTGGAATTACAAATTATTTCTGGGTAAATGTTTAGCTCCGGTTCTGAATGATCTCTCGGCAATAATCCACACCTAATCCTCGATACAGAGAGTCTTCTTTAAAGTGGGCTCCATTTTGAGCAGGCCTTAATAACGCAGGGATATCCTGATTAATAAAATAAAAGAGAGGAGGAAAGAGTAGAGCTACATTTATTTTGCAGCCTTTTTTTCTGGTTTAAATAAAATTTAGGGAAGTGTGTGATCACGTACATAATATTTATTAAGTGAAGATTACCTACTTGGTAATTATTTCTTTGGGAAAATAATTTTACACTACAGTGACCATGTATGACTGTCTCAGGCAGGTCTGATGTATCTAGAAAATAAATAAATGAATAAAAATGCCCTGTAATGACTTGGTTTGTGTTGTTCATTCCTCAGAACAGTGTGTCGTTTTTTCCTTCAATGGAGAAAGTCAGAAACCAAGTAGCTGCAGGGACTTACTGTGTGGGAATGACTGTGCTGCTGATTAGCACCTTTCTCTTCTCTCTGTACATACTGATGTGAAATATTGCCTGGTCCAGTGGCACTTGTGCAGCCCTATAACCAGGGCACCCGAGTGCCCTGCAGTCTTTGGTGCACCGGTCAATGTCATTGCAGCCCCATGAAGTGAAGCAGGAAAGTGTGCTGGTCACAGAGGCACAAACCCCTGGAGAGGAGCAGGTGCCTCTTCCCTACTTCTGTGTCCACATCCCTGCAATTTTAGTCATAGTTTGGCAGCTGGCCTTGCATGGCTCTGGCCTTAAATGCCGTGAGGCTGGGGTTGAGCCCTGGCCCCCAGGATCTGAGATTTGAAGCCCGATCTGTGCTCAGCACCATCACTCCAGGCTTGTCTGTCTTCCCCAGCTCATCCCAACAGGGCACAGCATGGGAAATACCACAAAAGGGGCGGCACTGCAAGAGCAATACTTGCCAGCTCAGTCCTCTTGCTCTGCACGATGAGCCCAGCTATTCCCTCAGAGGGCTGTTGTGTGCTGGGGGAGGGAGGGTTGCAGGCAGATTTCAGGTCTGGACTACCTGTCATTTGCACATGTATGGAAATGAGAAACGTTGAATCCCATTTTGTACTAGAGTGAGACCAGAGCCAGAACGAGAGACAGTATCTTCAAAACCATCTTCTTATTGTGGGTGTCTTGTTCTGGCGTGAGGCCCAGGGTGGGGTTTTCAGGTCTAATTCCTCTTAGCACTTATACCTTGCTATTTATCTCTTTTGAAGAGTGCTTTTCCTACAACAACTTGATTGCCAGAGAGTGGGCACAAAAGAGTTTGAGTCTGCAACTATTACTTACTGTGAGTAACCCTTGGGTAATCCCAAGAGGTTTTACCTGGCTGATTAAGCATTCTCAGACTATCACCAAATCCTTGGATATATCCTCTAAAAATATTTTTGGCCCATTGCTTCCTCTAAGACTTTCAAGATGACTGGAGTAGGTTTTATAATCTCTGGCATACCTTAATTAACATCCCTGTGACGTTTTAAACAATAGGCTCAGCTCTTGGCTATACAATAGAGAGATGTTGGAAATTATATCTGTTCATCGTGAATCATATTCTCCTAGCTACCTGCTACAGAGGGGAAAGGAGGCATTGCCAAATGCTACAGAAAAAATTTTAATCTTTCCCTGCTAGCAAATTCTGAAAAAGCAAATAACATTTTCATAGTTTGTTTACTCATTTGTTCCTTAAAAGAGGCAAAGGAATCTGTGAATCAGAGGAATTTCCATCTCAAAAATTGCTTTGGCAGCCAGTGGCTTGTAATTTAAGATTAAGTGATTGAATTTCCTGCAGCCTTGCTTAAAATTCACTACCCCCCACCATATGCATAAAACCCCACACACAACAGCCCCCCTCTCTTCCCAACAGCTATAACATCTACTATAAGTCAGTAAAAAAATGTCCAATCAACTGGGAGGTCACAAAATGTACTTAATAAAGATGTCTGCACAACGGCTGGATTTTTCCCCCATCATAGCATTTCCAGCCTATCAGGCAGTTTCCATTCCAATGCAACGCCAGTTCCCCAGGCTGACTTCAATCAGGCTGCACAAATCAGTGGAGCAGAAATGCCGCCTTCCCTCCATCACCTGAAGCCAATGCTGATTCATCTCTTCGGACCCATTCCTCCTGCCCCTCCTCTGAATCCTCTGAATTTGCTGATTGCTGAATCATTTCTTTCTCTCTCTCTTTCCCCCTCTCCCCCTCCCTTCCACTTCCCTCTGGACTGAGTGCTCCACGCTGAATGCAACGCAGTTTGTTTCTAGACCCGACTGAAAGGGAATATGGAAATTAATTGGCTCAGGCTGCTCGCTGCCTTTTACACGCGCCTGTACTCGGTGAGAGGTGCTGTGCAATTGCCTTTCCATTGTCACTCCCCACCAGCCACCTGTCTCCTTGTGTGTGCTGCCATGGCTCCTCTCAGCCTGGGTACCGGAGATGGATGTGCCCTTCCCCTCCCTATTGTGCAAGAGGGAGGGCAGCTGGCAGGGCTGTCCTTGTGAGGGCTGGAACTGTCCCCGTTTGACTCAAAATAGGCCAGATTTAGTGGGTTCTCCAGCTTGTGGTAAATAATGTGTGACTGGTGCTTCGGCGAGGGCTGCAGAGAGTTGTACAGTGCAGTGTCGCTTCTCTGGAAATGGTTATTTGTTCTCACTGCTGGAAGGAGAGCCCAGTTGAAAGAGGGGAGCAGCCAGAAATCATCTACCAGAGGAAGGGGGTACCGAGACCCTTGCAAGTTGGAATATAATCTGGCTCCACAGCTATGTTCCATCCCAAACATTTTCTTGCCTAGGTTTCTATCTTCTGCTGGTTTCGTAACTGATTTTCTCATGGAGTTGTCTCCTAACCGTGGAGAATTTGGGTTTCCTTGGTGAAGTTGTCTTTTGTCTTGGATGTGGGAAGATTATTACTAGATTGCAGAAGTACAGACTGAAGATGGTTGTCCCGTGCTTTAGAGTCCTGAAGAAGAACTTCTTTGCCCAGAATGTTGTCTCATTTCCCCATCTATAATTTGTTGGTCCAACAAAAGATACTGTCTCTGCACACAGAATTTGTCTTACCTATGTTCTTTGACCATTACAGTCACAACAAAACTACTCTGTGTTTGCTAGGGCATTTGGCAGAAGATTAGTGGCACAAACACTGCAGAAGTCTGCAGCTGCCCTAAGTCAGGAACAAGAAAATTCAGGTAGAGACACCCTCATCTCAACTATAGCATCAGCCCTTGTGTCTTCATCTCAACAGGTTGATGGTATGAGCCTCACTAGGCACTGATGACTTGTTTGTATTTACAGGGACTTATTGACTCAGACTCTTGCAGCACTGTAGGTCTGATGCTGCCTGTGATCTCTCTGGCATGACGCCCATCTTTCTCTTCCATCTTTGAACTGCCTCTTGCCCAAGGAGTTGTGGCCTTCAAGAAGGACTACTTCCTTTCATTAATACAATAGCATGAGATGAAAGAGCAGGCACATTTGTAATGCGGTATCATTTATGTTAAAGACACTATCTCAGGCACTCTGGATGTCAGAACCAAATGAGAAACTTTTCTTCTAGTTTTATCATAGTTTCTCCCACAGCCACTGCTACTCCCATTCTGGAAATTTACAGGATGAAGGATTTTGTCATGATATCTAATTCTAATCTAAAGTGATTTACTATTAAGTTGAAAATCAAGCCTGTACATATCCCCCTCCAAGTGGTTTCTATGACAGTTTCTATTAACCATAAAAATGTCACTTGCTAGGAAGTATCAGCCTTCTTATAGGCTTTGCAATCATCACTACCAGATGCACACTTACTGAATAGAATAAATAATAGTCTCGTACAATTAGCCCAGGATGCAGGACATGTCTGGCTATCTCTCTCAGCTCCAAAATGAAGTTTTCACAAGCAAACCCATATATCAAGAGATGAGATCTATCTGGATTCTCTGGAGCTCTTCAGAACTCAAAATGTTGTAATGCTTTTGGATAAAGCATAGTGGTATATAAACTTGGGCTGAGTTTTGGTGCATACCTTTGTGGTTTCAGTCTGTGTACACAACTGAAACCCTAATTTTCCATTGTTCTGATCCAATTTAAAAAACGGTGTTTATTCTGTGGCTTATAATGAATTTTGAAATACACTAATGGCTCTGTGGCATTTCCTGCCATTGCACAATCACACTAAACTTGCTACTGTGTGCATGCACTGTATGTAGTTTGTCCCCATCTACCCTTCAAGGAAATGAGATGCAGAGCCTTTCTTGAGATTGGATGTGTGGATGAGGGCTGCTGTCCGTGGGATGTGTTAGCAGTGTTGAGACACAGATTTAAGTTAAACTGGTCCTTGGGTATGAGCTGAAATGGGAGTTTGGGTTTGTGTCATGCTCTGCCTGAGATCTCAGCCATTACACTCAAGGTTTCTGCTGTGGGCAGGGAACTCAAGAAATCAGCCTGAATAATGAAAATGACATCTAATCAGTCCCCACATTTGAAGCCATAATCTGAAGAGAAGTCATCAAGGAAGTTGTAACCTGGACCTTCATGGCTGTGTTTGCATCTGAGGATTGAAATCCAGGGGACTGCAGAGCTGAAGTGGTGGATTTGGACTGCATGAGACACGTTACCCTTGTAGCAGCAGAAGCCTTGGAGCCTTGCAGCAGAAGAACCATAGAATCATAGAATCATTAAGGTTGGAAGGGACCTTAAAGATCATCAGGTTCCAAAACCTCCCACTAGACCAGGCTGCACAAGCCTCATCCAATCTCACCTTAAACGCCTCCAGGGAGGTGGCATCCACAACCTCCCTAGGCAACCTATTCCTGCCCCTTACTACCCTCATGGTGAAGAATTTCTTCCTAATGTCTAACCTAAATCTCCTCTGTTTCAGTATAAAACCATTACCCCTTGTCCTATCACTGCCCTCTCTGGTGAAAAGCCCCTCCCCAGCTTTTCTGTAGCCCCTTCAGGTACTGGAAAGCCATGATAAGGTCTCCCCAGGGCCTTCTCTTCTCCAGGCTGAATAACCCCAACTCTCTCAGCCTGTCTTTGTACCAGAGGTGCTCCAGCCCTCTGATCATCTTCGTGGCCCTTCTCTGGACCCTCTCGAACAGCTCCATGTCTTTTCTGTGCTGAGGGCTCCAGAGCTCTACACAGTACTCCAGGTGGGGTCTCACCAGAGCAGAGTAGAGGGGCAGAATCACCTCCCTGTCCCTGCTGGCCACACTTATTTTGATGCAGCCCAGGATGTGGTTGGCCCTCTGGGCTCCAGCTCACACTGGTGGCTCATGTCAAGCTTCTTATCTACTACCACCCCAAGTCCTTGTCCTCAGGACTGCTCTCCAGCCATTCTCTCCCAGCCTGTATTTGTGCCTTGGGTTGCATGGACCCAGGTGCAGGACCCTGCACTTGGCCTTGTTGAACTTCATGAGGTTGGCACTGGCCCACCTCTCCAGCCTGTCAAGGTCCCTCTGGATGGCATCCCTTCCTTCTTGGGTGTCAACCACACCACACAGCTTGGTATCATCAGCAAACTTGCCGAGGATACACTCAATCCCACTGTCCACGTCTCCAACAAAGATGTTGAACAGCACTGGTCCCAATACTGAGCCCTGAGGGACACCACTCGTCACCTGCCTCCACCTGGACACTGAACCATTGACCACAACTCTCTGGGTGCAGCCATCCAGCCAGTTACTTATCCACCAAGTGGTCTATCTGTCAAATCCATTCTTGTCAGTTTGGAGACCAGGATGTCATGTGGGACAGTGTCAAATGCCTTGAACAAAGCTAGGTAGATTATGCCAGGTGCTCTGCCATTATCCACCATCTCTGTAGCCTTGCTGTAGAAGGCCACCAGATTGGTCAGGCATGATTTCCCCTTAGTGAAGCCATGTTGGCTGTCACTAATCACCTCCTTATTTTCCATGTGCCTTAGCAGATTTTCCAGGAGTATCTGTTCCATGATCTTGCCAGGCACAGAGGTGAGACTGACTGGCTTTTAGTTCCCTGGGTCTCCCTTTTTCCCCTTTTTAAAAATAGGGGCTATGTTCCCTTTTTTCCAATTAGTGGTGTCATAGTTTGCAGCTGGGACAATAAATGGAGGTATCAGCAAATAGGTATTTCTACACAGCATCTGGATCACTTGATGACGTGAGCTTATGGAACCTGGGTAGATCCAACACAGTGAGAGAAGAAAGAAAGCATTTGGTCACATTTCTAGAGTAAGGACACCATGCACCTGAGAGTAGAAACTCTGAGAGCAACACATGGGCTGATGATTTCAAAAGAGGTTATAACTGTCCACCGGTTCCAAGAGAGTTATTCTGGTGTGAATGAGAGCAAATGTCTAGTTGAAATGTGAGCACCATCCAGGCAGGGAGTTGTATGTGGCTGTTGAGAATCACGCAAATGGAAGCTCCTGCATTGTGCTGGGAAGTGCTCGTGAAAGGAGATAAGGCAGACAATGGAAAGGTTTAGTTCCTTCTCCTCTCCTCTGCTTTGCAAAAGCTGTTGCGAAAGCAGAAAGGGTTTTAAAATGTCTGGAAGAATTATTTGCAATCTGTCAAACCTGCTCTAGAAGGAGATGCTGAAGAAGCTCATTCTCTAAAGCTTAAGAAAAAAAATCTTGAAGTATGACTTGACTTAAGCACAGGCAGAGGGAAAGTATTTCTGATGCTAGAAGGCCCTTTGTCTTTTATCTGCTTTGTTCCCTTGCAATGTTAACACATGCACCTTGGACACTCATCTCAGCCACGATCTGAGTATGCTTTTGCATTTCATCCAATGCCTCAGGAACAAAAGCACCAGCTTTTATTCAGCAACATAGAGCCCCAAAATCAATGTCAGCTAAGCATTTTCACTGCTAACAAGCTAAACATGTTCACAGATACTATGTGGAATAAAACTTGGTAAATAGCCCTGGAGGACTCTGATGAAGATAAACTCTTCAGCCGGTGAACCTTCTTCTCTGACTGGGACAGATGAGAGACAAGAAAAAAGTAATTTTTGTATGTTTTCATCCCTGTTATCTATGATGTGGCTCCTGAATGGCCAAATGTCACCAGAAAAAACAATGACTTGGTGAGGACTTTGTGTGGAATGATCCAGTTTAAAAAGTGGGATTTGCAGGCCACACTGAAAGAATACATCATACTTCCAAATTCCAGTTCAGGGAAAGCTATGGAATTAGTTGGTACAGGAAACAAGTGACTTCTCCATACTTCATAGTAAGGAACACACATACAGGCTCTGTTCAAAGGCACATACTGAAAAAATAATCTTGAGCTACTATCTCTGAAAGGTGCCAGAATGATAAAAATGGGAAGTCAAGAGTTTCATCTGGAGAGCAGGTATGCCAAAGATCCTGGCAGCCCAAACTTCTCTGCCTGTGAGGCACTCAGTGACCGAGTTTTGCTTCAGCATTTGTCTCCGTGAGGAGAGAAGGGACAACTTGGCATCAGCTGGATGATCCCAGCTCACTTCATGACTGAAGCTTTACCATTATCATGTATTAAGTTTGCTCATAGCAAATAAGTAATTGAAATTGAAATAAAGTATTGAAATTGCAGTAGAGGCTATACATGAATTTTAGCTACATCATAAACCATACTTTAGATGCCTCCAATAATAAAAAAATTTGAGAGCCAAAACAGCTGAAGATTTTATCTTTAAAAAAAAATAAATCCCAAACAATCCAAGTCTTCTCAGTCTCCACTTTTAAAACATACGTGTTCATAGCATAGTTCTGTACACACAGACTTCATGTTGACTTTGTTCCTCTATGTTCAGTTTACAGGAGAGCACATAATGAAAACTGGGAGTTCATCAGCAAGCCAGGCTGCAGTGCTTGCTATGGTGGTATTAGATTAGCCTGCTGGTGGAAAGGGGCCCTTGTCTAAAGATTTCCATTCATGTCCCACTGACTTTATGAATAGTCCCTGGGATCTTGTCTGAGCACATCCGAATGTTTGTACAGCACCTGACGCAAACGGGCTGCCATCCTGCTTCATTTATCAAATGATAAATAAGATGATAATCCCGTAATTGAAGTCGCTCATACAGGCAGTAATCATCTGGTGATTCAGTATAGCACAGACTTGCTTGGTGGAAGACTGCACTAAGCTTATGCAGAGATTTCTATCTTGCCCATCAGTTTCTGCACGCTAAATATATTCTGAATTTATGAATGTTGAAGTTTTAAGGTGAGATTTTCTATGCTTGGGCTAAACGCAGATGTGATTCATTTTTGTAATGCCAGAAAAAAAACGTCCAGCCACTTTTGAATTATGTGAGACTGAAAGACAAGGTATTGATAACATTGCTATTAAAAGCTGAATCAAGACTCTCTGACAGCGCATATAATAATATTTCTTTTATTTATTGAGCAAGGAATGGCAATATGTAGGGAGGTGGAAGACAGGAAACTTCAGAGAGTTCATGCCTGCAACACCTGATCCAGAAATCAGGCTCAGGCGATGTGCAGCAAAGGAAAAGCATGCTTGAATTAATGCCTAAGACCTGGCTGATACATACCTCATAGTTAATCTGGTTACGCGGGGTTTATTTCACAGTCGGAAGTTCTTGCGCTGGAAGGGAGTCCTGCTGGGGTTTTCTCAGAACACAACTGAATTAATGAATGAACGAATGCAGCTTGCCAGTTCAGATTTAAATTGCTTACTAGATCAAAATCTGCTCATTTTCTCTGTCTTTTTTTTTTTTTTTTTCCCCCTCAACTGTCTGCCTTTTATTTATTAATTTATTTGAGAAAACAGATAAAGAGCTCCGAAAGTGCCTGCGGATGTCAGCAAGGCAGCAAACGCAGACAAATGCCTGTTCTTCACGCTGGCCTGAATGCTGGCAGCAGGCTTTGAGCCACTGGCCTGGGCTCTGGGGAGGTCCCTGGCAGAGGCTGATGGGGTGGCCAGTGCTGGCTGTGGGGCTTGGGGTGCAGGGGCAGTGTCTTAGCAGCTCCCAGCCCCTGTGGCCTGGCTCCCCTGAGCCGCTCGCCAGGCCACTGCGATCCTTTTCTGCATCCCTTGGGAAGAGGAAAGCATTAAAACAGTGAAGCCCTGCTTTGAAAGGGCAAGAAACAAACCCGGGCTTCTTTGCAGGAGGGGTCACATTTGTATCTTTCAGATCCACGCTGCCTTTGGTATTAGCCAGTTGTCAGACATTAATGGGTGCTTGCAAGCAGGATCTCTGAAATATTTTGATTGATTTGGCCACTGGGCAGACCTCCAGCCTGCCGCTTTGACTGCGGTGTTCCTATTTTAATAGGAGTTTGAAGAAGGCTTAGTTAGGGGTATTTAAGGTAGTCCTGAAGCTTTCATGCAGATTTTCTCAGCCCCGATTTAAAACAAAGCACCGAAGAGATGCAGCAGCAGGCTTTTAAGAAGCAGAGAAGCAAGGACCCCATAAGTGGGCCACCTTTGATACCCTCCTGAAGCTGCTTTCAGGTGAGCGAGCTCCTCTGAGCCTTCGCGGCTCGTTTCACATCCCGGCGTCTGGACTCCTTAACTCCGTGTCCACGCGTGCTGCGCGAGGCCGGGATGTAGGCAGCCCTCCGCTTCCCGCAGAGCTGCCGAGGAGCTGAGCGGATGGAGCAGAGCAGCGGGGAGAGGACGGACGCTTCTCACCCCCTTCGCGCTCCCCAGCCCCCCGCTTTGCAAGGCTTTTGCCTCCCTGCGAGCCCCGGCGCTGGGATGCGCTGTAAGCAGGCAGCATAAGGCTGCACGGAGCTCGAGGTGGCCAGACGCCTTCCCGGGCTCTGATCTGTTCTCTCCTGAGTGGAGGGGGTAGGAGACAAATGTCGCTCATCCCACGTGAAGGACAGTGGTTGCATGAAGGAAAAGCAAGCCTGTGCAATGTGCTGAAGCCTAGAGACCTCCCTGAAGATTCACTGCTGTTCAGTTTGCATGGTGTTTTAGGTATGAATTTTAGAGCTTGCGGAAAGAAGAGGCTGATAATCAAGACCAATATATATCCAGGTATCCTGCACTGCCCCTGCTCTTCCTCATCTTCCTCGTGCTGCTGACAGCCTGAGCAGAGATGGATGTTGTGCTGCTGGGTGCAGTGCCAGGCGTGCAGGCATCTGCTACTGCAATATTGACCAGGTTTGCTTTCCCCAGCTATAGACTCTTCTGGGAATTTGAATGCAGGAGGTGCAAGCCCAGTGTGCAAGCACTCATCTGCTGCTGGCTTACCCTGCCTGTTTGGACCCCAAGTCCTGAGGAGGATGAGGCAGGATCAGCAGCAAGGTGCACTTCTGCTGCTCACTGTCCCAAAGGGAGATGAAGCACTTCAGAAATGAAAATCATCTCTGACCTGAGCAACTCAGCTCTCCAATAAAGTGAGGAGCCAAAGAAGTTTGGATTTTGAAGGGGTCGCAGCGGTCACCTCCTTACTGCACTCCAGGAGGCAGTTTGATCACTAAAAAACAAGCGAGGGAGCAGTTACAGACTCCCTAACTGCAGCTGGGAAGCAACTGAAAAAAGGAGGTGCATGGTGCATGATTTAATTCAAAAGGCTCCTGGGAGCCCAGCATGTCAGTAAGCTCTACACTTGTTTGGTTGGAGGTTTTGTCAAGTTCGCTCTGTCAGCGTGAGGCCCTTCAGAGCCAGTGAGCTGCGTGTGGCTGCCCTCCTTCCCCGCCCTGCCTCTCCCCGTGGGCAGGCAGAGGGGTGCATGCTGAGAAGCAAGCTTGAGGCCCCACAGCAAGCTTGAGCTTCTCTGCTTGGTGTCCTCACACTTACGTATACCCCAAGAACTGCCACGAAAGGAGAGAAGGTGTGATCTCAGAGCTTTGCATGGATCCACGCAGAAGGATGGGAGCGTGAGGATAAATATCAAAGCATCGGGGAGAAGGCTTGCCTGGGTGATGAAATGATTGTGAAGTGGCACATTAATTCAGAAGGAAAGATGCATCATAACCTCAAAGTTCACCAGGTTGCTTCACCAACCATCCCTTGAAATGCTAGTTCAAATGAGCTGAGGCAGAGGAGCCTGCTAACAGGGTCACTCCCTTGGACTGAGTAATAAACATGTAGTAGGCATCCATGTTTCCCTGTATGTGTGTTTTCCATGCTGAGTTGACTGTAAATGTGGCGGTTTTGTGAAACCCAGACAGAGCAGGATGCAAACACAAACTAGGAAGTGAGCAGCAAGGCCTAGTCACGAAGCTGGGAGAGAAAAAAACATGACAGTCCTCGGCAAATAAATAAATAACTGCCCGAAATGAGGGCTAATTAACTTGCAATAAACCAACTTAACCACTTAGGGGCAGCGTTAACACAGAGTTAACATGCAAAACAAACCTGTATTTTCTCACCTGGTTAATTTAATATGCACGGTGAATATTCATGGTGTACGAAACCCTGATAGATTAACACACAGAACGATGCAGTTTGTCAAACCCGGGAGCGCGCGGCAATAGGAATAACTCAGTTGCTGCTCACATGGTGTTGACTTTGATCAGTTGGTGTTTCTAAACACATTCACAGAGAGGTAGGACTTTGCTGCTTTTCTTCTGTCAGGGTCATAGAGGATGTTCTGTACAAAGATTAAAACCTAAAACAGGAGATAAAAAAGGGCTTCACTTAAAATAAACAGAGAGAAGATGAAATAGAAAAAAGCTGTCTTTGAGAAATGCTGCTCTTGCATGCAGGAGCTGAAAATCCCATTTTATCTCCACTGCCACATTCAGAGTCACTTTGCTTTCAGACAATATGTTTCTTTTTCTACTTTGCATGCAGAAAGGTCCCGATTCCTTGGATTCCTCTGAAACTTTTCCTTGTATAAAAAGGTATGTTTACACTTCCTGATCAGAAGTAAAAAAAGAAAAAATAGTTTATTTAGTGCGGCTTGACTAACTTGAGTTAGCTCTGCTGGGCAGAGGCAGCAGGAAAACCACAGTAACCTGGATTTATTTTCTTGTTAAAGGGTGCTAGCAGCTGGAATTCAGCCTCAGGTAAAACTCATCCTACCTCACCACACTTTTAACCTGAAGTAAGAATAGCACTGCTTTTCCCCTCCTCTTCCTGCCCACCCTACCTTGACACATCGGCCACTGTACAGCTGTTGTGTGGCTCACCAGTGTCACAGCATCATCTTTACAGCCGCCAGGAACTCCCTCTGCTCTGGCCAGGGCTGGGGGCAGCTGGATGCCTGCTCCCATGGCGTGCCTGCTGCTGCCAGAGCGTGTCGAGGCCGTGCCCCCCTGGCAGCGAATGCCAGATCCATGCCCCAGCAGACTGCTCAGCAGGAGGAACACGGTCCGGATCAGGTGCAGGTGTGTGCTCGACTTTCTGCTGAATTAGCCTGAGTGCTGAGTGGGGAACGCATGCCAGTGTTACGCTCTGAGGGAGGACAGATGATACTTGATCTGGCACAAAGTGAGCTCAGTGCAGAGAGAAGATATTGGACATGGCATAAAGTTAAAGTGGGGTGGGTAAACAATATCTGATCTGGCAGAAGAAGCTGCTGGTACAAAGTTGGCCTGTCAGAACCACTAAAATAAATTAAAACCAGTGGAGTGAGTGCCATGTGGCCAAAAATGTTTTCGCTCAGGTACCAGGGAGACCAGAGCCAGATTCCCTGTGCTGTGAAACTCTGTGCTTGGGAAAGGGGTGGGAAACGTGTGCCCACCCTTGCTGGCATACCTCTCTGAGGAATAAGACTGGAGTGGACAGGGAGTTGAAGGGCAAAGGATGTTCAACATTGCAGATATGGGCCTTGTATGGCATTGCCCAGTCCCCAGCAGCTAATTCAAAGTGGCCTGGCCAAGGACTTGTCCCAGGGTGGGAGGTGGTGCTGGGGGTTCTGTGCCAGGGCCAGGCTGCTAGGGGGGTGAGGTGGAGGAGGAGAGGGATGTTTGGCACCACCACCAGCACTGCTTCTGTGGGGGTGGGGCGGCCAGGCTCCAGAGCTGTTGCCCTGCCAAAAAGCATTAATCCGACTGAAATACAGTCCAGTGAGGAAAGGAAGTAAGTAAGCTGTCAGAAGTGAGACAGAAAAAATGAGCCCACTGTACAGGATCATCCACAGGCCACCCTTCTCTGCTGAAGTGATATTTCTCCTTTCACCTGCCTCAACTGGATGAAGAAAGTAAATGTTTAGACACTTGCTTCCTTTGCTTATAAAATTGAAGTGTTTCCTCGGCCTTTTGTTCCAGGACGGCCAACGCAGCCCAAGGAGATCCAGTCTCTCAGTTCCCAGGAACTGGAAGGAGAATGGCAGGGCTGAGTTGTCATGTGTTATGTGGAATCTCTACCCCTCATGCATGCTATTTTATTTTAAATCTAGCGTGTAATATGCTTTGCATCTAGCGTGTTGCTCTTGTGTGTTTTTCCCTTGCCCTGCCTGTCTCTTGCTGGCAGCTGCCATTGCAAAACAAAAGGCAGCTGCCAGTTTGAGTGAACATCTCTCTCTCACTCTTTCCCCTCTTGCTCTTGGAGCTGATGCAGCACCACTTCACAGACTGGGTGGCAGGCACTGATGCAAGGAGGCTTTGCTGCCCTTGGGATGCTCGGGAATGCATTGCATCCGAGACTCACTGCCAGAGCTTGACGCCGCGTTTGAGCTCTCGAACCTGGCTCAGAAGTAGCCAAGAGATGATCAGCTGTCACCCTGCCAGCACACCAGCTCAAGCTTTCTCCATTGCAGCGATTGCCCGTTTCGCAGGATTTGATGTTGCTGCTTTTGGCAAAGGTGGCAGTTCATTAAATAGCACTTTGGTCTTCTGCCCCAAGGTGTGTAATCAAACACAGCCTTTTCCTGTTCCAAAAAAGTGGTATTCCTACATCGGCTGAAAAAAAACTGAAAGAAATGAGATGGAACTGAAGTGGCACTTGGATAAACGAACTTTCTTGTGTCAAATTAAAGCACTGCAGGAAGAAAGCAGAAAGAGATGCCAAGACCTAGACCAGCTGTGAGCCTTGGATGCTGCTGTTCTTCAGCCAGTGGGACTGCACAGAGTGGGAGCAGAGACTGTGCAGATTATCAGGGATGTTTATCCCTCACCTCCTTTTAAGATAGGCTAACTCCATGTTCAAGGAGACTCTGGAGGCCATCTGAGGGCCCAGGTCAGCTGGTTTTTCCAGAGCTGCAAAGTATGGAAGAGATGTTTCTGCTTTTCTTGGGCAGCCTTTGCCCTGAGCTATAATCACAGTTTGCTTTGGGAAAACAAGCTGAACTCCTGACTGCTGTAAATAGCCACGGGCTGGGTAACGCCTCTGAGACGGGAGTGTTCCCTGCTGGGAGAGGGGCAGAGAGGATTTTGCTAGAGCTGCAGTCAATAGCACATCCTAAATATTTCTTTATCTCTCTGGGATGTGGTGAGGGGGCTGGGGGAGGTAAGGCACATAGGACAGAAACCAAGCAGGACCCGGAATGATAGTGTAGAAGGAAAAAGGCAAGTAATGAAACCCTCAGTTCCAATCAGGAAAGTTAGGAAATGAGATCTGAAACATCCTCCTGGGAGTCTGGTGTGTGCTGAAGATGCATACTGAAATAAATTCTCATGCAAGATGTATCACTCTGATTGTCAGGGAAACTGAGCCCTCAATCCTTTCCTTTGTGGCAATTTTCCTTCAGACATCTCCTGGCTTTTTTTTTTTTTTTTTTCTCCCATAATAGAACCATGGATATCCTCACATTATTCATTATAAGCATTTTTGCTGAAATTATGTGCATGTGGCTTTGTTCTGAAGGACAGTTTGGAAAGATGCTGGTTTGTCTGGTTTGCCTGATAATAAAGTCCAAAGCAGACATTGTTTTTCTAAAGCATGAGCTAAGTGAGGAAAAGAAGCTGCAGAGGACAGGTCTGGAGTCCCTGAAGAGCTGTCAGGGCAGGAGAGAAATGACAAATGCAGGTGAGAAGGTTGTGCTTTTTATGAACAAAGAGCAAGATATGCTTCCTAAGCAAAGATAATTTCCTTTAGGTTAAGTAAGGCTGCAAATAAAGAATAAAAGTTAATTGTCATGAGCAAGAAAGGACATCTTGCTTGGCTTCACAGCACTGAATTGCCTCTCAGATAGGCAGGCTGGACCCCAGCACTGAAAGGGTGCACTGCAGGAAAACAGAAGCAGGGAAAGAGAGGCACGAACACTTCTGCATGACCTATCATAGTCCCCATCACCTCAGTGTCTGGATGAAGTCCACAGGTTTCTCTTGTTCCAAAAATTACACAGAAAGTAGAGTTTATGGAAGTGTTTCCAGTTTGATTAATCTAAGCTACATGCTAGTAAGTGGCTTGTGAAGAAGCAGCAGCATAAATGAAGGACTGGATGCCTTCAGGCTGCACTATGGGTCCTGTGATCTTCTGCTCCTCTTGCCCATAGTTGTGTTGCAAGACCATCAGTGAGTCCCACAACAAAGATCTCTGTTGCTGTGATGGGACATGAGGCTCAGAGGTGCTCTAGCCTATGCAGCAGTAGTAAAATAGGTAGAACATGGTCCTGCTCTGAAAAACTATGTATTTATTTTAACTCCTGCAACACTGATGAGTGAACACAGCTGTGACAGAGAGTGAACAAGGCAGATCCTTTCCCTTTGCCACCACCTGCACTGACAAGTCAGGGCTGACAGCTGGGCCAAATTCTGCTCCTGAATGTCTATCCTTTGGCATTGCTTTGGCTTCTCTCTGCCAGCTAAGGAGCTTTTAGTGATCTAGGCATTTTCATAATAGCCTTCCCCTTTGGGGAGCCCTGTTTAGCAGCAGTCCTTAGTACTTGCTGTGTGTCCTCCCTGTTTCAGGTTCAGGCAGCTGCTGCTTGTGCTGGGGGTCCCTGCAGGGTCTGCTGGGCAGGATTGGGCTCCTGACCTTCTTCCTGCTGCTACACATTGTGCAGGAAGGCAGCCTGCAGCAGTTCTGTGCAGCACAGGCAGGGCTCCCCTACTTCCTCAGGCAGAGCTGCTGGCATAGCCAGATCTTCCCTGGTTTGGTCTGAGGCTTGTCTGTGGCTCCAGTCCTCTCTCCCCAGTCACAGTTCCCTTCTCCAGCACAAAGTATCCTGCTGAAATGGCTGGCCCCTTTGCTGGTCATAGAATCACAGAAAGGTTTGGGTTGGAAGAGACCTTAAGGATCATCTAGTTCTAACACCCCTGTATGGACAGACACCTCCCACTAGACCAGGTTGCTCAAAGTTCCATCCAACCTGGCCTTGAACAATTAATTCCAGGGAGGGGGCATCCACAGATTCTCTGGGCAACCTGTTTCTTACAAAAGGAATCTAAAACCATCCTCACAAAGGATAAAAAGAAAATAAAAATCTTCTTGCACTGCTCTTTCCTCTAAGCTTTTCACCCAGATTTCCTGTAAGCCTGCCTTGGTCTATCGTGCTGTCCCTGGTTTCCAGTCAAGCAGTCCCTCTCTGCTGATGGCAAGTGGCAGGTTCCCATTCACAAGGCAGCAGCAGCAGGGAAACAAGCTGTCCTCTGCTGTGGGGCTCTGACGAGGACACTTCAGCTATTGCACCTCTGTCTCACCATCACAGTTAGTCTACAAAAGGGCCTCCTTGGCCCCTTCTTGCTTAATATCCTCTCCCTGCCTGCTGACATGCTGCCTGTGCCTTCTTTGCCAGGCTGAGGTTTCTGTCACCCTGTATTCCCAGTGCAAACTCTGTCACCTTGGGCGCACAGGCACAGGCAGAGCAGCCCCAGGCCCCTAAACCAGCTTGGCTCACCCTGTGACATAATGATCTCAGGCATGATCTCAGGAATCAGTAGGATCTGAGAGATGATCTCACTGGGGGTGGGAGAGGAATGACCCATGGGCCATGTTACATTGGCATGGACACAGTTCCTGGAAGTATTCATCTTCCCTTCACCTGGACCTCTGCCCATCCTGAAAAAAGATGCTGCTGAAAAACAGAGGATCAAGGCCACCTGCCCCCCTCTCCCTCTGACATTCCTTGCTCAGTGTGAAAATAGCTTATGTATAACTGAGTCCCCCTGTGAAAGGGAGAGAAAATCTCTCACTGCACTCAGATGGAGAATCAGGAGTGACAATGAGGGTGAATCAGACTTCCACCTCCTAAAACAATTCAGTGGTCTCTCCCTTGCTGTGGCATGAACCAAGCAAAACGTATTTCTTCTACAACCCTTTTAGCTGACACTTCTTCGACTGAAACTAAGGTGTGTACCCAACAGTGTAGCGATAGCCTCTGCTGAAATCCATCTCTGGAGATGCTTTCCAGTGGTAACATGCCAAGCAAGGATCTGCATCCCACTGCAGAGTCCCACATTACCTTCCTGCCCCCAGCCACGTTCCCAGGCTACTGGAGGTGATGCAGGGATGCTAGGACCTGCTCTTTGCTAAGCTCTCTGCCCTGGAGGAATTAGCAAATCATGCTACCTGCATACTGAGATACCTTCTGCCATTCAGCCCCAAACAGCCACTCCACTTGCCAAGGTCTAAGCCTGGGACTCAGTCTGATGTTTTGAGGCCAGTGCCTCCCACGGAGATTTCCCCACCAACAATATCAGCTCTCGAGCCTTACCCTTCAGTGTTTTCAGCTTTTAACCAAGGCAAGCCAAGGGCAGAACTTAAACTCCCATTCTGTCTCAGGCAGAAGGACCAGAGATCATCAAAAGCTGTGAGGACCCCAAGGATTGGAGAGGACAACAGAAAATGCCAAGTGCCTTAATGCCAGAGGAGATCCAGACTGTCTGCATTCATAGTGGGACTGACAGCAGCCAGCCATGTCAGCAGGGCAATCCCAAGCCCTCCTTCCCCTTCCCACGGTCATGTCCCTTACAGAGACTGGACTATGGCCTGTGTTGTGCAGCCGGGTAAAGCTCAGGTACACAGCGAGACATTAAAATCTCACTAGCAAACCAACAAGAGCTGACACAGTACAAGGTACTTCGATCCCCTGAGTTACGGGGGTCTGGACTATATAACTAGGGCAGGTTCACTTAGAGTTTGCAGTGACAACATGCTGGCATTTGGAAATGCTCTGCAGTGGTCTGTGAGGACTCAGTCTTCCCAGAAGCAGAGTAACAGTGAAGAAACCAGGTCTCAGCCATCTGTAAATCTCAGCAAGCCATGGAAATCCCCCGTTTCTTTCCAGTTAAAGGTTCTCATGTGTGGGGAAGAGGAAGGCTGAGCTGGCACACTGTTGAAGCCTCCCTTTTGAGATAACCTAAACCATTCTCCTATTACATCATTGGAGATAGTCCAGAGGAGGGACACAAAGATGATCAGAGGGCTGGAGCACCTCTTGTATGAAGACAGGCTGAGAGATTTGGGATTTTTCAGCCTGGAGAAGAGAAGGCTCCACGGAGACCTTATAGTGGCCTTCCAGTACCTGAAGGGGCTACAGGAAAGCTGGAGAGGAACTTTTTACAAGTTAATGTAGTGACAGGACAAGGAGGAATGGTTTCACACTGAAAGAGGGAAGATTTCAGTTAGCTATTAGAAAGCAATTAATTCCTGTGAGGATGGTGAGACACTGGAACAGGTTGCACAGAGAAGCTGTGGCTGCCCCCTCCCTGGAAATGTTCAAGGCCAGGCTGGATGGGGCTTTGAGCAACCTGGTCTAGTAGAACATCTCCCTGCACATAAAGGGGGGATGAAACTAGATGATCTTCAAGCTTCTTTCCAACCCAAAGCATTCCATGATTCTATGATCCCTTTTCTCACGTCTCCTTCTGGCCTTTCATCCCCCTGGAAATGCACTGGCAAGGCTGAATTTCAGGAGCTGTCTTGCAACTGTTTCTTTCTTGTCATCCCTCAAAGAGGAAAGTGGGAAATGGGGGGACAATGCAGCCTGTGCATGCATGATGCAGGAAGATAGTTAATGGGCAGTCAAAGCTTTCTCTCCCTGAGGTGAGCTCCTGATCTGCACAGCCTGGTCAAGTTGAGAGCCCTCCTTGGCACGGCCTGACCTCTCAACAATTTTGGACTCAATAAAGAGTCAGCATCTGACCCCTGGATTTTCCTTTAGGAAGAGGGAAAAAAAAAAAACAAAAAAACAAAAAACAACCAACCCAACCACAAAGCCTCCTATGAAAAGCCAAGCTTCCCCAAACCAAAGCCAATAAAAAGCTTCCCAGCTGTTCCCGCTCCTCTAACCGGGCACGGGCTCTGCAGGCAACAAACCCCTCCCGGCGGCCAGGGAGCCTGCGGGGTGCCGGGGGCCACCGGACAGAGACCCCAGGCGAGGGGCCCCGCTGCGGGTGTTCCCGTCTGGAAAGCCGGGGCCCGGGGAAGTGGGAGGTGCCTGGCACAGGGCTGACTCAGCGGGAGGCCGCGGTTTGTGTAACCTCCAGCGATCCGTCATGACAAAGGGGCTTTCAGGAACTCCTCAGTGCCAGGCACAGCGAGGGTTATTGATTGAGGAGACAGTGTAAATGCACCGAGAGGCTCCATCCATTAGGGCCGCTGCTTTCCACCAATTAGAAAAAAAAATCATTACTCAGCAGCCATCAATGGGCTCTGCGCAGCGCTGGAGTGCACGCATTCAATCTATCTTCTCCCGCCTCCCTGAAAACTTAATGACAACTATTAGAGCTCCGCTGAATGCCCGGTGTGTACAGAAGCAAAAGATGCATTTGGTAATCTTAGTAATTACGACGCCGTAGGAGGACGCATGCTAAATTCAAACAAGGGTGCGAGGGGGGGTGTGGGGGAAGAGCCTGAATTCCTGTGTTGTGAAAGCCCTTGTCGCACTCAGCCTCGCATCTCTTGCCGCTCACCTGCTGCCTCCCCTCCTCCTATGGCCTCTCGGGTGGGCTTTCTGGGCTTGCTCTTCTGCTTTTTTCCCCTCCTCCCCAAAAGGGAAAAATCATTCTGTGAAAGGAAATGGAAGTGGGGCGACTTGGGAAATGTTTGAGACCTGTGGATGAGGCACAAGCCTGGTGACACTGTTTGACAGCACTGCCCTGAGCCATCGAGGAGGCGAATTCCCGTTTACAAAAGCCCGTAGAAGCTCTCTTAAGCCCTCCTGGCATAACACACACAGGGTGGCATTTATTTACTCTGCTACAGCCCTCTCTTCCCCCCCCATCCATCCCACCCCCGCTGCCCAGCCTTTTCATTCACGCACAGCACGACTGTGGCCAAGTGAGACCTTCATCTCCCTCCTTGCTGATGCATGTCACTCCATGTTAAGGGGAAAGCAAAGTCCCAGGAGGAAATTTTTGGAAGAGCTCAAGGATGGATGAGACATGTCACTGAAGTTGAAAGAACAGTTACTTATAAGCAACGATGCTTTTCACGGGCCTTCTCTTCTCCAGTCCAGGAAGAGGTAAGTCATCATTTTATGGGAGCACTGACAATGTTCATCAGCAGGGAGAGCCTGGACACTTGTCACTCATGCTGGTACTCAACACTGCATCTCCCAGTAGAAGAGTATCTACCACACCACAGGCAACTTTGCATCTAGCAGATGTTGTCAGGATAAGGGACAGCTAAAAGAGCATGACTGTTCCCTTTTTAGCATCCTCTACAGGAGATGGTCTTGTCAGGGCCAGCTTGCACAGCACCAGCCAGTCTGAAGGCAAGGGTTGCTAACACAAGGAGAAGACATGCTGCCATTGCCTTCCTCGGTTCAAGACTGCAGGCTGATCTTCCAGGAGGTGGAGAAGCGGGGTGACCACATCTCTGCAGCTAACCTTAATACGTTTGGGCTCAAGACATTAGCCGTGAGCAAGACAGGTATGAGAGGTCTCAAAAGCAGTCAGGAATGATCAACACTAGGCTTCTTTGCCTGGTTGGACTCCTTGGTCTCCTTTGAGTGGACATGTAGAGAGAGTGCAAAAGTTCCTCCAACACCAAGCAGATGGAAAGGTGTATTGAAGTGAAATGGCACAGACAGTCATAGGGAAAATTAGAAAAATAAAGAAAAATATCCCAAAGGCTCTACTCAGTTTTTATTTTGGTTTTATTCAGGAGAAATCCTTTTTTGTTCAGGCAGATTTAGCAAGAGCAGAGTGAAGGCCTCAGACTCCAGCAGGTTGCTAAGGAAAATGTAACTTCCAAACTTTCTCAGAAATTAAAACAAAAGAAGGAAGACAGTAAAGATTATTCCTTCCTCTGTGTATGAAATGTGAGAAGGGCACAAAGGGAGAGGTAATTCTTGTATGCCATGTTACACAATACAGGACAAGTGCAGGGTGCTCTTTCCTTGCTGAAGTCCAAACATGCCTTTGAAAACCTCAGATAAGCAACATATTAAGATCTGTGTTAATGCTGTCCAGCAACAATGATGAAAAAAACCACAAGTGGCTACAAATGATATTGCAGCCTGTCTTTGCTCCTCATGTACCCTAACTCTAACAGAGGCTAATGGATCACACGGCAGTGTTGTACCCCTGTAAAGTCAGCAACCTCAGGAGAGGTGACTCTCATACTCTGTCCTGATGACCCTCTTACCCTCTGACATTAAGCAGCTTTTAATGTGAAAGTTTAGTAAAGAATGAATTCTCAGCCAGGCAGAAGGGCCTTAGTAAAAGGCAACAAGAGCAGCACATGGAGGGCACCAGGAAGAAGGAGAGGTTGGCTCAACCACGAGAAGCCAAAAGGCGCAGCCCAATCTCAATTCTTTCTTTTTGGCTGGGGAAAGCCCCTGTGGCAGTGACGCTGGAAAAGGAAAGGCAACAGCGACCAGATCAAAAGACTGTTGCCTCTGCGATTTCTGTTGAGCCATCCCTGACCTTGAACAGTCCAATGTGAATCAGAGCCAGGATGGGCAACGTACGAGAGTCCATCTGATCTCCTGCTCACGGGGAAGATGCTGGCAGCTACCATGCGGGCTGCAGATCCCGCCATCTGCCACAGACGTGGGTAGCTGTGTGGAGGCCCAGCTGGCAAACAGGCCAGTGGCTGGCTGGCCCCTGAAAGAGTAAGGAAGGTCTGCAGTTTCAGCACAGATGGCCCCAGGAGACTGTGGCATTGCTTGGGCAAGGAGTTTTTTCCAAGTGCCTGGGACGCAAAGGAGGCCAAGCTCATGGGCAACCTAGGAGAGGTGCTTTGCAAATTGGGTAGTACAGTAGGTCAGAGGACCAAGCACTGTCTTGGCCATTCTTCTCTTTATGACTTAAAGCCAATAATGCTGCTAATGTGAACTACAGAGCTCACTGTCTGGCTGCTGTGAGTCATGGAAACGCTCTCCTTGCCTAACTGGGAGGAGGTGGTACTGGGCTCCCTGGTATACACAAATGTACTTATCTGCAAAGTCCTGACCACTGTCCGCCAAGATTCCTTGTGAAGACCTCAGCAGCGTAAAGAGGGCAAAAGGGCAGGTACTGAATCAATAGCACTGGCCATTTACTGCAAACTGCAGGCTTTGGAAGATAAAGGAGAATATACTGGATCCTTGGAGCAGTGGGGGTACTTACTGTGTTTCTCTGACATTGGTGCTCAGAGAATGGTGCAGAGGATGATTGCCTAGAAATACATTTGCTAAGCTGTTTGCTTAAACTACAGCCACTTGGGCACCATCAGACAGAAGGAAAGCCACAAGCTCTTGTGCCAAGAGACTATTGATAATGCCCTTGAAGAGAAATCTTAAATCTCTAGGACCATTTGCTGAGTGCCCTTCTCCCCATTAAGTATGATTATTGTATTTAAGGGGTAAAGACATTAAGATTTAGGGTCATAGTTAAAAAAAACTCCAACCCAATAAAGACACAAAGCTTGAGAAGAGGCACATAAATTACAACAAATGCTCAAATTATGGCTATTTTACAATTTTTCCATGTTGAAGACAATTTTGGTGTTGTTGTTGAGTCTCTGAACAAGAAAATGGCTCTAGCATAGATCACCACTGTGAAAACTTGCTGAGATGTTCCTCAGTGTGCCTAGGGATAGTGGGCAAATTCATCTCCAAGGCTTTAATTCATCATAAATGACAGATGCACATCCTAAATGTCTTCTAATGAGATGACATTTGCTTGGGTTCTCTTCCTGTAATTCCATAGCTGTTCAAAGAAGCTGGAACAAGAAATCTGCCCAGGGGCTGCCTGCAGATATTAGACAATGTTTTGAAAACGTACGGTGTTCTTTGCTGTTTTGCAGGATGTGTTATTGCTCTGGGTGGTGTATTTTCAGCATATTTATTTACATTTGGAACAAAGTCCTCTTCGTGGTTCAATCCTACCCCATTTGGAAATACTTCAGTCAGAGCCTCTCAGGGCTTGTTTTCAGGGTTCTCTTGCCTTTCATTTTAGAATAAAAAGTGTTTATGGATCTTTAGATGTTTCTTGATGACTAAGCTTCTCCTTCTGGACCTCTGTTTTGACAGAGAAAGCACTTCTGCTGTGGCAGACCAGATAGGTCCCTTGTTTTGGTGGGATCATTGCTTAGGTGTCTTTCACAGAATCACAGAATTTTAGGGGTTGGAAGGGACCTCAAAAGATCATCTAGTCCAACCTCCCTGCCAGAGCAGGATCATCTAGAGCACATCACACAGGAACTTTCCCTCACCCCTTTCACTATTCATGAGTTATCGCTTAGCTGCCGCATCTTTCCCTCGCTCCTAGAAAAGTGTGTCCTCTTTTCTATAATTTCCTTTTGCCACCTACAGAGTATTTCCCAATCTGTCAGCCGTTTACAACTCTCTCTCTTCTCTCTCATCCCCCTCCACTGTGCTTTTGTCAGTCATCCCTTGTCCTCCCCAGCTCTGGTCTTATGTTTCTTTATTTTCTGCCTCTTTCTCCTTCACCATCATGGCATTCCTCTTATAACAGATGTCCCCCTGTCTCCTCCTTTACCCTCTGCACTGTCCCAGTAGTAACTGACTTGCTGCTGCATGGCAAGGCAGGTCTTCTCATCTTCACTTGGCCCTTACCTGCAATACTGTAAGTACCTATTGCTTCTTTGGGTCGAAGGCAAAGCCACCCCTCCGTGTGTGAGCTGCCCCAGGACAGAGCTGCAGCCTGGCAGGGGAGGATGCAGCCCTGTCCCTCCTCAGCGTGAGGAAGGACCTTCCTGGCCCTGGGCCCTGAGGAGAGGGAAAGGAATGAAAGATGAGCTACCTCCTTTCAGGCTTATCACCTCTGCCTTGTTAATGTTCCCCTCCTTCCTTGCCTCCCCCCAGCCTGCCCTGCAGATGCCAGATATAATTTTTCTCGGATCGTCTGGCAGATTAGCATAAACCAAATTGCTCTATTTCAATTTGCTTCTATTTTAGACCTGAAGAAGGGCTGGGTTATTTTTCCCAGATATACTACTTTGTTTAAAGAGAGGTGCTACCTCTACCTACATCCCTTCCGCCCTTTTAGACAATAACATGCTGGGGTACAATCTCCCTCCTTTCCCCCCTGAGACATGTCTGCTTTGTCTCCTCTCTTCCATTCAAAGAAATGCTCTCTTGGAAAGGACAGGCTTCTCGCTGTCTTTCTGGAAGCAACATCCCTGTTCTGTCTCTGCCCATAGTGAAATTCATGTTGCTGGAGGGGTCCCTACCACACTGTCATGAACAACAGTAGGTCACCCGCCAGCTCTCTAGAAAACCAAAGAATGTTCTTCAAGCTGAGATAGGAGGACTATCTGCTGCCAAAGTAGGAGACTGCTTCAAAGTAGCTGACTGAAATATATTACTGCCAAACTCATTCCAGTGCTCCTACAGGGTTTGAAGTAGTGATGGTCAGTGCAATTACAGCATGGTGGTGTTACAATCTGAAAAGTGTGCCCTTCCCAATGCTGCCAAAATTGCTAGGTGCTGAGGCCATGAAGTCCACAAGACCAATTTTGTGCTCTGGTTTGTGTCTCTCCAGTGCAGACTGTGTTACACTTCTATTTTCCCTGCCTCTGTTTCCTGCAACAGGGAGACCTTACCTGCATGAAGCATGGCCTGTGCTGTTCCTCTTGTTTTCTCCACAAGGCATTAGAGCAGGGCAGAGCCTGTTGCCAGGCAGGAGATCTAGAGAACAGTGGGTGAGGGAGGGAACTGCTCTGGGGAAGGGAGTTGTCAGTGTCTGAGGTTTGGGGTGTGAGGGAAGGGAGAGCCTGTACTAAGCTCTCCAGTGTCAGACTCCCCACAGGTTTTGCCACGGGTTGCAGTCTCTCACAAGGGTTTCATTGCCCTGGTGTAACTGGACCAACTAAGCAGTAGGAACTAGATAGGGAGCAAGAGAGCAAGTTGCCTGCCCCTGGGCTCCTAAACTTTCCTAGGTCAAGCCTTTGTCCCAGAGGCTCAGCAAAACCATAATACTTGATGATGCTGTGGCCCTTCTGTTGATACTGGTATCATGAAAGAGTCAAGCAGCATTGTCCACCTCCAAAGCTTTTGCAGAATGAATCAGTTTTCCTATGTGCCTGACTTGACACACATTCCCTGACCACTTGGAGGTCACAAATTTAATTAAACCTTGGTGAATAGTAGCAGACCTCACAGAAATAAAGGCCTTAATCCAATCAAGCCACATTTGTACTCCCTGTATTGCATCAAGCATGGCCAAAGCAGAAGGGCTTTGGCCCTTTGGCCAAGCAGGCCAAACCCTGGCGAGCTAGAAGGGCCCCAAGAAGTTCCTCTGTACACTGCAATTATGGATGATAATGTGATTGTGACACTTGCAGGCAATATGAGTAATTTCTCAAACTGGAGGTCCAAGGCTTGGTATTATCACTCCCAGTGAGTGCAAGAAACATGGCAAAGATCACAGCTAGTTCTTGGAGTAAAATGTCTGTAGTTTTTGGGAGAGCTATCGTTTGTCAGGTGGATATCAGCTTTAACAGCAGCTGGTGTAAGTCTGTCACCAAAGTCACAGGTTTTCTTTGTATTGGTCAGTTTTAGGGGAATCTCATCCTTTCTTTTCAGAAAAGAAAAGAAAAGAAAAGAAAAGAAAAGAAAAGAAAAGAAAAGAAAAGAAAAGAAAAGAAAAGAGAAAAGAAAAGGCAGAAGCAGCCTCTTGCCCTAGGAAGTGCTTTTAATCAGCCTGTGCAATACTACGTAATTTTGCATAACTTCTCATGCTGCATTCAACCCTAGAGGGGGCAATGCTTGATGTGTGGGCCAGGTGATTCACCAGTGATCAGAGGAGCTGGCTGCAAGTTTTTCTGGACCTGACAGACAAGTTTACTGAAATTTTGAGAAGAGGAAAACGTAACAATGCCTTCACAAGCTGGTCATCTTCAACATTAACATAGTGTTGAAGTTTTAACCAGGAAAAGGCAATTTCTTTGGAAGAGAATGTACAGCATTCACCCCAAGTATAGAATCCCTACCAACGCTGTATAGTATGTTTTATTTCACTCATCAGATTATAGAAGATGCGATTTGTAAGTAGAATTTTATGGGGCTTTGAGGCATTTTCGGGATGAGAGGCATGTTTCTGTCAAAATAATTATGCTTTCACAGTATACTGTTAAGTAATTTAAAAAAAATAAATAAAAAGCTCTGTAACAGGAGCAAGACAGGTATATAGAGGTGAGAGGTGGTTTCCGACAGCAGGTTCTGGTTTAGGAGAAAGGTGCTTGAAATGTGTAGCAAGGTCAAGGATCTTATTGTGAGAGACCTCAAGGGAAGTTAGGAGCAAAGAGGTTTGTGCTTCAGAGAAGCCTGCATCCATCCTGCTCAGAAACAGGACCAGGAAATGGAGTGGGACTTGTTATTACTCCTTGTTATTCAGACGGTGGTAGAAGGTAGTGAGCGTGCTGATGATGTAGCTGCTTAATGCTGAATGCAGATTAAAAGAGGGTGCTGGTCCCAAAATGTTTGTACCGAACAAGGAACAACGACACTGGAGGGAAAGCACAACTTTTGCTTTGTGTTTCTTGTAGGTAGAGCTGAAATTTTGCTGCGCCTCTTTGCGCTGGTGGAGGAAGGGAAACATGAAAATTACTTTCATTGGAATCACTCAGCTTGAAAAATGGGGCTTTAAAAAGGAGAGAGTGGGAGAGAGAGAAAACTGTAATGTTTTACAAACCATTTCACCTGCCTGATGAGCAGTCTAGGAACGGCTGCAAGGTGCATGAGGTAGGACCCTGCCTGTTCTTCTCCAAGGACCTGTTTGTGGGAAGGCTCCTGCCACGGGCCAGACCAAGCAGACTGCAGTCACACTCTGCTCTTGGTGCTGCTCTGGGTCTCTGCTTATGTTTGAGTTCAATACGCTTTGCCCCTGTGCTCATTCAGCTGATTAAAAGTAATTTTTTTTTTTTTAAGCCACCAGCATGTGAGCCACAAGGATTCGTTCATTATTGCTCAGCCGTGCTGTGAGATGCCATCTAGAAGTAATTAATTGGGCAATGCTTTGGAAATGTGGAGTAAAAATATTTTCAGGGGAAAAAAATAATGCAGGAAGCTGGAGCAGGGGGGAAGGCTTACATTTTCCCTTTGAAGTGAGGATCTTTTCCTGAGAGTGAGGGAGGCATAGCCAGAGAAACAAGCTTGCTTGTTATTTTACAACATTATTCTCCACAGCTGTATGGATAAACATGTAACTTCAGCCTATTTTTTTTCCACCTAATTTTAAAAATTACCACAGGACTGGGACTTTGTTAATGACAGTTTGTTGTGGGAATTTTTATTTTCAGAAGAGGGAAGCCTGTCCCTATTGCAAACCCTCCCTGCTAGCTGGTGTGTGCAAGGGGGGAGCCCTGGGAGGTCTGCTGCCCGTACAGTGCAGGGCTTTTGGTGTCATTTGCAGAACATCTGCTCCTTTCCAGCCAGACCTCAAATAATCCTGCAACTTTAACAGGAACCAGAAGTTCAGGCAAGGAAAAAAGGGTGGAGACCCAGCAGCTGTTGGACAGGCCTATTTATATCCTGGCTGCCAGTTCTAAGTGATGTTGGTAATTCCCTGCCAGGTCTCTTGACCCCGGAGGGCATCAGCTGCACTATGCTCTCTGGCCATGGCCATGTGATTAAATGGCACGAAATCTGAACCAACTTTTCAGGCAAAACTGCCTTTAAAAACACAAAGCCTCCTGCCTGCTGCTGTGACATGAGCCTGGGGGACAGGTTTGGTCAATTTGTCCAGAGAAGGTAGCACTCAGCAGGTTGTTCTGCAGTCACCCTTTTTCATGGAGGTCCTGCAGACCTGGGATCCATCAGTGCTGGGAATCTGGAAGCACTCTGAAATGAAGCAATTCTTCATTCCAACAGGATGGGGAATGAAGTGAAGGGGGACTCAGACAAAACAGGGGGAGCCCTTGAAGAAGGGAGGGATATATCAGGAACTATGAGAGAGCTGGAACAAGAGCAGGACCTGTTTGCAATTCTTTACCGAGGCAGAGATTATGTGTAAGTGTATGTGTGAAGTCTCCAGGCAAATCAGGCACTGTGTATCCAAGTGTAGAGATAGTGGCACAGTGTATTTTGCATACCTTTAGCAGATTTTAAACAGAGAGGCACACAACCAATTGACTTTCTGTTTTGCAACAGGAAATCCAGACAGAAAATTCAGAGAAGAAAACTGAGCGTGCCCTTCTACATCTCCTTTGAGTTTTAGCACACCTGACTGCCAGAGATCATAGAATCATAGAATCATAGAATGATTAAGGTTGGAAGGGACCTTAAAGATCATCTAGATCCAACCTCCTTGCTATGAGCAGGGACAAGGGGCAATATCTGTAGGTAAGGACTGCAGAAACTGCTGGGAGAAAGAATTACACTAATATAAATAATAATCATTAATAAAACCAATCTACTGCCCTTCCCAGTGTCCACCTACTCCAGAGCCACCCAGCCTCTGCATGTCCCAGCATCAGTGTTTCAGGCAAAACACAAGCAGCCTTGTCATCCATGGCCCTAAGGGAGGGATAAAAGAAGTCCCTCTGCCTGCCAGGGATTTGGCCCAGGCATCCCTCTCCCACCAGCAGCTCTCCGTGATGCCAGGCTCCCTGGAAGCACCATGACAGTCATGGCTCTGAGAAGATTTTTGAGTTTGTGGGCGATTCTGAGTATCTTTGAAGAAGGAATGATTCGGCATCGAAGGATCAAATGGAGTTAATAAAGAAGCCTGGAGGAAAGAGGTATTTATTTGTGCATCTGTGGCTTTAAAAGAGCATTGTGTTCCTGGTCAAAAGGGCTCGGCTGGGGCCACGAGTTCAATGTTGCTTTCAGCCTGTTCTTCGGGTTGCATTTAATTATGGTGTTGTGTGATGTTTTCATGCTATTTTAAGAAAGTTTGTGTACTCATCAAAATTATCAGAGAAATGCAGATTCCCAGAAGTGCCCCGCATTGCCAAGGAACGGGCAAGCGTCCTCAAATATCCAGAGTGGGCAGGCTTATCTGCCTCCCCCTCCCCCTGGCTGCTTGGTCCTCTGCCCCCCCTGGTGCCCCCTATCAATAATCTGCCTGCTTTTGCTGGCAGTGACGCTTATTGGAAAGGGCAGCTCAGTGAACTGGCAGGAACTACGATTCGAAGGTCATCCGGGGATCCCCAGCCACGGGCCAGCTTGCCCTGAGCCTCCCAGCCAGCTCGGGAGCACCACACCGAGCTGAGAAGCAGCCCCACCACCTCCTTAGGGAGGGAGAAGAATAGGGCAAAGAGAGGGCAGAGAGAGAGAGAGAGAAAGAAACACACAAAAGAGTGTGACGCATTTAAATAGTGCTTGGGAAGGTTGTTGTGATGGGGCCTGGGCTCTTTTGGATGCTGTTGCTGACACTTCTAAACAAGCTGACTGGCGCCTGGTCTAGAGGATTATGTTCAGTAGGGACTTGCTGTCCCTGCCAGTAGGCACAAACAAATAGCTTATTACATCGGGGCCAATGTTATCAAAATGGCTTTAAAAAAAGTAGTCAGCTTTAGTCTCCCTCTGCTCATTAGAAACTGCTGTTAATCACTTGCTGTGAAAAGGCTCACCACCAAGTTGCTTACTCCTCCAGCCCTCCTTTTCTGCCCTTCTCACAAATAAATCCCTTATTCAGCTGTTCCGTCCCCTGCAATCAAGTAATTCCTTATGCCTACCACCCACTCTGCCTGGATTAACCTCAGGTGGTCACTACATTGCAGGTTCCTTGAAAAGTGCTGCCTCTGAGCAACCTCTTTTTTGCTTTTTATTCCTAAGCCTGGATTTTAAAATCCCTCTATGTATCTTGAACCGGCAAGACTCCTTCTCCCCAGGCTCTGCTAGTGGTTTAATAGCCTCTTGTTTCTCTTAAGTCCTGGTGCTAACAGTACTCAGGCTTACCCGCGCTGGATGCAGAAGAGCATGGATGGGGAAGGAGTGACTCCTGGCTCTGAGACTGTGTCGGGCATCTTCTCCACTGGCTGCTGGCTCCGACAGCAGTGATGCTGCTGGCATCCAGTGCAGAGACATTTTGATTGCCTCTCTGATCTACCTGTCTCTTTATCAAAAGCACCAAGACAATGACTGAACACTGAAGAAAGTAATGCTCTGGCCCTAGCAGGCTGATAATGTCCCCATGGTGGTTCAAAGCTCCAGCCAAAGCAAAAAGACTTTTCTTCTGCAAGGTGCTATATGCAGCTTTGCAAGGAATTGCTGCCCCCCTGGAGAGTATTTGGTATAAGTGGGCAAGGTGGGCTTCTGCACCTCACGGGGTATCCATGGATGCAGAGAAGTCTGTGACTGGATTTCCAGAAAACCCCAGGGTCTTACTCTTGCTGATTACAGGAAGGAAAACTAGATCAGAAGGAAACATTAGAAATGCCTTTAAACAGAGAAACCAGTGAGATGGCAACATTCACTTAAGACGTAGTAACATTTTGTGGGAGCACGGGGAATCTGTTTCAGGCTGCAAAGTCTCAGCTATTGCCATGTGATTTTATGTGTGTTACCGTGTGTTGTGTTGCTGCCTGCAGACCCCCTCTGCACAATGGCACTGCCTGCAAAGCCTTGGCTGCGAGTGACAGTTTGGCTTTCATGGGTTCCCAGTGACAACGAAGAAAAGAAAGGTGCTTTGTTTCCCTTCCAGCCATCCACTGGGTTGGTTATGGTGTGTGCTGCCCCTCACCAACGAGCCAGCTAGCAGAGCTGCCAGCAAAATGTACCTGCTCTGTTGCCTCTCCCTCTGGTTTGCATTGGTTTTTTAAACTTGCAGAGCCCTTCTGATGTCTTCTGCTGGAGCTTCAGATCTCATAGCAATGAAATTCAGCCTCTGGCTCAGATCCCTTGCAGGCAGTGCATGAACCTGTGGCACTTGGACTGAGCCTTGAGGAGGGGAATGGAAGGTAGACCCTGTGACACTCTCAGTGTGGCCGCCATCCCACCTGGCCTGCGGTCCCTCAGGCACCACTTGAAGCAGTAGAGAGAGCCACTCAGCCTGTGCCTGCCTGGAGTGAGCCCCAGCATGCTGATACAGCAGCTGGGCTGCAAGGGGTCCCCACCCAAGTCTTCAGGATTTTGGGGACAGGGTCTGATTTTATGCCGTAGTTTTTGACTGCTTTTGAAGGCATCACTCAGCATTCTGAGCTGACACAGCGTCACAAGGAGGTCCTGCTGCAGGTCATAGAAGGGCTTGAGACCCCATCTTGAGCCGGCAGGGGAGAATATCCCCTCATAGAGGGAGTGGGGGCTGCAGACATTGGCTGTGTCAGGAGCAGCTGTCAGAGGCATCTGCCTGCCTCTGCCAAGCCTGCTGCAGCACAGCCGCTGCTCCATGGCTGGATGGATGCATGCTCCTGGCAGCGAGTGAGCAGGCACAAGGCACGGAGGGAGCAGCCAAGTGAGACCTCAGCTCAGACTTCCTCCAGGTTTCAGAGGGATTAGCCCATGTGGCATCATTTTAAAAGCAGTTTCAGTCTTTCATTATGTGCATCGCAGCAGGGCTGCTCACTGAGTTTCAGAGGGTGCGTGAAGCTCGGCTCCGACTCCTGAGGCTGGAAAAAAGTTACAAAGCACCTTTTTCTATAGCTGAGTGGACAGTTACACTCACTGAGTTCACACCAAGTCAATCACAGTGCCTTGCTTGGGATATTACCCAGATATATGCCTAGACCAGTCAAACTGCTGCAGTCTCCCTAAAGCCACCGAGATATCAGCACAACCAGCCCGTAGTTTGCTCCCGTAGCACAGGTGGACCTGTTTCAGCCAATGGGAGAAGCAGTGCTCATGCGGGATGGGGAGGCCCCTGTGCTGAGGCAGCCTGCTCATGGCCCTGGGCCAGGTGTGCGAGGAAGGACAGGCTGCCCTCAGACCTTCCTCCACCACTGAGGCAGCTGGGGCTGGACCAATGCCTGGCTATAAACTAAAGCAGCTTCACAACTGCTCTAATTTATGTCCGACTGCCAGTGGCTGCAGGGCATTTCTTTCAGCCACGGCTCAACCAGCTGTAACAGCATCCTGGTCTCAGCTTCTCCTCCTGATGCTCGCTGCCTTTGCTGGTGGCTGAGAGGGACTGGGGCACAAGCAGCCACAGCATGGGTCCTTCTCAGCTCTTCAGGGCATCTGTGCTGCTCACCCCAGTATCTTCTGGCTGTGTTATAGCCTGTGTTTCCTCCTCCCTGGATGAGAAGTTCTTCCTACTCATACGGTAGGTGTGATGGTGTTTTGCTATCTATATCTGTATATATGACGTGAGCAGCAAACTCCTCTGCAAAACCGCCCACAAATCACCCTGGAGTCAAAAAGCCCAATCATAAGGACTACAAAGAAAAATGAAAAGTGCCATCTGAAACTCAGAAATAGACGATGTACAGTAATTTTTCCTGTCTCTCTGCCTTTGCTGGAATTAATCAACAATCTCTGCCTGCAATTGCTGGGAGTAATTTATTTCAAGAAATGCAAAGAAAGAGCATTTAGGATAGATATTTAAATTTCTTCTTCCAGCCCATGCTATTCTCAATCATTGTTTGTGTTCAATTCAGTCAGCTATGCATAAGTTGATGCTCATTCTCCTTGCTCTGTATATTTACATATTTTTTCTGTACTAAATCTCTGATCCCTAAGTCTTTCTTGGGTGGGGAAAGAATTATGTAAGTAAAATCCCCTTGTGGGCTGAATTCTGGATGAATGTACATAGGGTCACCTAGGGCATGGAGAAACCCATATAGATGGTGACAGTGCACTTACATGGATGTTAGAACCTGCCTTTTTTCCACTTACTCCCCCCTCTCCCCAGGGTGGTGAAAGTAGTGGTTTTGGGGAGAGGAGAACAGTATGAGCAAGAAATGCAAAAATCTTGGTTCTGGAAACTATTTTGTGTGCCAAGTCATACGGTGCACATAAAAAGTGAGGTTGGAGTTAGTTGTTAGGAAAAAAAACCCAACAAAACCTTTACAGTTGTGGGAACTATTTAAAAATGTTTTGTTGAAGGGCTTTTTTTTTTTTTTAAATAGGAAAATTATTTAAATTGAGGTGTGGGAATAATCAAACAAAAGAGCATAAACTTCAAAGGCAGAACTACGTATTTTTCAAACTGAGAAGGCTGAAAAGAGGAAGAAATTAGAAGAAGTGAATAATTCTGATCTGTAACTGTTCATGCAGGCACAGGACTTGGGTTTCCCCAGCTTCCTCTAGCCAAACATCTATAAACATGGTCTGGACAGGCCCTGGCTGACCCCCTGCCTAACCTGTGCTGCTCCACCAAGGCTGCGCTGCCTCCCCCTTTGGTGAGCCCTAATTAGCTGGTGCCAACAGGGGGTTTGAACCAGAGCTGGGGTGGGGGGAAAGCAATACATAACCTTTAAAGACAGCTCATCCACCACGTGCAATTTGTATTTTACACCTCATGAATTTTAACAGCTGAAGTTATAACTTCCCTGTTAACCCCCTGAGTGCCGGAACACCTGCCTTGGCGGCCCAAGGATGGAGGCTGTGTCAGCAATTGCTGCAGCTTGCCTGGCCTCAGGCAGGGTGACCTCCCCTCCTTCTTCTGTGAGCAGGGCTGGGGCGGAGGCACAGCTTTCCCTGCCTTCTCCCACAGCTCTGGCACCCAAACAGCCAGCAGGAATTATTTTTTTTTTTGCTCCTAAAAGAGCTCAGCCACTTGTTCGAGCCCTTCTTTTCATGCACATTCTGGCTGAATATCACCCTCAGATACCACCAAGTGCCTGTTTAAAAACAAAACAAACATAAGAACGCAGATGACTGCAGCATGGAGTTAAAAAATCACTGTGCTGCTGGCAGGCTTTGCACAAAGCCCTACTTGGGCTGCTAGATGCCTGATCTTCTCTGACTGTCACTTGCACTGTCATTAAAAATCATTGTTATGACTCTAAAACAACACTGTGGTGGACTCAGAAGTTGTTTTTTTATAACATGAAAACTGCAGACGGAGGTGAGAGCTGAGACCTCTGCTCCTCGATGGTGTTTCATTACAGGCACTGAGACCATTAAACTGATTTCCTAGTGCTCAGGTGTGAGGTGTTTGTTGGATTTCCCCAGCTGAAGGAACCAGCTTAGAAACCTGCAATTCATTAAGCAAGTTATCAGGCAACAGCCTCCCCAGCTCTCTCCTTGACATGCCTGTGATCCCTGACTTGCAGCTTGTTTTTTTTTTCTGATTTGGTACTGAAGGAGCCAGACGAAAAGTCTCTTTATTTGGGGCCATGGTGCCTCAGCACCTCCTTAGCAGAGTACAAGTTGCTGTGCAAGCAGGGGCCAGCTGTGCCTCCTGCAGCCCTGCGGGTGCAGCTATAAAGGAATTAAGTCAGGTAGCAGCCCAGCCGCGGCAGCCCAGAGCTCTGCGGGGGCTGTATCCCCTGCTTTGCGGTGGGGTTATCGGCCAAGCCGGCAGCCAGGAGGTGTAGGAGCTGGCTGAGAGCGAGCTTAGCTATCTGGAGGGCATGGTGCAGATGCACCCCATGCTCAGCCAGCCTGATGTGTGCTATCAGACCTAAATAAGCTGTCAGCCAGTTTGCTAGCACACTCTAGCTAACATCTTAGAGTGAGACAGTGCTTTAAGACAACATCTGTGTCTTCAAGGAAAGACAATGTGTCCCTTAATGCAACCTAAATAAGCTGTATCTGGTGTAGGCTTGCACATCAACCCTTTCAGAGGGTGGCAGCAAGGATGTCTTCCTGACAGTCCTTCTCCAAGTCCTGGTTGCCACAGAGCCACACTGGACTGTTTTTCAATGTTCAGTTCGCACAGCTTTTCTGGTGAAGGGGCAGAGCTTGAAAACTGCTGCTAAGGACTTGTGTTCTTCTGCTGCTCTAGAGGGACCCTCAGGACCCTGTGGAGTGAAGAGGCGAAAGCTACCACCCAGTCTGGCAGTGTCAGAGGAAGTGGTATACTGGGTCAGTTTTTACCATCTCTCATCAAATTCAGAATCATCTATGAACCAGGCCCCATGCTGCTGTCCTGGAGCCATAAGTCCCTTGGCAACTTTGCAGGAGAAGCAAGAAAAATTGTCCTCTTTTGAGGACTGTGTGGCTGCAGCTAGACGGAGCCTGAGGGGCTGCTGCTGAGGCATGGCACCCTCTGAGAAGCATCCCTCCCTGGAAAAAATGTGGTCTTTTAGGAGGGCTGCAGTCAAGCAGAGATGGGCTCACCTCCCCTCTGGCTCTCCTTTTACCCTTCCTTCGGACAGGGTATGACAGGGGCTGACAGAGGGGCTGTGGATGCTCACCAGTGCCGGGCTCTGCTGTGTACCTACCCTGGCACTCCGTAGTGCGGGAAGGGAAGGCCTTTTCTTCCAGGGAGGCCTTTGCATTTGCAATTTGAATTTAATCCTGTGAGCTAAAGATAGCTCCGGCTCGCCTATTGTTCCTCCAGCTGGCAACAGCTTTATTTCGTTGATGCTTTCAGTTCTCAGGCGTTTCCAAGGAACTGTCAGAGACACTTTTAATACAGAGCCTGTCCCAGCACTGTATCGTGCTGGTCACTGCATCCCACCCTCCTGGCTCTTCCTTAGGTTCTCTGCTTTCAGCTGGTAAGGTCTCCTGCGGGGACTACAGGTCTCCCTCTTGCTGGCACAAGCTTTGTCTGCAGGTAGTCATGATGTCTTCTTCCCAATCCCCTGGCTGGCTTCAGGGCTGCTCCACAGTGGCTCCTCCAGGAGCAGTTTTCCTTGGGAAGAGACCTTTCGTGAAAGCCCCACTCAAATATTTGTTACTTAGTCTCACTACCACTACTCCACCAGCAGAAGTAAGTGATGTGATCCTTTTGTATATTGTTGGTGGCTATTTGGGTTCATCTGGATACTTCTTTAACCCACTCTTTTTTGTATATCTGTTTGGTAAGAATTTAGTAATGATTTATTTTAGGAGCTTTCTGTGTCGCATCAGCTGAGGAATTGTGGGTGCTGAATGCACATTTGGCTCCCAAGTAGTTTGAGCAATGATTTGAAGTGGATTAATGTCAGTAAGCTCTTATATCTGATTGCTTAGGTTTGTATCTGGTATATGTGCATCACACACATATATATCATACACATCATGCTGTGTATATGATTTGATATCTTCTAGTCACATGGATAAAAGCTAGGTGCTTTTCCAAAAATTGAATTTGGGATTATTTCATTCTAATTTGTGTTGTTAATTAGCTGTAGCAGGTAGCCAATAAAGCAGCATAAACAATTTCAGATTTCTTAGGAAATGTGCCAATATGAACACAAATACTGATTTGGAGGTGGAATATTCACAGGGCCTTTCAGTGAAACTCATTCATTGCATAAAATAAACGTGAGATGGTCGCAGGCTGCTGATGAACATTTTGCAAACCAGAAAAGGGAGAACGCTGGATCAGTAAACCCCTCCTGGGGCAGATCAGCATCTCTCATCCCACTTGTAGGAAAGGTGGGGAGAGCCCTGCCTCGCTGCCTGCAGCAGCCAGCTTCCCAAGCCCCATGAGCTGCAGCCGTGATTTCCTGGCTCTGGCAGGAAGAGCTGCTGGTTGGTGCTGCTGGCGTGCTGCCGAAAGGCTTGCCTGCCGTCACCAGGCACCGAGCCGCAAGGAACTGCGCGGGAGGTGAATGCAAGGGGGAAAAAAACAACAAGGGTCATGTTCCTGAAGCATTCAACGGGGACATTTCCTTTCCCACAGCAGAAAAAATGAGCTTGTCTAACTGGTATATGGAGGCAATATCGCAAAAATCAAACACAGCACAGAGGGAAATCTGCCTCTGGGTTCCCAGGTCAAGGAGGGGGAATATCTGCAACCTTTTCCCTCTTTTTTTGGAGTTTGTCCTAGTGCCACAGAAGATTGCATCTGTGTTCTTGTATAAATACTGCTTTAAAAATACTTCTCTCCCTTCGTCCCTGCCCCAGTTCCTGATTTGGTACAGAATGGGGGTTCTCAGATGAAAGCAGGTCTGCAGCAAAACAGAGTCTTTGGAAAATTGGCCATGAAGGAGTGCAGCTACTAGGGACTAGAGGCTTCAGCACAGCAGAAGTAGAATATGGGAAGTCTTCCAGGAGTGGGTTACCGAGTGACCTTAGGGATGGACAAGCACTAGAAGCATCAGTTTTCCCCTTGACCCCCTGTGTTTGGGCTTTGAATGGCTTGCAACCATGGACTGGGAATCGGATCTCTCTGCACAGCCTCTCGGATTTCTCCCATACAGCTGCTCCGGTGCTTTTCTCCAGATCTGGGAAATGTCAGACCAAAGGGAGCTGTATTTTGTCCCTGATGACAAATGAAGCAGACGTAGGAAGGCTTGATTGTCTTGACACAGTTGTTGGTTAATGGTCATTTACATCAGACACAATCTTAGCATCCTCAGGGTGCTGAGGAAATGTGTATGCCTGACTGTTCGTTGTACTGAGTCCGCGCTAGTCCTTCTGCAAGTATATCTATGTGGCACCCCTTAAAAGACATATAGAATGTTTTGGTGCTCTAGTTTAAGGGATGAAATAAAACTTGTTTTGAAGGCAAAATTTGCCCCTGGTTTTAGGCAGAGCAACTCTGATTATTTTAGTTGCAAGTCCCCTTGGGGAAAGCAATGACTGCAACTCCATTGATTTGGTGTCAATCTGTGGTCACTAGCAGACACAAAAACTCAGAGGAAAAGGACATGTCTGACAGAAAGAAAAATAAGGGTCTTCTCACTATTGGAAGCCTTGTGGAAGACACTGTGTTTGAGAAGCTAGTGACATTAGGCAAACTGTCTGCTCTACTGGGCCCTGTACTGGGAGGGCTGCAGGCCCATGTACACAGTGCAAAGTAAGGGAATGTGTGGAGATGCCTTGTGCCATTGGTGTTGCGCTCTGGCAGAAAGAGAGAATTTCCCTACCTGTCAGAAGAAGATACATAATTTCGTTAGTTGCATGGGATTAGAAGGTGCCACAGTATAGTAAAGAGACCCAACCCTTCAGTGATGGGAGCTGCTGTCTGTGCTGCGGCTGTTCATCTGGAAGCCATCCAGTGGGGAACCTAAGTTGGGTTCCCAGCATCTGAAGGGACTTAGGATTACTTTCTGTCTATATTCCTCTTCTCATTTTATTTTATTAATAAAACAATTTAATTATTATGCTACCTGCTGTTGTGTCTTTCTCATTGACATCCAGAGAGATCCCTGCATCTCCCTGTGCAGGATGCCCTCTGATTCCCTTGAAGTTCCTCAGGGGGGCTGATCCACAAGAAGCTGATCCAAGGCTTGCAGCCTGAAGGAGACAGGGGCCTGCTCAGATTCTGGACAGAACCTCAGAACCTCAGAGAAACAGTAGGCAGAGAGTGGGCAGCCATGTAGGCAGGTCACGGCTGCTTCACGTGCATGTGGTGGGAACGAGGGTGGGAAGCTGCGAGGGCATACAGGGGGCTAGAACAGCTGGATCCAGGCAAGGGGGCCGCTAATTCAACCCTCCTACCGACAAGGAGAAACAGCTGCTGCTGCTGCTGCAGCCAGCATGCACGGAAAAGCCGCCGCGTTTGCTTCCCAGCCTGGGCAATCCTCCCTCTCCCGGACCGACGCCTGCCAGGATGACTCACGCTTGCTGCTGGAGCCGGGGCTTGGTCCTGTGCCAGGAACACGCTCTGGAGGGAGACCGCAGAGGAATACAGAATAATTTGCAAAGCCGTAAAAAACCGCCCTTGCTTCTCAGTGGGGGTCTTTTGGCAGGTGCCAGAGTGTGTTTGTAGCAGGTGTCACCCGCCTGCCCGCACTTCCAGGGGACAGTCCCCTGTGCCAGGTGACCCGGCAGGCCCATGGCAAGTGGAGGATGGGCTATGAGTGCCAGAGCACATTATTGCCCGTGGCTGTCTGTGCACGGGATGGGGTTATGCCTGCTGCAGGACCTCATGAGCCATTAGCCTGGGAGCATGGTAACATAGTGCCATAAGCAGAGAGGAACCCTGCTAGCCATAAAATGGTATGAAAGACCCCCAGGAGTCTTGTAGAACAGAATGGTAGAGTGTAATGAATAGTCAGACATATGGTAAAAATGAATTAATGTCGAGTTGCCATCTACTCTGCCATTTTTTGCTTTCAGTTTCCTCAGTGATGCTTGTCTCCTGGCATCACTGAATCTTGATTCAGGGAGCGGCAGCCAAGTAGCTTCCTGTGAAGCCAACATCATATCCTAAGTTGGCCAACAACTTGGTAGTGCTTTCTCCTGGCTCCATCTGGCTGGGCCCCTCTTGCCTGGCCCGGTGGAGAGTGACCTAGCCTGATCGGCACGGGTCTCCCTCTCCCCTCTTCTGGCAGGGAGCCACTAACTTTCAGGAGGTGCCAGCTGATGGGGAGCACAAGCGCCTCCGAGTGGGAGCTGCAGTGAGAACGTTAAGGCAAACTCTGGGTCTCAAGCCTTATCACCTGCAGATACAGTGGCCTGAAGCCAGGACTGCTGGAGGTTCCCCTGGAGCTCCTGGAGAGCTCTGCAGCCGGGGTGCCACAGGTTGTTTGCTGTCTGGGGGATGCCTGCCATGTCAACAGATGATGTCATGGCAGATAAAAGGTCCAGCCTGGTGGAGCAAACTGGCTGGAATGGCTTTTGAGAGCGTGATACGTTATTACAGGCAGCAGCAGTCCATACATGCATGTTTATGTGCCTCTGTGAGTGGATATCTGCACGTAAGTGCCTGTGACTAACCCCTCACCTAATTTTCCCCCCGAGAAGAAACGGAGTGCCACCTGTTGTAAACCATAAGCACTCTGAGAAGATGCTAAAAAACTTGCAGAGAAAAGGCGTCAGCCCAAGAACTGGACTAGAAAAGGGCAAGAATATTGTGCCTGTCTGCCCTCCTAACGCAGCCTCTCCTTCCACAGGCGTCGCTTTCTGCTCTGCACAGAGCATGAATATGCTTTCTCCAAAATAAGTGTGCTGCTCCTTTGCCCTTGGCTGGAACTGGTCCCAGAACAGGGAGCGTAGCACCTGCTTCACTCACCACAACACCCACAGCCCCTTGCAGTGCCTGGGAGGCAGCACAGCTTTAATCAAGACTCCTCGCTGAAAGCAAGTCTCCTGTTTTGGTTAAAAGTCCTTGCTGACTTAAAAACAGCTGTTGTGGTATGACTCCTATTCTTGGATTTCTTGGAAAAAAGGAGCACTTGTACGGGCTAAAGGGCAGGAGGCAGAGCTGGGGATTTGTGCTCTGCTGCAGCTCAGCTGCTGACTCCTTGTGTGATGGGAGGCAAGTCACTTATTTCTTATATTAAAGAGGGAGGGGGCAGAGAGAGGAAGGGGACAGCGCTATTAAGCAACCTTTGTGAAGCAATTTGAAATCCACAGTGGAGAAAGCCGTAAATGTCACATCACATTCATTACCGAGCAGGGGCGGCCGCGGCCGCAGCTCGCAGAGAGCCGCCTGGGCTGGGCCAGCCTTGGCAGGCTGCTCCCCTGCCGCCAGGACCTGTCCCTCCCATTACCGCCTCTCGAAGCCATTTTTATTATCCAGCAATCACCCGTGACCTCCAGATGTTCTTAATGCTGGCATCCTCAGTGCTGCTTTCCTGCGGGCTGTTCAGCCGGGCAGCCCAGCCCTCCCCTGCCGCCTCCGCCTCCCCTGGGTGCCTGTGCTCCTTCCCTTGCACAGCCAGCCTGCTCCTGCAGCCCACACCACCGATCAGACGCAGCAGCAGCAGCTGGGGAAACAACTGGGTGCCAAATTAGGGCGGCTCTTCAAGTAATTGACTGATGGAGCAGCTCTCCTACTTAAAATAAAAATAAAAATAGTTTCGCAGTATGAGTCACCAAGGCGTCTGCGCTCTGAGCTGTTTAAAAGTCAGCCCACGGTGTTGGTCGGGGGACAGAGCCGTTGTGCTCCGTGCTGCTGAGGGTGCCCCTTATTCAGGGTTAAGCCCGGGGTTTGCTCGGCCATGCCATGCCATGCCATGCCATGCCAGGGCAGAGCCGCGAAATTCTCCAGCGGTGCAACCCAACACCACGAAACTCAGCTGCCCTCCGACCAGGTGCTCAGCGCCCGCGGGCAAGGGTGGAGATCCCCGACAGCCGCTGCAGACGCTCACAGCTTCTGACACGCCGGTGGCTGTGAAACAGCTCCTGGAGGGATGGTTTAGTCAAGTAGTCAGGAGGGGGAGTTTTCTCCAGACTGGGGCTAGCCTCCCATCCTCTCCTGCTCCTCGCTGTGCAAGTAGCTAGAGCACTGCCGTCTCTCGCTTGCACTGCAAGGTCCTGCCAGTGCCCTGAAAACAGCCCTGGCTGGTGAGCAGTGCTGAGCGCCTCCAGACATGGAGGACAGCAAATCTGACCTTAATTGCTCCTAAAAGAACATATAGATGAGGTTTTTTCCCTTTTGCTTTCCCTCCATCATTAGTGTTTAACAGTGTTCTTGCAGGAAGAAGGAATGGAGAAGACAAGAGAGCAGCAGCAGTTTCACATCATCACAGGACTCAAGGAGCTGGAGATGCAACAAAACTTCTCAATATCCCGAGACTCACAAGAAATAAGAATAATTTCTGAAACTCATGCATCACTGTGTGGGCAGTCAAAACCAGCAATAAGATATTCTCACTCATCTTCTTTCCCACCCTTTCTAGTGGAAACGAGAAAGATTTCTGCATATTGAAGTTATCATCGTTATTACAACTTAACCTGGCATTTAAGAAAAAATGTAAGCAATTCTACTTCAGGGACCAGGCCAAAGTCCCCCTTGACTGTCAAAAAGATGACTCTGAGTGTGGTGACCTCTTCAGGGGGAGAGGATGTCCTTCATTGTATTGTGCCTTGTTTTCCATCTCTACTCCCAAAGGGGTGAGAGGAGCCAGCTTCAAAGCAGGCTGGCATCCATGCTCACTGGCAACAATCTTTTCTGGAGCAAAATGCACATCAAATATCCTGAGTTTTCCATAAAAAAACTCTGGCCCTGACTTCTGAAGCTAGACTGCAGACAAACCAGAGTGTAAGTCTGTCATTGTGGCCAGCACACAGCTGTGGGATGTTCCCTGACCTTTGCTTTCCAGGGGCTTCTGTCTCACTGTGCACTATGACAGAGCAACATGCCCTCAGCCTGCTGCTTCCCACAAACCTAGTTTTCAGGCTTCTTCCAAAGCCTTTTAGTGTTTGAACTGGTTTGGTTTAGACTTTTTTTTTTTTTTTTAATTGGCCTTTCAGAGCAACCCAGATAATGTGGGCTGCAAAGTCAGGCAGCTGAGTGAGTGCAGTTCTTTGTACTCTCCTATTTCCTCATCGCTGTTGTCTAGCCCTTATTTATTTTTCATGGAAGACAGTGTTGATGGTGCAAAGGTGCCTCTTTGCCTTCCCCCAGGTCTAGTTGTTTTCTCTGGTTTTGCGTAAAAGGGGGTTAATCAGAAGCCAGCATCTGCCCCCTCCAGCTAATGTGGAAACCTGATCAGGAGCCAGCAGCCAGAGTGAGGTGAGGAAGGGATTAGCCTGTGGCAGGAGGCAGAGCTGGGGGCTCACAGCTCCCTGGCCCCGTCCTCAGCACCAAGGAGGGTTTAGGCCTCTCCCTGCATAGCTACAATGTGGAACCCCCAGCAGAAGAATGTGCATCCCTGGCTGTCCAAAAAAAGATTATGGCACATCCCCAGGGCTACTCCACATGGGCTTGGCTCTCGAGAAGACTTTACAGTCTCCTGGGGTTGTGTTGTGGGGTGGGAGTGGCTGATTTTGCCTCTACAGCAGCTCCACCAGATCGCTGCCCTTTCTGTTCCTGTGTGGATGAGGAGCCTGTGTGTGAGGGAGAGTGATTGCTGGCTCATGCTATTTCCTCCTGTCCCTTGGGACTTGACTGGGTCCCATTTTTATTTTTATTTTTTTCCTGCTGCCGCTCTAATAAAAAAAAGTGGTTCAGCCAATTCTCTTGAACCTGAATGCAGGAGGAAGGAGACAGGGAGTGAAAAATGTGAAATCAAATGGGATTTTTTTTTTTTTCCTACCAGACACAGTCGTGGAGGAGTGGGGCTGGGAGCACCGTGGCTGTTCCCCAGCACTGTGTGTGTGGGAAAACAGTTATTCATGCTGGAACCAGGAGCAGGAGAGCTGCACTTCCCATCTGAGGGAGCTCGTTACCACCTCGAGTTTGCTTAAAATACAGTTCTAATTACCTGTTTAAACAATAGCTCTGTCTCTTCCTTGGTCTATGAAGACTGCACACATTTTAATTATCGGGAAGACCTTGGCCATTCACCTTTCCGAGGTATTTAATGCTTCCAGTCAAATGCCTGCCCTGATGTACTCTGTTACCATGCCACCTCTCGAACTCTCACCGGTGGAAAACTGCAGGATATCGCTGGTGAAATGACATTCTTTGGCAGATTTTTTTCCCTGCATAATAATGGTATTTGGGTTAATTTTGCTTTGCTGGGCACATTAGTCTTTGGCTTCTAAACAAGACTACACAGGCCCTCCTTCTGCCTTGCTTTTTCCCCTGTGCACACATGAAAAATAGGGCTTAGCTTATGTCTTGATGTGTGATAATATTATAATCCTATAAATGGATGCCAAAGCTGTTCCGGGGATAGGAGTGCCTGTTTTGGGGCAGTGTAGCCAGAATGGGAAGGGCTTTCCTTTCCCTTTGCCCAGATGTCTATCCATGCACCACAGCATCACGTCCCTTTCCCACAAAACCTGTCATTTTGGGGGTATTCCTCTTTTCCTAGTGAGCAGCAGGCTGGAAAATGCTTCCAATCACGGAGCGGTGCAGTGAGGGATCCTGCTGAGCTGCACGCCCGGAGGCGATCGAAGCGCTGCTGTCCCCGGGCGGGCGAACTGAGCTTGTCGAGGTCTGGGCTGTGCAGCCATGGGAACCTGGCCATCAGGAGAGATACTGCAGCTAATGAGCATCCTTCCTCAGGGGCCTTTTCCTCGTTGATGTCGAGCCAGCACAAGCTGGGATGTCCTGAAGACTGAATCCCTGGTGACTGCCTGAGCTGCTGCTGCTGGTGGCACAGGACAGGGTTAGGACTATTCCCAGCAGGCAGCAACTTCTTTTGGATCTCTGTCAGTGTGCATAGGAGAGCATCCCTCTGACACACTGTGCCCAGGCAATGAAAGGGTGGCAAAAAGGCTTCACTTCAGCACAGTGCCTCAGCAGGGGACCAGGATGCTTAGAAGAGGGGAAGACATATATTTGCAGTCAGAGAGTAAAAAGAGACCAGGCACTGCCCGGCCCATAATTCTCAGCCCCTGTGAAACCTTGTCAGTGGGCCTTGGTGCAGCTGGCTGGGAGAAACCCACAGCAAATTCAGCAAACAGCCTGGAGGGTCTTGAGCTGTAAATCTCATCAGCCTGGATTTAAAGAGCTGCCAGAACTTTTCACAAGGTTAGAAAATGCTGGGGAGGCAGCAGAGGAACACCTGGCTGTTTCATCCTCCCCTACACCGCAGTGCGGCCGCTTGAGATTTTTGCCTTCCCTTCAGGAGTTGTTGAAGCATAATGGAGCCTTTTGGGACTGGAAGATACAGCTCTGATTTAGGGTAATTGCCTGTGTGTCATGATTCAGCACATCAGCTGAGCGCTCGTCCACCTCTGGACATGATTAACTGGACATGATTAACTGTAAAGACCGCAGGGATTTTCCATGGGACTTATGCATGTGCTTCCCTGCTGTGCTGAACTCGGTTCCCTGTTACCGCTATCGATGTCTGTGGGGTTGCCAGAGACCGAATGGAAGAATTCAGCCCTTTTGTATCAGGTCCTCCTTTGTTTTATCTGACCGTTGAAATTGCAGAGCTGGATTATTTCAAAATATTTGCTCAGCTGGCCATGAAATGCGAGGATTTCTTTGAGGGGAACAGCTCATTTCTTCTCCAGCCAGATCAAGCACCTCCACCTAATGATGAAGCATCGCAGCACATTGAAGCCCTGCTAATGGCAGCGTCCTGAGGAGTGAAGATAAACAGTGCCTGCCGCAGCATGGGGGGATGCCGATCCCTCCCTTCTGCTGATGACAGAGGAAGAGCAAAGGAAAAGGGGAGGGGAAAATTTTTTTTTTTTTAAATGTGCTGCTCTGGGTGCCCCAGTTTTCTTGTGCTTTTTATTTTATTTTATCAATACCTAGTAGCCTTACCAAAGCTAAGCAAAGAATCCCTTTCATCTGCTGGTCTGTTTTGTACCTTTGATGGCCAGCCTTTCATTTTACTTTGAGGCATCCCCCCTCAGTAAGCTCCGTGCTGCCTAGCCAGCACATTTGTTCCTCTCTGGCCGGATGCAGATGTGACCAATTTGCTTCCCCGACACAATGCAAGTGGAAGCAGGGGTGCAGAGGGGAGGAAGGTCTGTGAAGCCGAGCGGTGCAGCAGAAAGCACGGAGAAGAGCACCGTGCTATTTACTCCCTTGCTTCCACTGGGGTCTTCAGTGTCCTGGCAATGGTAAATCTTAACTTTCATGCTATAGTGCACTGGGATGCAATTTACTTCAAAGACAGCATAAATCCGTGGCTGCTGCTTATATCGCAAGGCTGTTACATAAAAAGGGCTTATGCACTCCAGTCCTGGGAACAGGTTGGTCCTTTTTGGCATTGATCTAAACTGACCAGCCTGTGGTTAGCCTAAAGATCTCACAAGGGCCAGAAAAACTAGGCTGCCCCTGCCCTTCTGAGCCATCAGATTGCCCAGCTCTGCCATGCCAGCCCTGGGAGCATTGTCCCTGTGTGCAGCCCCACCATCACACAGCGGTTCCCCCAAACCCAGGCTGCACAGAGGGGCAGGGGAAGCTCTGAGATTATTTTTTTTTACTCTTCAGGAGGAATGCTAGTTCTGGGGAAAGAGGGGAGGAAGGAAGCAAATTCCTCCCTTCTGCCACCGCAGCTGTCTTGCCAAAGCAGAGACCCAGGAACCACTTTGGTGAGGAAAACCTGTGAGCGAGCCAGGTTGCCCCCACTGTGCTTGGGGGGTGCTTGGTAGTGTGAATACCTGCTCTGCATCCAGGATGCACAGCCTGACCGCAGCTGCTGTGAAACCCTTGGCTTCCACGAACACTGCAAAGTTCTGCCACTTCACACTGACCCCAGGAACTTCTTGTTGCTGTGACAAATGTCTAAACAGGGGAGTACTAAAGACCTGTTCAGGCATGTGAAGAGGATACATTTTCAGAAGTGATAGAGAGCCTGCAGAATGCAGACCTTAGTGTCAGGAGTGATGTGGGCAAGTAGAGCCCCAAATCATTTCCAAAAGTGGGGTTTGGCTCTGTTTAAATACTGTTTATCCACCCTTGGCCAGGCGAGTGGTTTCCTCAGCCCGACTCCTGACAACCACCTTGCCCAGGAAAACCTGTATTATGCACTAGCGAACAAAAATCAAGTTAGAAAACATCGAATTAAATGTCTAAGAATTTAATTTCTTGGCCAAACGTGGGAACCTAGACATTTTATGAATATTGCTTTTGGAGTGAAATAGAAGAAAAGAAATCCCTTCTGCCCTCTATAGTTCAACCATATTAATAATGTCTTATTTGCAAAGCTGCTGATGCCTCCCTTCCCTTCTGCTGGGATGCTGCTGTGTATCTGCCCTCATCAGAGCTATTAGCTGGCTTCATCATGCAGCCATGCTTCATCGTTAGCCAAAGTTGCTTTATCTTCGTGAGGGAGAAATAAGCCATTCCTCTCAGAACCACCCATATTTCATGGCCAACTAAGCAATATTGCAAACCTACTGAGATTCCTCTATTTTCCTTGATCATATATAGCAGATGCTGATTTGATGCTAGGAAAACTGATTAGCAAACCCCTTCCTGGCTAGTCTGTCATGCCGCTGACAACCCCAACACAGTCAGCTTGTCCAGCAGTAGGAAGACTATTACCTAGCACATCTTTCATGCGGTGAAAAAGAGCATTTCTAGCTGCTTCTATGCACTGAAAACAAATTTCCAAAAGCCTGCATAGCAAAGTGCCAGGGTTATAATCCACTTCTGTGTGATATTACCTTGAAATGTGTTATCGCTGGAAGTGTAAAATCCAGGCTCCCTTCCCGCTGGAGCCCCACTGTCAGTAATCGAAGGCTTTCCCTGGCCGGGGGCCTGTCTAACTCACAGGGCTGGCTGTGAAATCAAGGGCATTGCTGAATGCTGCTGTCATGCACAGCCATGCAGGTCCCTTCTAAGGGTACGGTGGAGCTGTTGTAGTGGGGGAGCTGAAATCTAGCGTGTATAATTTCAAGGAAGCGTATAGGCTTGCCGGGGCTAAAAATCAAGATCAAAAGTTCAGGGCTAAATTCAGCTGTCGGGTCTAGATAAGCTTCTTGCCAAAAAAGTGGCTTACGAGAGATCTGCTCTGGGCTGAAATGGTTAATGGTGACCCACAGGACTCGGTGTGGCTCTCCTTCCCACCAGGGCTTACCTCCAGATCTGCATGTCTCCTGTGTTCAGATGCTAAGGCTGCAGTGGGGAGGCGGGGGGGATGGATAGCATGTCAGGACAGCTGTGCTCTGGCCCAGGGCCTCCCACAGATTTACACACTTTTGCTTAGCCTGGCTGTCCCAAAGAGAGCAGTGAGTGGCGAGCCCTGTGGTTTTGTTATTACACAGAGGCCTGATCTGGCAAAAAGGGAAAATGAGAGAGTTTTTTCCGAGCATTCGTTTCCACTCTCTGGGAAGAAAAAGAAAAGAAGAAAAAAAAAAAGAAGAAAAAAGACATGCTTGTAATCAGCTGCAGGAGCGGAACAGCCCTCTTAATTTATTTTAAAGTGTCCTTCAGGACTGTCTGGTTAATAACCACGCTCCATGGCCCTGTGTTCCCCATGGGGGATAAAGGCACCACCTGGGAAACCCATGAGGTTTTTTCCCTGGATTGGATGCATGCCCCCCCAAGAAGCTAGATGGGGGGGGGAAGGGCAGGTCATCAGCAATTCTCCCTCCTCCCTGTAGCTGCTCTGGGACTGGCAGCTCCACGTTCAGGATGCTGTGGAGGGTTGCTGGCAACTAAGAGGCCCTCATGGCTGCAAAAACCTGTGGCAACAGCGTGTGCCTAATTCCAGCCCTTTGCTTAAGAGGGCTGGTTAAAGGCATTGCAAATCTGAGGTGTGCAACATTTGCACAGCATGCATGGTGTGGCTGTTTGATCTCATTGGAGCTATTTGCAGCGTAGATACAACAGGTTTCTAGGAAGGGAAGTAATTGGGAAAAAAGGTAATTTGATCAATCATCTTGCAGTCTAGTGCCGTGGTGGCCTTTGTAGGGAAAAATAAATCAATTGCTTTAACCTGTCCCTATTTTTAAAACATAGGCAGAAGTTTCAGGGATGCAGCACAGAGATTTTACAGTGAGGTGTGTGCTCATCCAGCTGGCCTGTTGCCGTGAGAAATTAAGCCTGAAGCAATAAAACAAGCCTGGAAGGCTGCCAGCAGCAGGAAGCCACTGCAATGGGGCAGGATGGGGTTCCTCTTGGGTTAGATATGAGGTGCATGGGTATCCCTTGGGGACGGTCAGCACCCACTCCTGCTCCCCACTGTCTTCCCTAGGCAGGATCCTGCTTCGAAGGGAGGACAGAGCTGCCCCATATCTCCTAGGAAAGGCCCCTCTCAGAGCCTGTGGTTTGCATACCCAGTGAGGCTGGAGAGGGCATCCTGCAGCCACCATCCAAGGAATGCTCCCAGCACCCAGTGCCATCCCTTGCCTTCGGCCCTTTGGCTGCCCAGGATGCCAGCAGCTCCATGAGATTCCTGCACCCGGCTTTTCCTCACAGGATATGATTTCCATGCGGACACACTGATATATGTGTATGCCTGAGCTACGTGCACCTGTGAGAAAGTTAAATTTCAGCAAAAATGCAAAGCATCTTATATTGGAGATGACAAAGGGATGTATGTAATGCAGTAATGTGAGTCATTGCTGCGGTGCTCTTGCTACCTTCGGTGATCCTGAAATGTTCGAGAGACTGGAAATTAGATGTTTCTTCTTAAAAAAAGAAGACACTGAGCTGTTATAAGGGGCTGGGAATACCATTTTAAACTTCAATCATTCCCTACATTCTTCCTTTTTTTTTTTTTTTTTAATTAAAGGAAGACTATAAAATTTTGGCAGTTTGTTTTATTTTGAAAAGCAGGTTTTTGTAATATCTAAGTATAATACAAACATTCTCAAAGCTTTACAAACTAAATGGGCCTTCACTGATAGTTTCACTTAAAGAAATCCAGACGGTGCAGCAAGGATATCTTGAAACAGCCCCACGTCCAGTCCCAGACACACATGAGCCTTCAGCTGAGAAAGTAAAATGAGACTCATGAATGAAGCAGTATTTTTTCTCCCCAAACCCTGGAACTTTTCAAATAGTGCTGCATGGAAGGCTGATGGAGATCATTCCCTGATGTGTTCACTGATTTACCCCACATAAAACCACTAGGGAAGATCTTTCTTGAAGACAGTTTTAAATTGACATTGTTTTCTTTGCATTTAGAGAGCCAAAATTGTTGGCTGTGTTTGTGTGGGTGTGTGGTTTTGGTTTTGTTCGTTATTTGTTTTGTTGTTGGTTTTTTTTTTTCCTTTTGGAAGCAAAAACATAGCTTATGCAATCAGAGAAATCTGAGACGTGGGCCCCTGGGAACAAAATGCCACCCTATATCTCAAAACTTGTTATAAAACCATAGGGTTTGGGAACTCTATTATAAGACTAATCTACTACACTGGATCTTCACATGCTGTTCCCCTGAGTGGGTTCCAGTGTGCAAATGTCTGACGAGGCACCGGAGCAGTAGTAGTCTTTTCCTGCCAAAAATAAACAGGGAGCAGGGAGTTTAACTCCAGATGGACCTGGTTAATCTGTGCTTAGATTATCTCAATTGCACCTAGGATTAAGAAATGCTTTAGCAGGGACTAATCTTACTGAGTGGACAGCACGTCTGGCTGACTTCTTAATCCCATTGCTTGACTCCGAGGACTTGGCTTCCAAGGCAGATGGGCCCCTTAGCATCCCTGCAGGCAGCCCTGGCACATAGGGGACTGTGCCTCCCTGGGGCTGTAGTGGAGAACCTGGATGCAGCTTGAGGTCTTTTGCACAGCATCACTCCGTTTTTGGTCGTTCTTGCTTCCCTCTTTCTTCTCCTTCTATACTAACAAGAAGTCAGGCAGAAGGCTCTTAGCATGTGGCAAGCACAATGAAAAGCATTAGGCAGGACAAGACAGAGCTATGTTAATTATCCTGATTTTCTGAAGAGATGCTGCAGCAGAGGATGAAGGGGAAGACAGCTGACATGAGCACATTTCTTACTTTCTGCCAAGTGAGGTTTTGAGAAGGTCTCCAGTTATACTTCTGCAGGAGTCTAAAGGAGCTGGGTGCACTGCTCCTCGGGCAGCCTTCTGGGAAGCTAACTCTGTCCTGGCCTCTGTTCCCTGGAGAGAAAAATAAATCATGGGACAGTTGTAACAGAAACCCCCCATTTCTGGGGAAACAGAAAAAACCCACAACCAAACCCCAAAGGATGTTTTCTCCTTGTTTCAGGAGAAATAAAACATTATTTGCACTATTTGGTAATTAAAAAACCCCATCAAAACAAACAAACAAGAGGATTTTGCTAGTAATAATCTATGCAAAAAAAACCCTCCTGATTTTTCATTTGCAAATTTGGCAGAATTTTGAGTGGCTGAATTAGGGGGAGCAATGCAGAGGTTTGCAAGTATGAAACACTCATGTGGCTGGCATCCAACAGTTCTCCTGCCAGGGAGGAAAAGCCTCTAACACAGATTATCGAACAGTTTATGCAGCTCAGCTTCAGCGGGGAGATCTTTATGACAGCAAACCTCCCAACAGCCCTGATTATGAAACCCCAGAGCTCATCCCTGCAGTGCCCTGGGCAACCTCCCTGCAGCATCAACCCATGGCATCCCCACAAACAGGCTCCCCACCAGGGCTGCCTCCATGCCCAGCTTCCCCCTCCCCAGGACTGTGTAATTCCCAAACTTGGACAGTGCCCAAAAGCACTGCTGAACTCTAATTGATGCCTGAGGTGACAATTACTGAGGCCCTTGAGAGGAAGGTAAAAAGAAAAATTAAACCCCTGCCCCAAACAAATAAGCAAAGCAGGAGCAACAGCAAATAACCCCCTGCACAATGCAAAGCCTTAAAAGAGACAATAAATAAAGGTAATTAGCTCACAGATTTAGCACTGGCTTATGTGGAAGACAGCCCAGTGGAAGGGCAAACCCAAGAGCTGCTAGCTACAAAAGCATAATTTCTTCCTACTAAAAAACAATATTAAAAATTGAAAAATCCCAAAACAAGCAGGGGTGGTTGTGGGGATGCCAGGAAGAAAAGGGGAGCAGGAGGGCAATGGAGAGTGAAGGAACCCCTCTGCCAACAAAGGACCTTCCTGCCTGCCCAAGATGGGCTCTCTGCCCATGGGGTGGCCTTGAAAGTACTGTGCTCTGAGCACCCATGCTCTGGGTGTGAAGGTAATATGGGAACCAAAAGACATTTCCAATGGATGGGGACCTGCTTTGTCAGGTGCCGTGGGTGGCTGTAGCTTGTGTCCCTCCCCAGTCCTGCTTCGTGCCTGGCAGGCAGGTCACGACTGCCAAACAGGGACACCGTGGGAAGAGAGACAGTTGTTCAAGTATTTAAGGCCAAGGTTAGGAAGGGATAAACAAAACAGCCTTTGCAAGACCTTGAACTCTTCTCCTAATCCGGATTTACAACAGTGAATTCACTGCTGAGACCATTTACCGTCCCTCCTCCGTCTTGCAGCCCTTATGTCCCTTGCAAGAAATGCCCTTGTTGCCCCCTTGTAGGCATCTTTGCACATCTTACCCTTAACAGAAACTACCTAACAGAGCTTTGGGACCCAGATACACAACATACGTTTGTGCTAAACATGACACAATGTCTCTTAACTCCTGTCAACCATTATCCAGCTGCTGAATGAGCCTTATTATAAGCATTTTTTGTACATCATATTGAAAGCATAAAGTAAGAAGGAAAAAAAAAAATGGATCACAGGTCATGAACTGCAGCAACACCTGGCAGGTTGATTAATAAAAAAATTAAAAAAAAAAGAAAAAGAAAAGGAGAAAAGAGAAAGAAATGCTAGGAAAATTGTTGACATAAGATCCTAGGGTGTTACATTACAGACGTCAACAGGTATGTCACACCCAAGCCCAGGGCAGGGTTTACTCAGCCCTCCAGCTGCAGGTCTGACACCCATCTCAGCTGCCTGACATCTGATCCTGCACCGTTCCCAGGAGCCTCTCAGCCGCTTAGCCCAGAAGGAGCCACAACGCAAAAGATTTTGAGACGTGTCTCAAACTGTGTATGTTTTTTTAGACCAGAAAGATTTCCCGCCTAAGCGAGACTGGGGAAAACGGGCTCTATCGGTAGCAGCAGGGTATCAGTTGGCAGCTCTACCTTTTTCGCCCCCCATGCTTGGCGAGCTGACACAACCTGGCTGTTGCAAACCAGCAAGGTGCCTAGCAGGGGAGCGGGTAAGTGATTCACGTCCCTGGGTTGGGGCTTGTGTGCGCTGTGGCGCTGGGCCAGAGCAGTGCGTGGGCCATCGCGGTTTGAGCCGCGCATTTTGGGCATCCCTAATTAAAAGCCCTCCGGCGGTGACACTAACGAGCCCAGGTAGCTTCCTGGCTCCAGTGGAACTTGCTGCTCTAGCTGCACAGAGCAGGATGGGGAGGTGGGCGAGCACCCCACTCAGCGTCTGGACGGTCCCCTCTGCCTTTGCTGGAGCCCCTCCTGCTCGCTGCTGTTAACACCCAGCAATCAGCTGCTTTGCTCCGAAGGGGAATCTCATCAGGAAAGGGTGGGAGGCACAGGGCAGCGGGGTGGCTCCCGGGAGGCAGCGGGGTTTTGCGGGTGGCAGCCCTCCCTCACGGCGGGAGTGGGAGGGGATGGCAGCCGAGGGCAGTGGGCGGGTGTTGGAGCGGCAGCGGGAGCGTCGGGATGTCAGGCAGCATCAAAGTCATCGCCTCAGAAAAAAAACAACACACACAAAAAAAACCAAACCAGGCAGGCAGGAAGGAGGCCAGGGGAGCTGTGCAGGTGTGACAAATTAAAGATTAGCACTGCTGTGCACGGGGATGCTCCGCACGGGCTCTGCAGCCGCCAGGGGTTTGTCTCGCTGCTGTCTGCCGCTGCCGTCACGATGTGTGGCACGTTTCCCACGCATTCCCCAGCTTTGCTGGAGCAGCGCAGCCAGAGCCCTTGCCATGACACATGGCCGGCTGTCGCCCCACCGGGCCCACGCGTCCCTCTCCGGCCCCCACCAGCCCTTCCAGCTACACCCGCTCATTAGCGATTCACGACTTGCAGCCTCCTCTTTGCCTGAAATCCTGCAATTACCCAGCGCGCTGGCTCACAACCCGGCTCCGAAACAAAGGCGAGTGGGAACAGGCAGCCCCAGCTGCCGCTCGCCCTGCAGCCATCCCTGCGCGGGCAGCTCGGCGAGGGGGAACAGGTATGGTTCATGTTTCAAGGCGAAATTAAAGCAGGAAGGGAAGGAACCCGATTGCCCATGACTTGTAAAATAAGAGGAGGTTTTGTTTTATTTAACGCGAGGCCATTTTGGCCAGTGTAAAATATCTATCAAATTGGAGACAGAAAACAGTTCTGCCTGAAAATGCCAGGGCCAAATTGGCTTTGAGACTTGCGTAGTCCTGAGCCAATTAAAATGTCATAATAATGCAACCTCAAAAAATCCCTGGTGTCTCCTAGTCACGAAAGATACACCGGAAAAGAAATAATTTCTCAGCTAGAAGTGTTTATTCAGAAGGCTCTCTATGAGGAAATCAGTTGGTGAAAAGAGAGAGGGAAAAACCCCAAAGCACAGTAGGCTAGGTACAAGCCTGCACTCTTCTCCATGTTCAGACTGCCCCTGCTGGTGTCCCTGGGGACCTCCTGGAACCCAGAGGGGTCTTGGCAGGTCTGCAAAGGTCCTGCCTACACCACAGGTCTGGGTCTTTGGGGTGGCTTAATTGCAAATGACAGTTTTAGCCTCTTCGTTGAATTTCCCAACCTTGTTGAGTCTCTGGGAGACATGTGTCCCCCAGGTATATCAGCAGTAATGGAAAGTGCCACTGTCACTATAGGGACTAACTCATCATCTTGACGACCCACTGATCCCCCAAAGAGTCGAGTGCAGGGTAAAATAAATGTGGCTTACTGGGATGGGAGGAGAGGAGGAGAACAGTGAATGCATTTTGGTTTACCAGCCACTGAAATAAAAGAAAAACTAGCTACCAGCTTCAGTGGACACAGGGCTGGACTGTCCCTGTGCTCACCAAAAATAGGAAGAGATGTTCTGAAAGGAAGCTGCCAAACACTATTGTCACCCAGAAGAGGAAATCCCACCGACATCCCTCTGGATCTGCCTGGAGGTGTTGGGGCTTGTGCTGGGTACCTCCTCACTCTGAAGAGCATCCTGGACCTGCCTGGTGCACGATGGGGACTTCCACGCACTCCCCAAACTCCAGGAGGTCTCTAGGGCCAGCGTGGAAGACTGCCCCCCGAGCCCTGAGCCGGCGGTGCTGCGTGCCGGGGGCCCGGGCGCGGGAGTTCGCTGGCGGGAGCCGGTGCCTGCCGATGCCGCGGGCTGCAGTGAGCCTTCGGGGCCAGCCCCGTGCCTGGGGGCCAGCTAGCAGCCGCAGCCAAGTGCTGGAGCTGGAGCTCATTAGCCCTGCTGTGAGGGAAGTTAATTAGCTTGGAGAAAACGCTGCGCTAATTTGCCTAACCGGCTTTTGGGACCAAGGTTAACCTGGCCGAGCAGGCTTGGAGGCACTCCTTCTGGCTGGGGCTCTGCCCCCCCGCAGGCTCCAGAGCTGCTTTGAGTGTGTTACCCCTGCTCTTCTGAGGCCGCTCGAGCTCAGGTCTCCTGGCAGGGAGGAGGCCATTGTGAGGCAGCACCGGGACAGATCCCCTTGGCAGGCAGATGGAACAGGCTCCGCTCCTCGCTGCGGGTGCGGAGGGGCTAGAGCAGCGTGCAGCTCCGTGCCGAGCTGCGGTGCCGTGCCGTGCGGGTCGCTGCAGGATTTACTGTGTGTGTGGCCATCCCTGCCTGCCCCTTTCTCCCGTCCGGCTCCCTCCTGCTCCTGTGTTCAGTGCTGACTGCCCCACAGGTCAGGGATTTGAAAAGACCTCCTCTTTTTC